>NC_143397.1:163540335-163843365 GCF_052110815.1 Crocodylus siamensis | reverse complement strand
GTCTCCCACTACCTGTGCAGGTGTTTTAACCATTAAGCTTGATTCTTTCATGAAGCAAGATGTTACATTTTAATCTCTCCCACGAAGAAAAACAAAAAATCAGCGTTGGGAGATTTTTCTTAAAGTTGCAATTCATTTCAAGAATGGAAAGAGAAATAACCTTACTGAATGAACAAACAGAGGCTGTCCCCCCCTTCTTTTCCCCATGCAATTTTTTAAAATTCAACTAGGAGTTGGAGGAACACCTTAGGAAAGTCTCCTTATTTTTAAAGCTATTCAGAAATGGCTGCTGCTAGATTTTCACCCCACTTCCAACTCAGGTCAGCTCTGCTTTGCTAGTATGTGTGTGCACATGCATGCAACACTTTTTGTTGGTTTAGTCTGTGTCAGCTAGGCTGTCAACTCCATTTTCTTTATGTTGGTTCTTAACATGTAATTAATACCCATAAAGCTTTGTTGTGTGATGTTTGAAAGTCGATTCACCTCTCCTTCTTTCCTTTTCAGATCATGTATGCTCCAAGATCCAGGGACAGGTTTCCTGCCCCGTCGTTTATGCAGCGGGACCGATTCAGTCGCTTCCAGCCAACCTACCCTTACATGCAGCATGAGATTGACCTTCCTCCAACCATCTCCCTCTCCGATGGGGAAGAACCACCACCATACCAAGGGCCATGTACGCTGCAGCTCCGGGACCCAGAACAGCAGATGGAACTCAACCGAGAGTCTGTCAGGGCACCACCCAACCGAACCATTTTTGACAGTGACTTGATAGACATTTCAATGTACAATGGGGGCCCATGCCCACCAAGCAGCAATTCGGGCATAAGTGCAACCAATTACAGCAGTAATGGAAGGATGGAAGAACCACCCCCAACCTACAGTGAGGTCATGGGTCACTACCCAGGCTCCTCTTTTTTCCATCACCAGCACAGTAATGCACCTCCTTCATCGCAGAGAGGGAGCAGACTTCATTTTCAGCAGAACAATTCAGAGAGCACAATAGTCCCTATTAAAGGCAAAGACAGGAAACCAGGAAACCTTGTCTAAGTTCCTTTCCCAGGTGCATTTGAACTGAAGACAAACGAATCAAACAGGGCCATGGTGGAAAGTCCCCAGGCTCCTGTGCACAATGTTGTTAGTTTCATGTGGTACAACTTAGTAAAACCAAACGTGCAAACCAGTTCTTTGTTTCTGATTCCTTTCAGGGGAATTGCATGCAAAGTGGATCGAGATAACACAAACTTCCATTCAGTTTGGCCGCGAGCAGTGTTTCGGGGGAAAAATATATTATTATTTTTTTTAAATAAACTATTTGAATTATTTAATTCTAAAAGGAAACTTAGCACAGATATGAGGCTTGTACAGCCCATTTTATATTAACTGAATGGCAGAAAGAAGACGACAAGAAGAAAGTTTTACTAGATAAATGGGGGAAGAATCAGCCAGTTTGCATTTTTCTCCCAGGGTGTGGAATTTTTTTTTTTATATGAATCAAAATTCCTGTTTTGTGTGCCAAGGTATACAGTTGAGAAATTAGATGAATGCAAGGAGTTAATTTGTGTTGTGATAAATGTGTTTTTAAAAAGTTGCACTATCTTAATGTTAAAAAAAATATATATATGAGGGAACTGTTTTACGTGAAGTTCTTCTATATGTTGTCTTTTCACCTGTGGAATAATGATTAGGCCCCAGGAGTGAACTGGAGGAGTTTGCCCCGGTATTTGTCACAGAAAGGGGTTTGTTGGATTTAGCCTAATGTCTGTTGACTTCTAGAAATAATGAAATACAGTGACACTTTACATGGTGTTATCTTTGCAATAATTTGCATTAAAATAACAGTGCATCAGTGAAGTGTCTTGGAGACTTTTGGATGGAAGAAAGCAAATATGAAATTCCAGCATTTCGCATAATTTAGATTGTTTTAGCTATTATGCAGCTAGGCTATGTGTTTCATTTTTCAAGACAAAAATTCCCAGACACACTAATTTATATGAATTATAACAAAATGCTGCCATTTTTTCTCCTTCTCACAATGCAGTATCATCAGTGCTTCAGGTTTTAGAGATGTTGTCTTCATTGTAGCCCAAACTGACGTTATGCAATAAATTGTTTAAAAATGCAAGGTGTTTTTTCTTCTCCTATAAGGCTGTTAAATTACATGACTGTTGTGCTTTAGATGGTCTGGTTGTCTTTTAGTGATTTAATTCTGTACTGGAGATCCTAGTAACCACATGCCGTCCTATGCAGTTTCTGCAACACATTTGATACTTTTGACTTAGCTAGGGATGTTGACTATGGTTTCTGCAGCATTAGAGTCATTGGAAGTGACTTGGGAGCACCAGTTTATCTCACTGCAGGCATGTAGCATATTGCTGTGGGCCCAATCCTGCAAATTCTCAGTCATGCGTGTACTTCTACTGAATCTTGGGGTGAAGATTATCCACATATGTAAGTGTATGTGGGATCAGGCCTGTTTTTTTTGTAATGCTGGTTTTAAAGTTGTTGGAAGATTGTCTGTTGAATGTTGTTTTGGGGATTACTTCCCTGGTCAGTTTCTGTGTTGAAGCTAATGCAAGAATTGGAAGGCAATTGGTGAATGGTGATAGTGACTTCAAGAGCACACAAAAAAGCACAACATGCACTTAAAATGCATTTCGGAAGTGGACTTCAAAAGAACATAAGAATCTTTAGAGTCTTAGTTTTAATATTCCTAATATATATGTATAATAGAGTTTTCACTTTAAGATCTCACTTTTTTCTATAGTCTTAAGCCTAGTGCTTTGTTAACAGCAGCAGCTAATGAGTGCATCAAATGCACTGTGGAAAAGTACTGTACTGTAGCACCTGTTCCAGTTGTTGGAAGTTGGATTTCTGCATGACTTCTGCACATTAGAGGGTTAGATTTGAAACTGATTGCTGAAGTGAATCTTTGATCTATGCAGAGTTTTAATGCCAAAACAGTGTGTGTGTTTGCGTGTATGTGTTTGTTTTATGGATCTCTGTATAGGTCTTATTCTAGCTTAAAGAACATTAGAGTAGAATGAATAGATGGACCCATGTATAACTGATCAGAACCTTCTTGTTTCTTGATCCAAATTGCCCCTGGTAATGCAAAGTGAATGCCCATTTCATTTCTGTAGATGTAAGTGAAGTGAGAGGCTGGAGACTCGTGACTAGATTCAGCAGTTTCCTTTACTAATATCCACAGAACAGATGTAAAAGGGAAGACCGGGCAGCTGTCTGCCAGCTATATCTCATGCCTCATACAATTTCTGGGAGTAAAAGTGTTTGAAATGAGAATTTTACAGACAGCCTGCAGGTTTTGGCTGGTGGCATTAATTCACAACTTAAAAATAAAAAGTTTCATGTTGAATTCCAGGGGAGCATAAAACCAAGCCACTAGTCAGATCTGCCCATAGAGATTCTTTGCTCTTGCCCGAATAAAGATTGTTGAGGCCCTTAGGGCAGAGAACAAGTGGACCGCAATTGTCATTCTGTCCAGGCTCACCTGGGCCAAGAAGAGGGCAGGTTCCCAGGCCTTGGCATTGGAGCGGTTTGAACACAAGCTTTCCTGTTGTTTTGCAGGTCCCTTGAAAGGCTGTGTCCGTTGATTTCAAAGCCATCGCTTGAAATGCCATATATGTATAACTATCGACATCAATGTTAAGCTTCCTCAGTTGTCTATTCCGTTTCCTTGAACTAGGGCTACAGATGTTTCAAAGGAAAGAAGCATTTCATCAGCTCTGCAGAAAAGATTTTTAGGCTTCATTCTGAGTGTATCTTCATGGACACTAGTCATCTATGAATCTCTTCTGTGAATGCCCTCAGTAGCCCAGTGTTACCAAGGAGTCCTCTCCTGTTTTTGTGATTTCTTTTCTTTCTGTTCTTAGAGAAGAGAGAGCACAACAGTATGAGTGGAACTGAAGTCTGAAATAGAAGACCAGAAAAAATATTAAGCAGTCACCATCAATCTGTTCAGCTTCAAAAATGGAGGCAAATTCCTAGCTGCACTTCTGGAGGATTCCCCTTTAAAAAGACTTTGGGTTCTTGAGGTCATTAGCCTTCCAACCCACCTTTTTAACTATTAGGTTTATGTATGCTCTGCAGCTTTTTCTATTAATTAAATCTGCAAATAGATGGTATGTTTTATATGCATATGGTCACCTCTTGTGTAAACTGCAGAATCACTTGAAAAATCAGTTCAGCAGGTCCCTGTCCTCTTTCCCATAATCTGTCTTCTCTGATATTTATTCCAAAACGTCACAATTTTGAGCAACTTGCAGTGACTATCACCTTATAAAAATTAACCTGCCCAGAAAATGAAGGGTTCCCTTTTCTTCTCCCCACCACAGACATGGAATTTCTGTTCTGCCCCAAATTAGCTTTGTGAGAGGTCCAGGGTGGACAAGATTCAGATGTGGATTAGCATAGATATCTCATTGCAGAAAGTATTGTCTGCTGATCTTTTAGGGCTAGGAAAGGGAATTTTATGTCATAGGGAAGAAGAAATTCCTAACTTCCCTGTGGGTTATGTAGTATTTACTCCTAGCCGTGGCATTCTAGGAAAGTGCTCGTGGCCTATTTTTAGAGGTTTGTTCAGGTTCTTCCTAATCTTGTACGGCTGGCTATCATCTCTGAGGCACCTGACTTAAGATATGAGTGAGAGAGATAGGAAGAGTTGTCCTAACATAACCATCATTCTTAAGCCAGCCCTTCTGTAACGTGTCTGGCTTATACAGGTTGCGATATGCTGTGGTGTGGTACAAAGGTTTTATTAGCAGTTTGGGATGATTTCCTTAAGCTCCGCTCATTATTGCTGGTGAGTAAAGCCAAACTCATGCCAATACCATTTTACCGCACCACTGTTGTTTATTGTGCATGTGAGAACATGCATATCCATCCCATGTCTGTGGTCTTAGTAAAGATTTAACTTCTCTTATCTCTGTTTCTGTAGTAATGGCATTCAGGAACCATGGATTAAATTATTTTCATGTTGTGTTGCCCTCCCCTCAATTCTGCCCACCCATCCATTGTGGCCGGGGGCACTTCTGATATTCCAAATCTCTGAATCTTAGTGTCAGATGAGAAGGAGCCTGCTGCTAAGATTTTTCCAATGAATGTGCAGGAAAAAAAGTAGGAATTGAAGTAGCCCAGTTCAGTAAGACTAGGGAAAAAGCTTTATTCTGCAAAGAACTCTGAGTGTAGGCTTTCTGGTATTCTGCTATACAAAGCATTCATTTCTGGCCCTGGCAGTAGTGAGACTTCAAATCTTAAAACTGTCACCTTCATTTGTAAAGGGATGTTTGATGGTTTAAAAAATGATTGATTATTAACATTTTTCTGACTGAGACCTGCACACTCATGGTAACTAAGGCAACCTTGCTTTACAGGCGAAGGAGTACAGAAGAATAGTGCCAATAAAAATATATTCACTCTAAAATTCTTCTTAAAAACCTTTTCTCTCAAGAGTGAGATATAAGCAAGCCTTCTGCCTGTGTGTTCTTAAGTATTTCTTAGGATCTGGACATCTGCCATTGTCCTAAAAACTCTCGTTGCTTCACTGCCCTTGAGTCATGACCAACCCAGTACTGTGCATTTGTGCACAGACTGCAGACAGATGTATACATACCCCCAGTGCAATATAGATCAGTTTTCTCTACTGCTGTATACAACAGGATCAGGAATGGGATCATAAGCAGATGTCCCAGAGTAGCTCACATAGTAGACAGCTCATACTGTGCCTTCCTGCCAGGTAGTGGCTGAGCAGGTGCCCTCAGCAAATGGCTATCCCAGAATGATATAGATGGATGAACTTCCACCAGGAATGTTTTATCCTGGATTCCTTTATGAGTAATTCTCTACCAGATTGGGTGAAGCAACTCTGGTTTAGGGGTTTGTGCTGTCTGTCTGCTAATTGTTTTTCACTGGTATAATGCAAATTAGGCTGATGTAAATGTTTCCTTTGTCTGTGCCCATGTACGCTCACATGCGTGCTGTCTGTCTGGTTATCCAAATATTAGTGTTACTCTGTAATCCTTTTCCAGGGATGCAGTGGCATAAATGTAGTTTACAATGTCCCTTTAATCCTACAATAAACTCTGTTAAATTGTGTTGGTGAACACTGCTCTATCACAAGGCGGTGGCACTGACCAGTCAAATAGTGGAAGCGTGAGAAGCACTTCTTTTCCTTTTTTGTCGTTGGCCTCTTCCCCACTCCCCCCCTCATAGGGCATCGTATCCTGCTCTAACCAGGTGCAGAGCTTTAGTTGGTGCAGGCACCACTTCCAGCCAACGGCTCTCTTCTTTAGGATGCGGTTGAAACAGTCCTCATGCTTGTGGGCCTCCCCTGTTAGGATCCCCTTTGTACCGATAGGCAGCATTTAAAGCTGTCACAGAAGCATGTTCTCTCAGCATGTCATACTGGTGATCCTTGGGATGGAGTTGGCTCAGGTGCCAGTGTTGTCCAACTGGGCTGCATGTGACAAGTGAGGGTTCAATGCATGGCTCTCACCCAGCTGCTGCTTTTGCCCATCATGGCAGCTGGGGTTTCCAAGCTCCCTCTCCACCTTCCACCTCCTGCCCCTGGGGCTAGTGGGGGGTGGTGTGGTGCAGCTTGCTATGGTGGGGGAGGCCATGGCGTGGGGTGTCTGCGTGGCACAGCATGGTGCCGACAGGGGCCTGCGGCTCTCTCTCTGGTGCGGCCTTCAGGGCTTGTGGCCTCTGGCTGCTTGGAAGTTGGACAGACCTGCTTGAGGTGACTTCTAGTTTTGTTTCACATGAGGGCAGCTAAAAAGACTCTTGCTAAGCATGTCTGGCCTTTCCTTTTGCTGTATTGCCTGCTTGCTGTTGCACACATGCCCCTAAACTAACTCAAGGTGTCTCACTTCTGTTTCCAACCCTCATAGAGAGCCATTGCTATGAAATAGCTTAAAGTCTTATAGCAACGTTTCTCATGTAAAAAGCCTTTGTGGGGGCTTGTCTCACTTGGCTCAAACAAATTTCCTTTTCAAATGTGTACCTCTTGTACTGGAGTACCAGTTCAAAATATCAGCCCAGGCCCGACTGCGAATTTTACCTCAGTTCTGTTCCTTACCTAGCAGCGTAGCTACTTTGCTGAGGGATGTGATTTTTTTCTTACCCATATTGTTAGCGAAATGCTAATGTGGACACACTTCCACTGGCAAAAATGTTTTCTTACCTGAACAGCTTATTGTGTTCAGGGAGTTGGTATGAGCTACCTAGTAGGCTTTCTCCATGAGGGGCGATTGCCTGTGTGCGTTTGTATTGGCAGTCTCTTCAAAGTGTGACCAATCCCTCGGTAGAGATGAAGTGCTTTATCCAAACAGTAAATATCAATGCAAAATTTTGGAGCCTGTTGGTGCTTTGTTAAATCGGCCACAAATATTTTGTTTTGAATGTGTATTTAATGGCTACCGAAGCCACATTTGTCATTGGTCTCTTTGCATTTCTCCTGCTTTCCCAGCAAGGTAGGAGAGGTTGAACTCAGCTTGTGCTGGAGACATCTAAACTCCCTTCTGCTTTGTCATACTCCACGTTGTTTTTAGTATGAGCACAAGGAAAGCTAACCATGCTCATGTTGTTGATGCTAAATGAGTTTGCATTGTGTAAAAAAAAAAAGAGAGAGAGAAACAAAGGGAAAAAATAACCCATAACAAAACCCTCCTTGTATACAATTTCCTGTTCAGGATGACTGTTTGTTATTTCTTTGCTGCTTTTAATGGTTTGGTATGTGAGCTTTCTGGAACAATGTTGGTATGTGTTAGGATCTTGTGGGTGACAGCACTGTCTTTTTCCCCGCATCTCCTGACTCCACGGTTTATGCTTGTCTGTCTGCTGTGGCAGGAGTGTTAATAAGGATATACATAGTTATACTTTTGAGGAGGTTTGCATGTTTTCTCATTTGCAAGAAACTAAGGTGCCTCATGTTCGGGTCTGAGCAGATAGGAATCCCCTTGCACTTATAGGACTCATCCAAAGCCTGGAGAAGGCGGTGGGAAGATCCCACTGAATTCAGTGGGCTTTGGATCAGGCCATATGCTCCCACCTTTGTCGTGCCTGACTTAAAATGGTGCTTTTTCAGTTGTCTGTCTCTTCTGTTTTTTCTTTGTAAGGTGCTGTGTATAACTTGAATATATTATGCACATATCCTACCCAATGGGTAGAACAGACAAACAAACAAACAAGACTTTGTTAATACTGTAAGATAATGTATAGATGATACCAATTTTAACACAAAAATGGCATAGAATTTGTGAATGCCGACTTACATGCTTGGTCCTCTTTTGTAAGAAAATTTGCAAATGAATGCATACAAATAACAAAAAAGTCTATGTAATTTATTTTCGTATTAAAATATCAATATATCACAAGGGAAAGGAGAAGTTTGAACAAATGGCTTTTGACTAGCCTGTGTATAGCCCATGGTTTTTTGATGCATCTTTGCTGTGAAGATCATACTTTTTTTTTTTTTTCTGTGTGTCACTTTAAGGAAAAAAACAAAACAAAACAAACTAACCTCTGCAGCTTTAACCTTGCCATTAGATGCTTCTTTTCTGTGTTCTTGTCTCACTGTTGCTGAGTTGGACCAGTATTAGCTATTTTGTTTCCAGTAGGTATTTTATTTATTACTATCCTCGATAATAGCTGTACTTAACTTGAGGTGGGCCCCTAGCACCCCCTTCGCCCACTACAATCCTTCCATCCACACCCTGTGACTTTGCGAGAAGCCCACATAAATAGGGACCTGGAGCCAAGCCATCCCTGCAAAGCTGATGCTAGGCCAACTAGGAGTTGTGCAAAACCAACCGGCCCTTGTCTTATGCCTGTAACCCTCCTTTTCTGTAGCATTACGAAGGTTTTGTCTGCACTTTGGGATTCAGCGATCTGTGCTCCTGCAGGTGTGCAAGGTCCAAATGTAGCCAAGAGCAGCTGTCATCTGCTCCAACCTTAGCCTTGTTTGAAACAAGGGCATGCTGAGGGGGTGAAATACCACTTCCCTCCTCCACATTTTGAGCGTGTAGTACTGCTGCTATGCTGATTGCTGAATCGGGGTTGATACCAAGTATAGATAAGGCCTAAACCTGCCCAAATCCAGTAGGAAGTGGTATAAATTTTTTGCCAATGTAGTGGCATCAGTTCGGGGTGTGGTTCTTGTCAGTGACATTTCTATACTGACAAAAGCCTTCGCATAGATGCAATTTTATCTGAATAAATAGTGCTTTTGTTAGTAGGCCTTGTTTTGTTCAGGGAAATGCTATAAGTGGTATCCATGAAAGTACTCTTTTGCCACTATTAACTGCACCTTCGCCGGGAGGGTTTGCCAGAATACTAGCAAACCCTTTCTGCAGTGCGCTAGGTCTAAGGTTTTGATTTTTGTTTTGAGGGGGGCGCATAATAGCTTTTTTGTTTTAAAATCTGAGAAGAACAAGGGTAGTCTCCCACCGCTTGTCAGATGTGGTGTGCATGGCCAAGCCTGTTGACAGTTGGGTGCTCCATTGTCTCCACCCCTTTGGTTGTCTGTATCATGCTCACGAATGCTTTTGGCATGGCTTGTTAGATAAAGTGAATACCTCAGGAAAACGAACACAAAGTTCTAGTTTAGAGAATTGCAGATACTGTACTTATTTTTCTAAACTCTTTGTTTAAAAAAAATCCCAGGAAGGTAGATGATAGAAGAAGCTTAGCTTAACTGTTGAAGACAGAAGAATCCACTCTAATGGATGGATGCCACCTAAACTTTCGTAGACACTCTTTGTCACTTTGTAGCTTTTTATACTCATCTGACTTCAACCACAGATGTAACTTAGCAACGTGTTGGGATGCATTTTGAGATGGCATTTTTTTGTTTGGTTTTCAGATATCTAGCTCTGCTAGAGCTCAGGAGGCCTTATACAAAGCCCAGTGAAGTCAATGGCAAGACTTCCATTGACTTCAGCTGACTTTGGGTAAAGCTCATAGCACTCAAGTATATTTTTGGAGTAGTTCTGTAATGGGCTAACATGACTTCTCTATTGACCTGAAACTTCAGCTATACGTTTGTCTGTAAATATCTTTTTAAGAAGCCCTCTAAGGAGTCCTGTACCTGAATGCTGATCATGTTCTTTTCTGTTTTTCTTCCCCTTCTGTTTTGCTTTAAAGAAAGGTGTAGGTTTAGCGGCCTTCACAACCTTGCAGATAGCTCTCTCCATCCATCTACACTGCACTGTGCTATCCCAAAAAACATGTCACACCCCTGAATATGAATACTTTACAATTGTCACTTGTTCCCTTGTCAGTCAGGGCACAGAGTAAATATTTTGCAAGTATATCTTGCTGGCCATTTCCACATTTCTAGTTGCACTGCAGTGTAATTTCTGTCTGAATAAAACCCAGCCTAAGAATGCCACTTACACAGTGAATACGTATGCAGGGGAAGTCTAGAGTATGGTTTACAATAACAAAACTTGCATACCAAGTGGACCAAACGAGATGTTGTCTCCTTTTAAAGTCACTAATCTGCTTTGAAGCTGCAGTGAAAAGATTAGAACATCTATTTAAAGTGTATTTGTAGCTCTGTGTTCACACGTTTCCATTTACTGCAAAGCACAGCTGGCATTCATATTTTTAAAAAAAAGCTATAATTGGAACTTGTGAGAGTCCAAGGTATCTTACTGCTGGACAGGAAAATTATAATAATAATAATAATAATAATAAAAGCAGTGTAATAGCCTTTAACAAAATCATTTCTTCACTTGAAGTACAAAGACCTTGTAAGCAGTGCTACAGAATTTTTCTCTGTATAGCTAACACTGTCTAGCACTGCTCTATTCAGAGCATGTCAGGATGGTGAGTACATCAGTCAAGCTGATTATTATACCTAGAATTTGCCACCAGACTATTGTGTGCTTTCAGAATGCTTGATCACCTTCTGTTGTTTATTGCTAGCTGTTATTTTACAGCGTCAGATGCTTTATTGCTGTCTGCTTTTGTTTTTAGTTTTGGGGGTTGTTTTGGGGGGTGGGAACGTGTGTGCGTTTCCAACTTTGTGGCTTTCAGGATCACATTTTCAACATGTCTGTACTTTTGTCCGTTTTGTTTCAAGTTATTCCAAAATATGTACAGCACTATCCACGGTATTTAATCCTTCATTTAAATTTTATTGTTGTAAAAACAGTCTATTAAAAAAGTTGTTTTACAGCTGTATTGGAACTTCTTAATAGCTGTTCATGTGAAGCTATGACAAACCTGGCTTGCTTTAAGACTTTTATTTTTATTTTCCTTTAACACAATTGATTTGTTGCTTATTTTTCAATGTAACTCCCAGTTATATACAGGAAAAAAAAGATTTCAACTGTTGTGTATCTGCCTCTTTTAATTGAGCAAATGGTGATGTCCTAGTTTTTAGACCTAAGGTCTGTTATTGCAATACTTTTAAAGAAAGATGTTGCTCTAAGTGCTGTTGTTAGTTTTAAATACAGATTTTATGCTTGTTCTTAATATGCTGTGGTCAAACTACAGCCCAAAATTATTAAAAATCATGGAATACGCTTGTCTCCAGCTTAATTTATTTTCTTCTCAAATGGCAAAAGCTTCAAAGTGAAAAGGAACCGATTAAAAAATAACCAGTAAGGCTGCCTTTGATCAACCAACATGGATCCATCTTTTCCCCTTCATTGTCTTGTTAATGGCTACTGTAATAAACAGACAAATAGGTTTCAGTCCTGACTTAGGAAATCTTAAAGAGCAGAATGAGTTGTGCCTTTAAAGATGAATAGGTGAGGTACTGAAAGGAAATTTATGAAGAGGACAGGTAATCTCTTAATTTCAACTCTCCAAAAACTCTTTAGATGATCTCATATGAAGGTTTAGGTGTTGTTTGGAGTATGACATTGGAATCAATAATATAGTAAAAGACTACTTTTCCTAAACCATTAAACTAATACTCAAAAGCTAAGTTATGGTATATGGTTCACGAAGTTTGAAAAAATACTGCCGCCTTGTGTCCATTGGCTAAAGTTAGATCAATCTTGCACAACATGAGAATGTGGAGGAAGAAGAACTAGATAACTCAGAAAAGATCCAACAAGATGATCCAGTAAAATTCATACATCAGTGGTAACGCGAGGTAAATCTTAGCAAGATAGACCAAAACGTGTCCATTAGCAGTATTTCTAAGGTGCCAAATAATTATGAAGAATCCCCCCCAGATCTATGTTCCTTCCTGAGTACCAGGTATCAGGGTAGGCATCTTACATGGCAATCTTTAATTTCACATCATTATTGGGGATGTAACAAATTTGCATTTTACATTTTGATTTGAACTTGCTGGAGTCTGATCTCTCCACTGCTGAATTGCGGTGCTTCAAAGGCTCCTCAGAGAGTGCTAGCTTCAATTTGGATTTCTCTTTCTCCGTTCCTGGGGAAAACAAGTTGGTCTCTGAGGTCCCACTCGATTTTGGGTTTTGAATACTGTTCTGAATCAAAGCAGCGAGTGGGTTGACACGTTTGCCACCTTGTGTTGTCATGCTTTTCAAATAGCTTGATTATGTAAATCTTGAGACTATGCTTATTCTAAAGCAAAAAGCCAATTAGCACCAGTTCTTGTTCCCTCAGGGCTTTGCCCACCAGCATTTTGATTCCATTCTGACAGCTTCAATTCAAGGATGCCTCATTTTTTCAAAGTGCTCCAAATCTGGAAGCTTTAGCTCCTCCTGTGCCAACTGAAGCCAGTTCTCCCAGGAAACTGCATTTTTGGAGGCTGCTTTCATCTTTCTCTGAATCTGGTTTTAATTGTGATTATATTTGTTTGATAATATGCCATTCTGTTTGATTGTGTTTTAATATCTTTGCCAGTGATTGCTACCCAGAACCAACTATATATGGGATATCTCAGCTCAGCAGGGGCTTTTGCCTGTTGAAAGATTAATACAGTATCTGCTGTAGTCTTGTAAAACCTCCAGGTCTTGCCTTAAGGCTCCCAATTGTATTGATCCTCATTATAAACACCACATTTTTTACATTCCAAATCCTTTTCTTCCAAAGTTCAGTTTATAATGAGCCTTCCTTACTTAGACAAAAATTAATTAGGTTGCTCTCATTATCACTGTTTTGATCTGTTGTGCCTTAAATGAGTTCTAATTAAAATGCACATTTTAAAACCCTTACTGGAGAATCCTTTTGTAATACTAAGCTTATTTGTACTTTTTCAGATGTCCCTGTTTTGTTGTGTTCATCTTGTGCTGTTTTAAAGACCGTGAGCCCTTGTTAGTATCAACTTGTGCATGATGTCATTTTATTAGATTAAATTAACCCTTAAACACTATTTATTTTCTAGCCTGGTAGCCAAATGACAGTGTGTCCATTTTAAGTACACAGGCTACATGAACTGTACCCATGGATGCCTAGGTTGTTTTTTGTTTTTTTTCCCCCCCGTTTACAAGGTTTCTGATGGAATAGGTGTATCACTTAAGGATGTGAGATCACAGTCCCTTAGTCACCAAAACCTCTGCTTTGTATGCAACTGTGTCAAGAGAAGAGGGTTTCTGCTGGTTTAGCTTTGGTCATCCGGGGTTGTCATCCAGAAAACCCCTTCTGCCATTGTGTGCTGCATCTCTCCTCGGGGCCATAGCTCTGCTGCCACTCTGCAATGTCGCCTGGCTGAAGATCAACAAGACCATAGCCAAAGGGAGGCACTTGCTACGCATAAAATGGGGCAGCTTCATGCCTCCTTTAAAAAGGGAGGATGGCGGAAGAGAAATGTGGGGTGTGAATGGTACAGGTTCTCACGCTTGGCACTTGATGGACATAATCTCTCCTTGCTTCCTTTTAACAGAAATGACCACTGGTTCTGCTGCTGCCCTGTACTGCACTGTTTTCTCTCTTGTGCGGTGGATTCCAATGGGATTAAGCAAAGCAGCCAGTAGGGAGTCATTTCCTGAGTGAGAAAAAAAATCGTATTTTTCTCAATGCAGGCCAAGTTTCCATCCTGAAGGTGCAGAAGCTTTCTGGGATGCCAGCTCCAGATCACTTCATACTAATTTAATGTCAACAGACACCACTGTGACTGACAGTGTAGGGGGTGGAATATTTTGGTTTAATCTAGTTCTGAGCATGCTAGACATGGACTCAGACAGCTTGACCTACATTTAACCATATACAGCAGGAAGATCTTGGGGGGAAAAAGAAACCTAGTTTTCTTTTCAGAGTGATAAGGATGTCACCCAAGCTTGTTTCACATATAGGGATCCATTCGCGTGTCCATGTGTGATTATATCACTGTGTTTCCAAACTACCTGATTCAGGTGCGTCCCATTTGCTTTACTTGGTGGTCAAAGCATCAGTCATGTAAGTCTTGACACCCTTTAAAAAGTGACTAGTTGGCTGTTTGAGAACATGGGCTGGATCAGCAGCAAAGTGTGTTCATGGGGTAGGGGATGCCTACCCTGTGACAATGGGCTGCTCCCCTACAGCCCTCAAGGAACATGGATGGGTGTGACTTTCTGTGCTTCCCTCCCTCCCTCCTCCACAAAGAAAGTTGTGACAGGATAACCCTAAGGCCTTGTGTACTCATCACAGAGTGCATCTGGTTACTTTGGTCCATGTATTCTACAAGCGAAGGCTGGGATAGTTACACTACTCCTTAAATATATTTGTTTTTAATAGTCAATGATGCAAATTAGACGACGTGCAGCAGTTGAAGTTTCAGAGAATACATATTAAGAACCATATAGATGAGTGATGACTACATAGGCCACTGAAAGAGCCAAAAAAAAAATCATGTTCCAAGTTCTATTCTATTGAGTCTGCACTCTGTGTACAAATAAGAAAATATGCATGCTATCTATAGCCATATGTTAAGGGACAGAAACACCTTAGTTCTAATGCAAAATTATGCGCTGGCAGGGAGCTGTTATTAGGAATATTAAAATCCACCATCTGACAGTCATGCAGAAGACACAAGGTGCCCATTGGTGGTAGAACTTTGCGTGCGAGTGAACAGTGCATCCATCATTTACTGTGTACGCACCATCAATTTTACTTATTTATGTACAGACTGCATGGGCAGCAGGCACATAGGCTGTACATTCATGCAAACTGCATAAATGCAGCATCTTAGGCAACTGTAGCCAACTACAACAGCACAAATCCAATTTCACTGTTAGGTAAGCGGTATTTCTGCATCAACAATGTCAGGCTGCTTGCATTGATATTTTTGTGTTTTTAGCTCCTCCCCCATCTTCACCCCTCCAATGAGAGAAGGAAATAGAAGCTTTCCCACTTTTTGACACTGGTAGCCTAGTGGTTAGGACACTTTTTACCTAGGATCGTGGAAACTCAGATTTTGTGCCCATACTGTACCCAAAGGGGGTTTCAAGCTGTCTTTTACTTCTAGCCAAGGGCTAGGCATTACTCAGAGCACCCATCACTTCTGTTATAGCTGGATCACTTCGCTGCCAAGAAGGGGAGCTAAGAGAAGCCGGCTGAATAAGGTACTTCCTACCAGAATTGTATTTATTTGGGTACAGTTTTGGCTTATCTTAATTTGCACATATTCACTAAACTAGTGCACCTCAAACAGCAAACCATCCTACTCCTGCCTAACTGGGACTTAGTTTTTCTCCTTACAATGCTGCTTGAAGATGTCTCCTTAAGAATTAAAACAGTAACAGCAAGGCAATAGTATTTACTCTTGCTAATGTTTTAAGAAAAATGCACACCTGTTGGATGCAGGTCCTGAATCAAGAGGGGTAGGAAGTACTGGGCTTGCCTATATAGGGCAGTGGTCAAAGCACTTATAATGGAGTTTAATATCTCACAGGCTGAGAAAGATTTAACTTGATTCTCTCATGTTCTGAGCCAGTGCCCAAACATGTAAAGTTGCTACCTAAGCAGTGGACACTCATAACAGCTGCCAGCTCTCAAAAGAAAGCTGTACTCACCCTTGCATTTCATATGGACTCTGTCCAAGTGTGTTAGTCCTGCTCTTAAAACTCCTGACTTAGGACTTTCAAAGGACTCTTATCAGCCATAAAATGACTAGGATCGCTGTCTAAATGGTATATGAAAGTTGAATAGTAGGTGATTAAGGCTTCCTATTGTCCAAAGGTGAAGTATCAATGGAGTTCAGACCTCTGGGAGTCAGCAGCAGCAACCACCAAACAGGTTTTGGATCTCACTTTTTGACTAATGTCCTTAAGTTGCTTGCAGGACCTTCTAGATAGAGCTTTTCATGACCAAAACAGATTATGGCTAAAACAAACTATGGAAAGAGCTTTTATACTGATCCATTTCAGATTTCATTCCTGCTTGTAGACTGACTGTGTTGCCTCTCTCTATTTTCCCTCTATGATTGTCCAATCAATTCACGGGAAGATAAAACAAACTTAATCTTACATGTTGCCCTGCAGCTTACAAAATCAAGATGCATTCTTTCTACTTAGAAGATCAGCCACATCAAAACAGCCAGATAATTGCCAGGGGATAATTATGATTCTCTAATTATTATTGTTGCTGATGGTAAATGATGTAAAAGGAAGAATGCAGTTTGATTTTCTAAGCTGAACGCCAAAGGAGACACGATAAGAAAACTTGTTTTAACTAGAACAGTGAGCAAACTGGACAGAAAAGTCACTGAAAGAAAGAACACTTGGGTGATGTCTACCAAACTGAAGACACGTTATTGGGATTCTACAGTCTTTTAAGCATGTCAATGAGAAATAATCTGGACAATGAAACTTTAAAGGACTAAAGCAAGAGAAATAAAATAGCATATTCAAAGAAGCCAGACACACCTGCTGGTTTGATTGAAAGTCAAGATTTTGTACAAGAACCAACAATGGCCTTTTGTAAAATGGCTGTAGCATTCTACACAATCTTTCACTGATGCAACACTAACTGTAGTGCTGAGCTACTCAACATTGTTTACAATCCAAATACAGCATCAAAAGCAAAATACATATCTAAAGATACTGTATTTACTCAAATACAAGACAAGGTTCCCCTCTGCCTCCCTCCCCCTCCCCCCCAGCATGGGGAAAAAAACCAGCCCTTGGCTTATAATCGATCACATACAAAGAAATCTTGCTAAGTATTGCCTAACATTAAACTGCGGCCAAAAGCAGCGTGTGGCTCAGCAATGTAAGCCAACTATAAAGTTAACTACAGCTGACACTGAGCAAGACTGTAAAACACATGGCCCCTGTTGGGCAAGCCACCAATAATTAGACTCTATACCCAGAAAATGTATACATTTTCCATATACAGAAAATAATTACTTGGGGGGGTCATCTTTATAATCAGGGTTGTCTTCTATTTGAGTAAATATGGTACTATTTGTTTTTAGACATAAGTGTGTTACAGGTGAGGTTTTTCTCCCTCAACCAACCTTGTCTTGATAATATTTATTTTTCTATAAGCAGAAAGGAGGGATTCTCAAAAAAAAAAAAAAAAAAATTCACACACTTGAATGTTGCCTGTGAGGACCAGTCCTTATTCTGAACTCTAGTTTTAATGATTACCCTCTGCATTAAAACCTGGAAGGTACAAAGGCCTTGCTTTAACCACAGAATCTGATGATTTGGGGAAAACTGTGATGAGCTGAACTAGTTGCAAGAAACTGACCTCAGCTTCACTGTTATTTTAGACAAGGAGTGGTGGGTAGCATGGCTGTGATCAATTATGGCAAGATCATGGTTTGACTGATTGTGAAACAGGACTGTCAAGTCATTAGAAGCAATATATTGGCTTTCACAACCATGTTCTCATGCAACAAAATGTAGCTAAACACAGCTTTAAGGGGCAGTCAGCTGATATGTACAGGGCTTAGTTGTGAACATTTCATACAAAGAAAGTTCCTTTGGGTGTTTATGAACCCAATAACTTTGATTAAACAAAAATCGTTGACTGCAATAGTTAGACTGTGCTAGAGAAAATGGAGGACAAGATAAACATTAACTCTTCAACAAAGGAGTAAGTCATTTAAATTTTTTAAACTTAACAACCATCTAACACTGGAAGCTCCCTCTGAAACGGCATTTTCATTTCTGTAACATACATGTTTGGGAGAAGGGCGTTACCAATAATAAAAAAGGGGTGCTGGTTGTATAAAAAAAAGCAGATAAAAAGTCTGATTTAATTCTCCAAATACAAGAGAAAACAAGCTTGAGAAATTTTTAAAAGAAGTTATATGAATTCTTTAGCCCAATGATATCTATAATTTCACTTTCAGATTTCAATAACAGCAGAGACATAAGATCATGTCAGGCAAAAGAATATTGGATACATATAAACTAAGCAATGGCTAAAAACAACAACTACTGCAGCAGCACTGAAAGTAAAACAAAACAGGAGACATGGCTTTATCTTTGTCCTAAGTCAAAGAAAATGTATAACACAGTTGAGGTTACTTGTACTTTACTTAACCTTCTACCAATTATAGTCAACCCCATACAATAACATAATTTTATGTAATTGGCAACTAAAAATGTTTTCCTTTAGGGACCACCCTATGTTTTACTGATGTTACTGTTCTTACCACCTTTCATTTCCCCAGAGCAGCATTTTTAAAATGTTAGGCCACTATTTCAAACATGGTTGTCTAGTGTGAAGAATAATTAAAAAAAAAAAAAAAAGTCTGATTTTTCAGAAATGCTATGCTCCTTAACTCCCACTGCTTTCCAGGTCATGAGTCTGATTATCTTTAATGCAAGTAACTCAGGCAATTCCAACTCGATTACCCTACCCTGCATGTTAACAGCCTGTCTGTAAAGGTAGATGCAAGTTCTGCCATGTCTAGACTACAAACATACTGTGCCTGACAGTCATGCCCTCCACATTGTTCCTGTTCAGGAAGTAGCGCATATGAACCAGCGTAGTCATAGCTACATGCCATTCTAGAAAATACTGAACAATAATGCAGTACTTAAGTGAAGTTTCAAACAGCTTGGTGCTACCCAGATACAGCTCCATGACTTCCGGGTTGGGAGTAGTGTATGAAGGTGCCACTGCTAGGTGTGGTAAGTACATGGTCTTGGGCAGAGGGAGAAGTTTTGTGCCACAGTAAGATGAAACCCTATAATTCCCCCCTAGTGACTGTGAGAGAACACGTCTTTCCTTCTGGGTATACACAGAGAATTGTGGGAAGGCAGCGGAGGAACAGGAGCAGTCTAGTGGTTTAGCATACATTGTCACTTCACAGTGGACAGACAGATAGACTTACTGGAAGTCTCTGAGCCTTTACCTGACATCCCAAGAAAGGTTAACCTAAGTGAAGGTGAAAGCAGCACTACATTTTGGCAAGAGGTTTGTGTTTGTGTGAAGAGAAGTGAAGTGAAGCCAAATTAAGGGCAGTAGCCAAATGACAGCCTAGGTCAATCATGCTGTGACGACTTACCTTAACACAAAGCTCTAGTCAAGAGTGAAACAAATACATGAGGGTTAAAAACCAAAAAACAGTAAGGACACATACTGTTCTATTAGGAACTGCTAGTATATGACTGTTGCTAAACTGAGTTTGAACTTGGTTTTTACATATGCAAGTGAAAGATCAAAATTAGTTATTTCAAAAACACCCTACAGTTCTAGCACCCATTCAGCAAGATTGTCAAAAAGACCCAAACATTTAATGCCACTTACTGGGGCCATGGCATTTGATATCAACAGGGCAATCCCCCCACTTCCCTACCCCGATCATGCCTCACAACACCCCTTGTGGGATAAGCAGCGTAATATCTATTAGTCACTATTTAACATATGGTAAAACTGAGGCAGGGCAGCTGAAGGGCTGATCTCGAGTCATTAAGCTAGTGGAAGCTCAATAACTGATGTCAATAAATCAAGCTTTAAGTGACACTATCAACACCAGAGAACAAATCAGGCAGAACTGATAATGGAGTCAGAATCAGAAACTCTTACTCTGACCCCACAGTCAGTATATCCTGCTAATTCCTTTGCCTTTCTTTAATGAAAATCTTTTGTGAAATATGCAGAGGCAACAGACATCTGGCTGAGAAATTATATTTGTAATAGAAATGACATAGATGCCAATTTATGCAACATCTGAAGACAATTTTTTAAAACAAGGGCCCAGATCCTTAACTTGTAACTTGTCAGAGCTTCACTGAAACCAAAAAGTCATTTCCTTTCTTGCTTGTGGGCTAACACTAAATTAATGCATCTTTGTAGTGAGATGGCATATGGCTTCAGCCTTAGTCTTTCTATGATGGAACAGTATTTAGATCAACTACTGAAGTGTGAATTAAAACCCAACCTTTCAGGTTAATCAAAAACCAAGGGGACAGCATGGCAGATCCAGGGTTTACTGTCATTAGAATCCTACTCATTTTACACATGCAAACCGTCATATTGTGGTAAATCAGTGGTATTCTTGTGCAAGGTGAACAACACATGGGTCTGCCTCAAAATCCAGCAAAATGTTTCTTAAAAACCATCTTGTCGACAGTAGGTGAGGACTTATCCCTCTTCCACTTAATTTTACTGTCGTGAAGCAACTGTGAAGCTGAACACATCTCTAAAGTGATTGCATAATTATAAAAGAAAAGATGGTTTGATTTAGCTAGTATACAGGTATAATTAGTCCATTTTATTCAGTTATTCTATGCCATTCTCAATTTTAATTCAATTTCATATAAAAAACAGAATATAACTAAACATGTGGCAGTTGTGATGAACGCATCTTACTATTGCTTTTCAGAGGAAAGACTTCTGAAAATCTGAAGACAATTTTTTAAAACAAGGGCCCAGATCCTTAACTTGTAACTTGTCAGAGCTTCACTGAAACCAAAGCTGCGATAGCAGTTTACACCTCTGGATGAATAGCTCATTCATTTGCAGCATAATTGATAATAGTTTGCCTCAAAGTTAAGAGACAACAGGGGTTACAGAGACTTCTATGCAGATCTATAGCTGAAAACCAAGCTATAAGATTTCTTTGGAAGATAAATCTTTCCTCTTGTAGACTAGAGGACTCAGTGACAAAATTATGGTCCCTACCTAAGATAAGAGCAAAATAATATTGTGGATCTTGGAGAAGTATCTTGATTTAGAAGCAGTGACTACTACACCACACAAAATTTCTAAAACTGGTTTCATTTTCATTTTCTTGGACTTTTTAAAGTTAATTCTAGCCTTGAACAGTTTACAAAAGTATTTAACCCTTAAAACATGATATTCTCTAAGTATCCAAAGATCAGGATACATGCCTCTTTACATGCAGTCTCTCCATAGGGCTAAAGTGTGCAAGTTTTAGACAAACAAGTTAGAGCATCTGCCTATTCATTTCTTTTTTTAAATGAAACTTTTTCTTTGGTTTCTTGTATTTTCTCTGTTATTTTATCCTTGGTTTCCTCCATTTTCTCCGTTATTTTATCCTTGGTTTCCTCCATTTTCTCCGTTATTTTATCCTTGGTTTCCTCCATTTTCTCCGTTATTTTACCCTTGGTTTCCTCCATTTTCTCTGTTATTTTATCCCTAGTTTCCTCCATTTTTTCTGTTATTTTATCCTTGGTTTCCTCCATCTTCCCTGAGAGAAGCTCTTTTGTTTCTTCCATCCTGTCGTGCAGGTATCCCTTTACTGGAGGTGGTCTGGACAGGTAGCCGTACTTGCGAAGATACTTGATAGTAATGGACGTTCCTCCCAAAGTCACGATGTATCTGGCAGGAGATGCAATCTTAAAGGAAGATACCAAAAAAAACTGTATCCATATTACACAAAATTGTGAGAGGGTATCGCCCAGGACATTCTCAAGTTTGCAAAAAGATTATTTTGATTAATTCAACTTAAATACATGCATCTTATCCAGGAAGGTTCCCTGAAGGGTAAGTTTTAACAAGTATTCTTTAGGTGTGTGCAGACACAAAACATGTCTGCTCTTATAAACATGGTGGGGAGGAGCAGCAACAACTGTTTGTACAATTACTCGGTGGTTAAAGGTTAAGAGCTGAAATCAGTTAGAGTTCTACTCTGTTTTTCTATCTAGTCCTTAAATCATCATACAACTAGAACACATTATTTTGCTCCTGAAGTGAATGGATGTTTTGGGGGAGCTGCGCTGAAGAATTTTTCAAAGACAATACAAACTTCTAAGAAACGCAGCCCAAGCGAATGTACCCGTAGTCACTATTACACATCACCTAACAAGGATTCTACCACCTACTAGTTACTCTCTGGTTAAACCACTTTTTCTCCCTCTCAAGAACACAAGTCTTAAATGAGCCCTGCACAAGCTTTAGATGCTGGCTGTACTTCTCAGCTGCTTCCATCAGCAGCTGCCATGGTAGCTATGGCTGAGATGCTCACCCAGGCACTTCTGGCAGCTCTGCTCAGCAGCTGCGTTCCCAGGGCATGGAGTGCACTCTGGGAAGGGGCCAGCTGTTAAGTGGACTGAAGCTGGAGACCTCGAAGTATCTTCTTGGTAGAGCAGGAATAACTCTGCTGGCAGAGTGGAAGATTCTGCTGCAGAGAAGCTTTAAGAAGTTCTTCCACACAGCTCTGTAATGTAGACTAAACCTGTCCTGTCTCATCTCTCATCCTTTGTAATCCTTTTCTTCTTCTCCCACTTAAATCTTTGTTCCCAGATCCGTTCTCCATATAATGATATATCATCATGAAATAAAAGTGGGAGGACACGCACTAATTTCTATTTAATTGAGGGCTGATGGTTTGGCTGTTCCTAGCTATTTATAAATGCTCCCTGCATCTGTCTTACCTTAGAATAGTTTCTCATTTTGCTTAATAGCTCCTTATGGGAAAATAGTACTTAACAGAAGTTTTAAAGGGCAGGCATCTATCCAATAGATCAGTCAGTGCTTTGGAATTAAACAGACAAGCCCACAGAAACAAAGCAGTCATAATGGGTCACATACAGGACAGTTACCTGTTCCCAGTAACAAAAGAAGGGCCATATCTCCAAGTGTTACTTATGCAGACATTTAAGTCTAAAATACAGATCCTTTTAATCCACTCCCAACTTTCTATAATGTAGAGGCCTCTACATTTCCATAAGGAAAGTTTCTTAGTGTCTAAATATCCACCTCTGAGCACATCTGCAACTGTCCAAGTCCTGACAGAACTGGAGTAGATAGGGCCCAGATCCAGTAAAAGACAGTGACACCTAAAAGTAGGGCATAGTGGAATTTATGGTCCTAAAACAGATTCTCAAAAGCTGTCCCCTTAGACACCTACATTTTTGCAAGTAAATTTTTCTAGGTACCCAAAGTTCTGGTGCTGCACATGTCTAAAAACTCCTTTCTTAGTTGCTGAGCTGTTCAGTCTTCAATCTCACCACCTAAATTCATTCAGAATCCACACAAGAAGCATTCCTTCATCTGAATCCCTGAGGCCCGAACCAGCAAATGCCGGAACCAGCAAATGCTTAGATCACATTTGACACCCATCTAGAAGTGCAAGTGCCACAAAAAACCACGGGCCACAGCTACTTTAATTTACAAATGCAGGAAGATGCTGTTGCTGCTCTTTCTAATCATCTACCTAGGATATGGGAGACTAGATTTCCATGTCTGCCTCAGGAGGATTCACTTCCCAAGAGATTGCCCTTATAATCATGAGGTTGTACACTGCTCGACAAAAAAAAAAATTCAGATTCACCAGACCACAGAAAGGAAGCATGACTGTCACCCAATGATTAGGGCACTCAGCTGGGGAATGGAGACCTGGGTCCAGTTCCCTGCTCCAAGGGCTCATTTAATATTTGCATTAAACAATCAAATGTGGGAAACAAAAAGATGAAACCTGTTGAAATGAACATAGTAATATTTTGTATAATGTGTTGTGTGTTCAAAGCACCATACAGCTTATGCACTTCTAAACCTAGAAAAAAAATTAAATCTGATCCTTACAGTTTGGCCAACTGGAAAATGAACTCCCTTGACACTAGTGGAAGAAGTAATGCAATTCATGATGAGACAAGGAATTAAAGGTTCCTATAGAAGAAAACTACATCTCTATCTCCCAATCTCAAGAGCATTTCAAATAATCACTTGAACCCTGTGGGTTACTCAGGGGGTTCACACAAGTGAAAACAGGCAGCTAACTCAACAGTAAAGTGAACCATTTAGGAACGGACTGAGATACTTAAAAAGCACTACGAAGCCCTTATAAATGTGTATGTACTATGTGAATATTGCAGGCCAGATTCTTTGGGTAGATGTGATATATTTTATTAGACCAACTGAGTAGTTGGAAAAAAGTTCTTTGCAAGCTTTCAGGCACAGTCACCCTTCTTCAGGCATAGGGAGTTCAATATTTAAACATATCTAACTAGTAAGAGACAGAATTTTTACTACTTTTTAATTTAAAGAAAATTGAAAATGTTGTTTAGCTTACCAGGCAATTTCAGAACCCTTTTGTTAATTCTGATACTTACCTTACACAAGGTATAAGCTGTTAGTACATTTCCAGTCTCAGAATTTTTCAGAAAGCTTATGATGTTTTCTGGCAGGCCAAGAGCTTCTAGGATAGGAACAACATTCATACCTCTATCAAAAAAAAAAAAAAATTACAAGCAAATATAATGAAGCTCCAAAAGCTCATTAGCACTTGTAAACTGAACTGCAAATCACTGTTCCTCATCGTAACATTTAATGGTGTAGTTACATTTTAAGATTAATTTACTTTCATTTAACAAACTATTTCTTAATATAAGCAACGTAAGTTTTCTAGTGTCTTTGTTTTTGTACACAAAACAATAATGTCTTTGCATTATTAACAGAGATGGAAGTTATAAATTATCTGTTAGGTTGAACTACTGCTTTGTCAACTTGCTGATGTCCTCAATTAGCCTGAGTTAGGTAGATATATCTGTACAAAGACAAAGGTGCACAGATACAGACTGAAAGCTCCATTTATGAGTGTGCTAAGGATCAGTTCTGCCTTGAGGGACAGAAGAAAAATTAAACCCTATGTCTGTTTCATGTTAATCCCACAAAGTGTGGATCCAGTATCTCACACTTCCCCCTTAAATACCGGCCTTAAATGTATGACTTCTTCTGGGGGTGGGGAAGATAAAAAGTACACATTCTGTTCAGGAGACTAGAGGATCTTATGTCAGCCAATGCACCTTGCCAGTTGAGGTTGGAAGAAGTGGGTGAAGAGAGTTCATATCACCACTTTCTTCCATTTGACCACTTGTTATTTAGGACACAAAAATACTGCATATCTGGTATACTGTAGCTGGAAAATGCATTCAGTTACAAAAGGCTTGGATATGTCAATATTCAGAATTTTTTTTCAAAATATCTACCAGTAAGAGGGAGCCTAAAGCTACTGCTTTAGCCTGTAGTCATGTCCTGTAAGAAAGTGATACTCTTTTGGTCTTCCATCTTCCTCAGCTACTTTAAACATTTCAATCTTTATTTGTAATGACATCAGCATGAATAAATATGGTACTAGTTAAAAACTTAGTGAATTGCTGCTAGAGAAAAGAGAGCATTAAGTATTATGCTACAATGTAATCTACTTCGTATTAAAATCCAGGGGACATTCCTCACAAAGAATTCTTTAGAATCCCAAGGAACCTAATTAGGTTGACACTATCCTTTTTTAATTTTAGGTCATTTATTAAATAGCTTCAGACATGAATACTTTAGCCCTGTGGGATGATTATTCATGATTCAAGCTGCTTTTCACCTCAAGAGGGTGCTGTCCTTCTAGGATTACAAATTGATGCTCTGTTCCAGCTTGTTTCTAATTAAAACATTTTCAGTTGCATACAGACATCAAACAGGTTTTAATGGCTAACCAGAATGTCTGAAATAAACTAGTTAAACTGTACGCAGCTTAAAGTGCCCAGACATGGGCATCAACTTAACTTCATCCAAAGCAAAATATTTGAATAGCTCAAGACCTTTATTACTCTGGGATGGGTTATATTTAGAATGACATTTGGATCTATAGCTCTTAGAAAGGGCAATTATGCCAGCTGGTTAGAGTAACTAAAACAAACACTTGTGTTGTGATACATTCTGATGTCAAAAGGCCCAGCCGCAAACTTGTATTGTTTTGCGTCTTCTATTATTAAATATGAAACACAGTCTAGAGATAAACTTTTACCTGGATTCACCAAAAAGTTCAGCTTAATAATAAAGGCTACCTCTTTAATCTAAAATAAGAGTCTATAGTAGATATGAACAATCGCCGTTTATTACAGTAAGCATTCTCCAAAACAAAATAAGGACTGTGGGATTTTGCAATGTTACATTAAATCTAATGTAAATAGAAAAGACTGAATAGAATGGAGGGTTATAAATTAGTTTTATCACTAGATACACCAATGCTCACTCAAGACAAAAAAAAGAGAGCAGGATGACCAGACTGGCCCACAGGTAAAATTCAAGTAAGTCTCAATGTTTAAATAAGCCAAAACAAAAGATGCCCCCCGGGCAGAGGAGATTAGAACTCAAGTGCATCTGCAGAGAACAATGAAGTATGAGCATCTGCTACCAACCACTGCTTCCATGAAGGAAAAAGTAAAAAAAAAAAAATAAAGAGGTTTTTTATTAAAAGTTTGGTTTTTTTTTATTTTAAATAAAAGCTGGTTTTGTAAACCACCACAACATACCAACAGAAACAAACCCCACTGTACTCCATCCACCAGTTTGTATGGTAGAGGTATAAAGGGGATAAAAACAATTTCCTGGAAGCCATGAGAGAAAATGACACTGCCTTTCCACATTTCTCCTAATATGCTGAAACTAGTAGAACTAGAGATGTATGTTGGTCCCAGGTACTTTCTGGATGAGGCAAGAAGAGGTATAAAAATTATACAGGGGCCTGCATCCTTCCCAAAGAAAACCTTCAAGCACAAAGGACAGAAAAAAAACCAGTCATTTTAAAATGTACAAAGAAAAATGGCCAGCCTTGCAATTCTGCAGGACAGTGCAGCTAGACAGTGCAACTCCTCTGCAAATTCTTGTTTGAAAGTCTCACAGTAAATCCCTATACCAAAGGAAAAGTGGAAAGGGGGAGAGAGAGGTTCTGGGGAAGCATGCAATCCCTATACTTTCTAATGATATGATGCAATAGTGTTGCAATTTAAACAAATTAAAAGAAGTCAGATAAATGGGGGAAGGAAGCAGATAATGATGGCAAGAAAAAACACGTACAACAACCTTCTTTTTTTCCTACCACATCTTATATTCCCTTGATTTTAGGGGTGATATCCCCTGTGGTATATACAATAGCTAAGACAAACTGAAAAGGAGTTTAGTACTTTTATTTTTACCTACAAATTTTATAGCTTACCCCCTCCCAAAGACACAAATACTTAAGACTTCAATGAAGATTTGCCTACAGAAGGGATCAGCAACCCATGGCTTTGGGCTGGATCTGGCCTGCAGACATGGGGCATTTCAGAGGTGAGGGTGCCTTCTGCAGGTGTTTTCCACGTGCCACCATGAGGATGTATCCCGGGTCTGGGTGCTCTCCCTATGCCACCGGGGAAACAAACAGTGGCAGCAGCAGAGTCCTACATCCCATCCTCATGCCTGTCTCCAAACCAGTGCGGATCATTCTGGCCCACAACTGAAAATGGTTACCTACTGCTGCCCTATGGTAAAGAAATGTCTTTAGTTTCTTCTACCCGTACAAATGGAAAAGCAGAGCAGAAAAGAGTTAAGAAATGTGGCTGATAGAAAGAGCATATATGGGGGAACCAAGAGCAGGAGTGTTGCCCTTTGAAAATGAGGAGCAGTTTACATTCAAAGGAGGAAAGCAGGGCAGATCACTGACATCCCTACTATTGCTGAGGGGAAGAACAAGTAACCATCTTTGCCATATTAGCACCTGCTGAAAGATACAACTGTGTGCATACTCCCTAATAGCTTGTCTTATTCTGGGATAATTACTTGATCTACACTTTGAAGGAATGTATTTGGTACACACAGATTGCAGTAAGTAAGTTGTATATATACACAAACAGTGATATGAAGTGTATTCCTTTTCATTATCAATCCTAGGCTTTGATTAAACAGACTGCTTTCTCTGCTGCAGTACATGGGGTAATTTCTGACCTGTAAAAAGAGCTCTGTTATAGAAATGCTTTTATGCCCATGAGAATGTCTCAGTTTAAAGCACTATTGACCTTCTACAAAACAGTAACTTACTGCATGGCTGCATAGTAAAAGGATCCAAACCATATGCTGTAAGTCAAGACATGCACTGGAATCACAACCTTTCCATACTGTTTTAAAATCTTCTTGAACCTCTGAACAAGACCAAGTGATTTGTCTTCTAGTGGGTCAGCTTCTAAAGAACTTGGTTCTGCAGCACCTCCCTTATGTGCATCCCTGGATGGATTCAAAGGACTTTCTTCCTTTAATTCTTTGTGGCGAGCATCTTCTGGTTGGGATGAGAACATACGCAATGGCTTACTTTTGTTTAAAATAAAGAGTGCAGCAGATGCATGTAGACACTGTTTTCGAAGGCATCTAGTCCAAGGTAAAACTGGTTTTCCTTTTAAGCACTGGTATATATTGGTGCGATGTAGTACCCAACATGTCCTATGCACTGGCTGGAACATGGTCTGGATTAAATTCCTTGGAATTTTGATGAAGGGTGATAGCTGGGTACAATTCCTAGGGAAAGTACACAAGAAAATGAATTTTTACTTAAGAATGTCTGTAACTCTTGCATTTCCAAAGATTTTTAATTTATCTCATGCATACAGAAATAGAAAAAAAAAAATCTCATTATACTAAAATAGTTAGTGACTTAATTGCTAGGGTTAAATCACTTTAGTCCTTGCACGTTTAACATTTCTGAAACAAATCTGTCATTGAAGTTCCTTTTCCTAACAGTAAATATGGTAATTCTACTGCTTTACAAGGTGACCATTAAACAGGAAATAGCAAATGACAGTCATGCTTATATTTGACACTTTTACTCTGTTTAAACATAGAGAAATTTAGTGGGATTGAGCCAAGGTTCCTGGGGGCCATCCTTTTTGACAAGCATGCCACAAGGTAAGCCTGACAACCTCCCTAAGTGCCACTCTGGTCCCCTTGTGCACATCCAGACGTGCATGGACATTTGGTTTCCTGGGGACAAGTAGCAGCAGTGCACCTTGCATCACAGCTACTTGTTTCCGGGGAATGCTCATGCCATGTGCGCTTTGATGTGCAAGTTGCTCTGGGGGCAGTAGGGAAAGCTGAGGCCAGCACTGGGCTGCCCCCAGCAGCCTTACCTGGGGTCCTGGGGGCTTCCGCCACAGTGATACTGTCATGGATCCAGGTGACCCGGCTCTGCTTTTCAGCATGCGCTGGTCAAGCATGCATTGCTCCGGTTTTTGTGCGTTTTTTTTTGACCCGTGGATATCAAGGAGTCAAAAAACTCTGCAGGACCGCTCCCCGGCACAGCGTATGCTCGGCCAGTGAGCCCTTGCAGCACAGAGAACACAGGACTGTGCAGTATGTGGCACCGCAACACATTTGCAGCCCCACATAACTGCATGGCCGTGCATGTCTGCATGCGCCCCTTGCGTCCAATCTTTTGCTGTACTTTCGGCTCCCTGCCTGATCTGTTGCTCTGCTCTCTGCTCCTTGCCTTATCTGTTGGTATGTTTCCTGCTCCCTCCTTGATCTGCTGCATGCCACAAACAAATACTTGTAGCACGCATTATGGGTTGCCCACCCCGGTTACTGGGAAGCTCCTGAAGACTGTTTGAATACATGAAGCAATTAAACCATATTCTGCTGTCAATACTGTATTTGCCCAAATTCAAGATAACTTAGAAATTAAATTAAAAAAAAATAAATTTAATAGACTCGATACATGGAAAATTATAAAATGTGTTATAATTTTCCAGTATAGAATCTGATCAGTGGAAGGTTGTTTTAAATTCATCCCCCACCCCCACACTGCAGTAGCAGGTAAAGCAGTGGCAGGGATGAGGGATCAGACCCCTTTCTCCTAGACCTTTCATGCCTGGCCCCATACCCATCGCACTCCCATGCAGCCTGCCTCCTGCTCCTTGATGGGGCTGCAGGGACTGCAGCTGAAGGTAAGAGGGATAGGTAACAGCTGGGGAGGGGGCAGACTAAACAGTCCCCTCCATGCTTCCCTTGAGCCACACATGCCGGTGTCCTCTGTTTCTCCCCACTGCTCCCCCCCATATTGTCCCCAGTGTTCCCCCTGCCTGCCAAATAAGCCATCCCCACTTGGGGCAGGCAACAGCTCAGCTCCAGCTTCAGCCCCTAATACCTGTCTGTCCCAGGCTGGTACTTAAATCCAAGATGAGGCTTTTTTCCCCCCATGCTGACTGGGGGGGAAAGAACCTTCTCTTGGATTCAATATGGTATATTCTTTGATTCTGTATAATTTTTAACAGTCTGCATTTACAGAGTTATATTACTTTGCATGCTAGTAAGAATTATTCTTAGGCTTTTTTGGAAAACAGCAATGAAGCCTTATCAGTACCAGCCCTAACCACAGAACTCTGCTCTTGCATCTGTTCCCTGAAGCTTGCTAATACTATTGTTAATACTCTAAATAAGAATTAGCAAAAAACCAATCACGGCAATCAGAACTTGCATCTCAGACCTATCCTAATGGACATTATTTTTAAATAAAACTTAATTTTAAAATGCTTACTGAATATTTCTCTAAGTTCAAGAGAACTGTCTTCCTCCACATGACAGAGAGTAGACAATTTCAACAGGCATATGTAGATGACAAAGTCAGGCTACTCATAAAAATGGCAAGTTTTAGCATAGCACCTTAATTTAAAAGGTTTTCTTTCATTTACACAGCAGTAACAGGTTATAGCCCAGCTGACTTAGTGCTTGTGTGTAGTATGTGTGGAAATGCTGGTGAAGTCCATGCTGTTACATTATGTCATACCATTCAAATCTCTTTAATACCATTTAGAATTTTAAAACCTACAGGCATTCTAAATCCATGCAAGTCAGTCATATCCAATTATACACCCACGTTTCCTCAATTTGTCTTTTTTCTTAATACAGCTTTAGCTCAGACAGAAACTCAACGTTTTCTCATTTGCTATTAGAAAGAGACAGAAACCTCATCAAGTAAAACGCAAGTTTCCGGAAAATACAAAAAAGAAACCCCACATACCCTCTGATAGTTGCAGAATTGCAATATAGAAAGAGCTTGAAACTATTTTTTTCTTGCTTGTTTTATAACTTAGAAATACAGATCACATGTTCACTGAAGACTGTTGAATAATAAAGAAACAGGAAGGCACGTTATGAGACACTGAAGAAAAATCAACTTTAAGACAGGAAAGAATTACCAGGCAAGATCTATCATTATAAATCCCCCAAGTGGACACTGTATTTTCCAAAACAAAATGGATTAATTAAATACAGGTTAACAATGTTCCAAGCAGCATGACTACACCAAAAACCATGTACATAGGAATACATTCTGCTACCTGTTCTTTCAATGTTTTTATTCTTAATTTTTTAGATAGTTATTTTGGTATAACTGCACTGAAAGGGTGTGTCTACATTGCTGTCTACAACACTTTAAACTTTCCCATGTGCATAGTACTGCCTGCACAGCACTGAGCTTTCTCAGTATTAGCATAACCATTCTGGACTGGTATCCCAAATACCAATTAACAATGGTCTTCCACTAGGCTCAGTGCATTACAACTCACTGCGATAGAGTGTGAGATATCTACCAGAACCTGTTGGAATTCTAGGCCTTTATGTCAAAACACCCGCAATTCATTTGATGGTACTTATATATAGCTACAGTAGTCAGTGCCATCTCCAAAACACTTTCAAAACAATTTCATGTACCACAGAAGAAACACTGCTGAGTACCACATTCCTGACCACTATTCATATATAATGCTAGCAGGATTGCAAACTGGCAAACCTGCACGCTGGCAGCCTTGCAGGAGACTGAAGAACATCACCATACAACTGTAGTTTTACCCTACCTTTGAGAAAAACTTGGAAGGTATATACAGTATAACCTCATGAATCTGGCATGCTCAGGACGGAGTACCTGCCAGAAATGTGAAAATTCCAGATTTGTGAAACTGGAATGGCGGCTGGTCCTGGAACGGCAGGGAAGAAGGGGTGGCAGGCGGTGCCCAAGCAGCGGCTGCACGTGGACCGGCAGCATGGGGTGGTGGATGGCAGCGGCAGCCACTGCATGCAAGCTTCCCCACCCCTGTTGCTCCGGAGCCACCCGCCGCTACTCCCCGATGGAGTGTAGTTTTAAAAAGTGCTGCATTTTCAATAATTCTGGATTTCTGAGATTATACTGTATCAACTTCTTCTGAACTGGTTATAAATAAGAGCACTGCTAATGAAAACTAACTGATGGGACAGGACAGTACTACAGCGCTAATATATCTATTCTAGTATAGCTGCAGCTTCAGGATATGGAAAGCCACCTCCTTAGAAATCTGTGCTAAGCTCACTACAGAGCTGAAATGACAAAACACCAGCACCCTCAACCAAACAGAGGCCTCATGCCTCGTCACCTGGGAGCTCCTCCCTTCCAGTGGCTACCAGTCACTGGCTAACTAGTTTCATTTTGGTGAACAGGTTTTCAAAACTGTTGGTCACGGGAGGTGAAACACTGTTATTGTGGGTATATGGCTGCCCTGGGTCAAAAAACTTTGCAATACCTAGGTGGCTATAACTGACTCCGAATAGTTTATAGTCTGAGGATGTAAAAGAGCCAAAAATGGGACGCATGGGCTAATTACGTCTCTTTCCCGCCCCCGCCCTTTCCCCCTGCAGGTTCTGGAGTTTCCTCACGATGATGAAAGTCGTATCTGACCACCAGTAGGTTCACTAAGCCTGGGATTGAGCAGCACAGATGACAACAGGATTTTTTAAAATGTATCCACATCAGAGGGAACGAAAATGGGATATTGCTTACCCATACCACTACAGGCATGAACGATATGGCTCCAGCTGCTATTTTGCAAGAATCAACTTACTGTCTGCTTCTCTGGCTTATGAAGGACAGAACTGCATATATTTAAGTAACTGCAGAATGTCTACGGAGCACGCAGTTGGAGGAACAAAAGGGGAGATGGAAGGTGTTTCAATACAAAGCTGGAGGCTTCAGGGAACTGTCTTGTATTATAGATGCTTTATTTTACATACGTGAGAAAACAAGCTAGATGCCTCTCGAAGCATTAAACAGTCAGAGAAATATCCAGTATTAAATGTCACCACAGACTGAGAGCCAGGATCAAGATAACATGGTGCTTTCACTTTGACAGCAAGGTGGAGGGGAAAAAAACTGTAATGTTATAAAGTCAATGAATATGACACAGCACACTCTTTCTGAAACACAAAGGCTACTAGGGAGAGCTGTGCCTAATGAAATTTTGCATGAGGATAACTTTTTTTTTTTTTTTTTTACTAATTTAATATATAACACATCACAGTACAGAATTTTCCAAAACAGAGTCAATATATTTCTGTAGAGGAAACATAAAAATGTGTTGGTGGGAATATAGTGGCTCTCCTGACAGGGGTGGAGTTGCATGGGAACTATTCTTTGAAGTTGGGATTAGCAGAAGAGAGCTCTCAATATCTGAGATTCTCAAAACAGGCAGGACCTGTTAACCTAAGGCAGGGCTGTTAACCACCTGGCCTCTGGGGCTTCTGGCTGGGGCTGTCAGTAGCAAAGGCATTAACACCACTGTTCTTCAACCCCTGCTAGCAACAAAGGAGTTAAATGCAGCAATCATAGCCACTGGACTGGCAGTCAGCACCCAAGGCATGAATGCCACTACTGAATTTAGCCTTTTCAGTTGCTGTTGATGACTAAACTCTGCGGCAGTTGGTGAGGAACACTGTATGGAGCTGTTAACTCTCTGGATGCTGGAAGTGCTGACATGGCAGCTCGATCCAAAAGTGGGTTATCTAGCCTGCGAGAAGCCCTGTGGTCCAGATCCAGCTCACCAGCTCATTTGAGTGTGACAAACTTGGCCTACAGTATTGCTATGCACAACTGTGGTTCACTAAGATTCTCCAAGGCAAACCCGTCTGCAGCTGCATGACATCCATTTCTCTCCCCAGTTAGCTGGACAGCTTCTTAGCAAGTTTCCTGTCTTCGTCTCTCGTTTTTGTTGTACAGCACAATTCCGTTGTACAAGTTGCCAACTCGCAGTGTTTAAAATATAGATGTTTCTACTAGTTCAGCGGTTCCCAAACTCTGACAGATTGCACACTACCAATTTAAACGATACAGCCTTAAGTACCAGCAGCAAATTTTTGTCATTAGAGGTGCACCAATACATTGGTCCAATATCAGATTGGCACTGATATTAAGAAAACTGACTATATTGGAAACTGGCCTGATGTGGCCAACAACTTGGCTGATAAATGCCTGTGCACGAGCACAGTCACAGCGCAACATGCGGGCAGTGAGAAGAGCTGTATGCAGCTGGTAAGTCTGTTATGGTGGAAGGGCAAGGGGGAGGGAAGAATCATGGGGGGGCAGATCAGTGCCTCCAGCAGTGAGGGAGGGAGTAGGGCCAAGGCAGGCACTGCCCAGGCAGGGTGGATTGCAGGACGGAGCCACGGCTTGTTCAAAGGGTGTGTGTGGGGGGATGTCTTCCGCTGCTATGACCAGGGGGGGAGTGTGCCCCTGGATCTGCATGGGGGTGGGCAGGGTGGACTACAGCTGTGGGCTGGGGCTGCACTAGGCTCTTCCTGATGGCGGGGGCTGGGCTGCTGTGCTGTGCTTAAGGTGCTCAGCAGTCGTGGCACCGGAAAGGGGGCTATGGCAAAATCTGCGGTGGCTGCAGCCCTTCTGTAGCCCCACTCCCAGTGTTGCTGCTGCCTGCCCTGAGTACAGCACAGGCCAGCCCCCCCCCCCCCCCCCCAGGAAGAGCCCGCTGCAGCCCCCAGCCCTGAGCTGGGGCAGCACTAGAGGTGAGAAGCCTCTGTCTGTTAGAGGTTTTGCTTCCCGCCTGCGAGACTGGGAATTCAGGTAAGGGCCCCACCAGGCCAGAGCCAGGGAGGAAAGGCTCTGTGGCAGTGTGGGGAACCTTTCTTTATGGGTCTCTACCAGGCTGGCCCTGCACACTGCCACCGTGTGTGGCTAGGGACTTGTGGCTATGGGGCCAGGCTGGGCTGGCCCTGCACCATGCACAGCAAGGGAGCTGCACACTATGGGGCTGGATGAGGCTAGCCCCGCTTGCTGCCAACACATGCAGATCCAGGGACTGGCACACTCTGGGGCCTCTGAGGACTCCTGCTCCCACACACACCTATACCCTCCCACCCCGTTCTCCCCCTACCATAACCCCCACACACTACACCCTCCCACTAGGAGGGTGGTAAAGCACTGGAACAGGTTACTTAGAGAGGTGATGGAATCTTCATCCTTGGAGATTTTTAAGACCAGCTTGACAAAGCCCTGGCTGCAATGATCTAGTTTGGACTACTGCTTTGAGCAAGAGACTGGACTAGATGACCTCCTGAGGTCCCTTCCTTCCAATCCTAATTTTCTATGATTTTACTTGATATACCATGACAGAATATATACCAGGATTCTGTGGTGGCCTTAACCCATTAATTACAATATAAGAGACTTCTTAATGTAAATCCATGAGCATTTACCATTCCCAAGACGTCCTTCCATGAAAACAGGATGAAAACCTTGGTATTTCTAACATAAAACATGATTTTATTTGATAACCTTACGTAAACTTATTTTACACAAAAATAAATATGATCTGTAAAAGATTTATGCAAGTACTTCTGTTTGCATGCAGTCTATGATATGGTCCCAGAATGTTCCTTTGAAAGTACCCAATGATGTACCGTGAAAGTGTTCATTACATACTACACTTCTACTAAATGCAATACTTTTAATACTTTAAATGCAATGTAAAGTATGGTATCCATAAATAAACAAGTTGTTTTCATAATTTAAATGACTCCCTTTCTGCTGCTTATTGACAAAGAAATAACAATATACCACCCCCAACATAAAACAGGTACTGAGTTCTTGTCAATATAAAAGTGGAAAGAGTAATTACCATTTTTCTTTTCTTTTTGCATGCAGTACATCCCTGCCTATAGAACACACCTGGTTTTAGAAGAACAGCTTGAAGGGAGAGAAAAAAAGCTCATCTTTTATGGTAAAAGAGTAATGGCAGCTAGGGAGCTGAGCCTGCTATAAGCCCTGTATACCAGATGGGGCTCATCGTGTGTTGGCTCTGGGGCTACATGCCAAGTTTAACCAACCCTGTGTGCTGGGCCTGGGACAGGGATGGGCAATTATTTCGGTTGGAGGGCCACTTAATGAGTCTTGGTGAGCTGGTGAGGGCAGCAACAGTAGGCCCACCTCTTGACAGGTGCCTTGTCCTCTGGTTGCCATCTTGGAACCAGAAGTCCCACCTCCTAACCCCTGACCTTTGCCACCAGAAGGTCCCCCCCATCTCCAAGTACTTCTTGGGGGGTGGGGGGGTGTTATCTTGGAACTGGAAAAAAACTCAACCATATACTAAAAGTCAAACATCTACTATAACATGTTTTAATTTTATTTCAAAAAATAATTTTGTCCTGATTTAGACAAGAGTATACAGAAGCAATTGCATAACAGCTCAAATATAAAGTCTCACTCGTGTACAGGACTGTCCCTTGGGCGGGGGGGGGGGGGGGAATCAGGGTGACCGTCCTGTGGCCCGCACTTTGGGGGGCCCCATGGAGCTGGGTGGAGTGGTGGTTCTGCATCCAGCCACTCACTACCCCTCCCCCCCGCTGCCAATGGCAGTGGCAGCTTCTTCGGGTCTGGGGCCCATGGGATCGGAGCAGGGGCCTCACACGGGCTGATTTGCCCCAGGGCCCGCACCCTACTTGGGTCAGCTCTGCTCTTGTATATTGTGTAGGTGGTGGTTGGGGGGGTGGGTGTGTGTATATGGTGAGGTGGGCATGTGGAGTTTGTGAGGGGGTCTGGGCATATGTGTGAAGTTTGTGAGGAGGTATCATTGGGTGAGGGAGAGTATAGGGTATGTTGAGGGGTGTGGGCATGGGGAGTGTGGGTGGTTTGTGGGGTGAGGGCCCCCCCACATCCCATCCCCATGGTGCACAGCTCCTGCTGCCGGTGGCAGCAGCAGCAGGCTCTCAGGGTGTTCTTGACTCACACAGGCACAGTCACTTTGTGGTGCATCTCTAGCCAAGTCCATGACCTGCACGTGGTGGCAAGGTGAATCTCTTTGAGAATTCATGGTGCTCAGGAAAGGTCCCAAAAGACAGAGAGAACAAATGTTGCCACCCATCTTCAAAAAGAGAAGAGAGAGGACCCAGGGAACTACAGGCCAATCAGCCTGACCTCAATCCCAGGAAAAACTCTTGAAAAATTTCTCAAGGAGTCCATATGTGATAAGCTAGTAGAAGGCAAAATTCTGAATGGCAGCCAGCATGGTTTTGTTGCGAGTAGGTCATGTCTGACTAACCTCATCTTCTACGACCAGGTTACTCACCACCTGGATAAGGGACATGAGGTCAATGTCATTTACTTGGGCTTCAGGAAGGCCTTTGACTTGGTGTCCCATGAGGTTCTCAAGGTAAAACTAGGGGATTATGGGCTCAACGATTCAATGGTCAGATGGGTGGGAAATGGGCTCTGGAGTCAGACCCAGAGACTACTATTAGATGGATCTGTGTCGACCTGGAGGAAGGTAGCCAGTGGGGTCCCTCAGGATTTGGTACTTGGACCAGTGCTTTTCAACATCTACATCAATGATGGTGAAAAGCACACTGGCAAAGTTCGCAGATGACACTAAGTGCTGGGGAAGTGCAGTCACACATCAGGGTAGACTGACTATCCAGGTGGATATAAACAGATTACTTAGATGGGCAGATGAGAACCAGATGTTGTTCAGCACAGAGAAGTGTAAAGTGCTCCACCTGGGAAGGAAAAGTCTGCAACAAACTTACAGGCTTGGTGGTGCTACGCTAGCTAGCACCATGTATGAAAAGGACCTGAAATCATAATTGACCATAAAGTGGGACTTGGGGGCCATAATTGACTATAAAATGAATATGAGCCACCAGGGTGATGCTACAGTTAGCAGAGCAAACAGTATGCTGGCATGCATCAACGGATGCATCCCAAGCAAAACTAAAGAAGTTATTCTTCCGCTCTACTCGGCATTGGTGAGGCCACAGCTGGAGTACTGCATCCAGTTCTGGGTGCTACACTTCAAGAAGGATGTGGGGAAGCTTGAGAGAGTCCAGAGAAGAACCATTCATGATTAGATGCCTAAAGAACAAGCCACACAAGGAAAGGCTGACAGATATGGGACTGTTCCAACCAGAATGGAGAAGACTTCAGGGGGATTTGGTGGTAGCTTACAAATATCAGGGAAGAGCATCTGGGGTTAGGTGAACAACTGTTCATCAAAGCACACCAAGGGAAAAGCAGGAGCAACAGTCATAAACTCCTAGAAGGTTTCAGACTTGATACAAGGAAAAATTTCTTCACGGTTCATGTGACCAGACTCTGGAATAGACTCACAGCAGGGGTGGTGCAGGCACCTAGCCTGGAGATCTTCAAAAGGAGACTGGACACACACCTTTCCAGGCTTATGTGACACCAGCAATCTTTCCTGCCCAGAGCACGGAGGCAGGACCTGAGGATCTCACGAGGTCCCTTGCAGCCCTAAATGTCTGCGAATCTGTGAGCCAGGCCAGCCCACCTGTATTGTGCAGGGCTCACATGCAGCTCCTAGGACTTGCATGTCCCTGGGGGGAAGCCCCATGCAACAGGAATAGCTGCTTTCCCTGCTCCCTGCTGCCATGTGCAGCTCCTGAAGAAGGCAGGTGGCTCCACTGCACAGGGCTTCCCCCCAGTGGTGAGTGAGTCCCAAGAGCTGCATGTGAGCCCTGCACAATATAGGTGGGCTGGCCTGGCTCTGCTCCTTGCTGCCACGTGCAGCTCCTGGAACTGGCTGGAGCTGTGCACTGCTGAGTGGCTGTGCCTGAGTGGGCCCTGTGACCAGTGGGGTCCCTCAAGGCTCTGTTCAGCATCTTCATTAATGATGAGGACATTGGAGTCAGGAGTGGACACCAAACTTTGGGGCAAAGCATCCACGCCAGAAAATAGGCAGGTGATCCAGGCTGACCTGGACAAGCTCAGCAAATGAGCAGACGAGAACCTGATGGTGTTTAACCATCAGAAATGCAAGGTTCTCCACCTTGGGAGGAAAAACCTGCAGCATCCTTATAGGCTCAGCAGTGCTACACTGGATAGCACTACAGAAGAAAGAGACTTGGGGGTCATCATTGACCACAAGTTGAACATGAGCCTGCAATGTGATGCTACAGCTAGTAAAGTGACCAAAATGCTGGCTTGCATCCATAGATGCTTCTCAAGCAAATCCCACGATGTCCTTCTCCCCTTGTACTTGGCCTTGGTGAGGCTGCAGCTGGAGTACCGCGTCCAGTTTTGGGCTCCACAATTCAAAAAGGATGTGGAGAAGCTTGAGAGAGTCCAGAGGAGAGCCACGCGCATGATCAGAGGTCAGGAAAACAGATCTTACGGTGACAGGCTGAGAGCCATGGGACTCTTTAGCCTGGAAAAGCGCAGGCTCAGGGGTGATCTGATGGCCACCTATAAGTTTATCAGGGGTGACCACCAGGATCTGGGGGAATGTTTGTTCACCAGAGCACCCCAAGGGATGACTAGGTCGAACGGTCACAAACTCCTGCAAGACCGTTTCAGGCTGGACATAAGGAAGAATTTCTTTACTGTCCAAGCCCCCAAGGGCTGGAACAGTCTGCCAGCGGAGGTGGTTCAAGCACCTACATTGAACACCTTCAAGAGTAAATTGGATGCTTATGTTGCTGGGATCCTATGACCCCAGCTGACTTCCTGCCCTTTGGGCAGGGGGCTAGACTCGATGATCTCTCGAGGTCCCTTCCAGCCCTGATGTCTATGAAATCTATAAGGGGCTATACATCATGGAGGAGGGGTGCAGGAGGATCCCCCCCCCCCCCGCCCTCTTACACCCCACAAGCCACCCACACCCTGCTCATCTGAGCTCTGTGCTCCCACCGCCCCACTGGGCATAGGCCTCAGCCTAAGCACTCCTGCGAACCCCAGCCTCGTGCTCCATGCTCCCACCCAGCTGCTGCTTCTCTACCTGGAGCGAACACTGCAGCAGGGACACAACAAACAGCTGCTGGAGGCTGGGAAAGCTGAGCAGGTCTCCCAACAGCTGCAGCAGCAGCCCCACCTGGAAGCTGTGCGCACTGGCTGGGGCCCTCCTGCACATGAGGGTGGGAGCAAAGCACTTCGGCTGAGCAGGGTATAATTAATTGGTGGGTGCTCATAGGCTGGATGGAATCCCCTGGCAAGCTGAATTGGGGCCACAGGCCATATTTTACCTGCCCCTGGTCTGGGGCAATGTGGAAGGGCCCAGTTCGGCATGCTGGCTCCTCTGGACTTTGCATTGACTGTGGAGCCATATGCCAGGTCAGGGCTCATGAGCTGGGGCAGATCTGTTGCGTGCTCAAGAAGAGGGACTCCCTAGAGGTCCAGAATTTTGGCAGCTGGAGGGGAGGAGGGGAAAAGGAGAGCTTTTTGAACTGCAGCAATTAATGTTGTCCCCTCTCTCCCCGTTTCCAGACCTGCGGGGAGTCTTTTTCCTTGCATGTAATGTGCACCCCAAATTTCCCCAGGTGGTTTTGGGGAAAAAAGATGTTCATTGTACGTGAGAAAATATTGTAGACTTTCCTTTCAAATTAATCGGAAACAAGAAAACATTACTTAAAAGAAAATGAAGTATCAGCAGTTTTTTAACTAGGTGTTAATGTGTAATCCTAACTATGATAGTGTTACCAACTTTGCTAAAAGAATTAATTAAACAAATCCAGGAGCTCTGGTTGTTCAAAACAGCTGGACATACCTCATACCATTTTAATGTATACTAGTAATCTGAACCACACTAATTAGGATATGGTGTGTAGTTTAGCAACAGTGAAGGATATTGTACAAGCTAAAAAGATTTTGGTTCAGAATCAAAAGACAAATGAGAACACATGCAATGATGATGAGGCTAATTGTCTTGCTCCATAAAATCTGTCATCTACCTTTAATTGGCAAGGTAAACAAATGTTTTCTGAATACAGTTTTAAAACATTAATACAATGTATGTAAAACATCATAACCACTTTCTCTTGAACTCAGGACTCTACTCAAGATAAAATTATAAATGTACCACTTTGTAGTTCCTGGAGCCTCCTCTTATCCAAGGCTACTAGATCTGCCAATAAGGCAAATACTTTCAAATCTTGGCACAAAGACCCCACCACCCACCATGCTGAGGATCAAGTAACTCAAGATGAAAAGCTCTTCTTTAACTGGAAGCCATGGTGAGCTATTCCCACAAAATGAAAGATTCATATGATTAAAATGAAGGTCAGAGGTTAAGCCTTCACTTCAGATACTAGGCCTATAGTCAACTTCTGTACCCAGGATGGTTCACCAGGCGACTCATCTACACTGGAATTGATTATTTAATTTTTTATTATACTACCTGGCTGCAGCTCTACTCAGACTAGTACTAAGGAAGATTAACTGACTTTAATCTATTGTAGCTAAACCCTTCTTGCTTGTTTATCAGTTAAAATAGTGTTTCCCAAATGTTTGATACATAGGGCACACTATAATTCAGGATTAAAATGAACAGTAAATATCTGAAAAGTGGGGTGCAAAGGGATTCCCTTCCCTCCCAGAGAGAAATCTTACTACTGCTAAACTGTATTGTTAAAAAATGACAACAAACACATCTTTCTTTAAGCAAAGAATTAGTTTCCATACCAGTGGTTCTTAGCCTTTTTAGCCTCAGTGCAGCCTTCCATAACTTTTCTGAATTTCATGGCACCCAGCTGAAAATCACTGAGATAGCTCTAAACTTAGAAAGCATATGGAAGGGGGCCTTGAGGCTAAAACAAGCTGAGAATCACCAATTTATCTGGTGCCACTTGACAGCAGGGACAAGACTTCATACAACTGTCTCCTTCCACTGTCTGCCCCCTGGTCTGTACTTCCGGGGGCAAGGACGGCACCCACTGCTGAGGGTGTTCCTGTAAGGTCTCATACATTGCCAACCACCACCCACAGCCCCTCCTGCTGGTGCTGGGAGTGTGGGAGAAGTGGAAGGGACAAGCGAGGCTGCAAAGCAGAACTTTGTCTGCAAGTCTGTCCACTTGCAGCAGAAATGCACATGTATGCAGATGGGCATTGTTGGGGGCAGAGAAGGGTGAGGGAAGGCAGTAGCAATCCATAGAGAAAGAGCTGCAGAAGTAGCTGTGGCAGGCTCAGGGTGTCAGACAGATTTCCCTCTTCACACAAGGAGATCTTGCAAGACACCCTTTGGGAATCACTGATTTAAAACCTGAAGCCTAAAGGAGCTCCTACCAGGTCACAAAACCATAATAAGTAAATAACCTTTGGACAAGGTTAGGTCCACATTCTATGCCCTAGTTTTCCCCTGACTAACATTTATAGCAGATGAGCCTTGCGCAAAATATGGAAAGGTGACTATAATGCTTCTTAAAGACAAGAAGTACAAAATATACTTGCACTAGCTCTTTTTGGGTTGGTATATTTCTGCATGCTAGTACACTCACCGCTTCAATTATATTTTTATTGGATGGTCCTTAATCTAGCTTCTTAGCTCATTATCCTGGCTCTGCAGTGCTAAGCAACTCTTCTGAAGCATTTCTTTCAAAAGAAGTTTCATTCTGCCCTCTACTGAATTCTTATAGAAATACACTTAATATACTGAACACATCACAACCAAATCATTTCGCACTTCATTAATGTCCTGTCTCATCGCATGCATTTCTTTCAAAACAGGCCTAAAGAATCTAGATTTTATATTAAAAAGGTAACTCTTAAACATTGTTAAAAAGATACCTGGTTGCAATTTCATAATGCAATATTTGAGAGCAGGGATGTCAAAGACCTGGGCCCGCAAAGCCCAATCACCTGGCCCATAGTGCTGCCCCAGGTCTCAAAGTGGGACTCATATGCTATATACGTGATGCTGGACTGGGACCTGCACTGAACAATACCCATGTCAGCACCCACTGGACCAATCTGTGGGCCTGACCTGGAATGTGGATCAGCCCCACACCACTTATCCAGTCCACGGGGCTTGATTAATCTGACACCCCTGGTTTTTAGACATACTTGCCACAACACAGCTTACAATGGGGGAAGGAAGAATCACAAACTCACGATTCAATTACCCATTACCAAAATTCACTGAAGGTGCTTCAGTAATGCTTACAATTAAATACTCAGAACTTCAGAAAAAACTTCGAAGTCCTTTATGAAGCTACATGGTTCAATTCAATACTAGCAGAGCACACTGTAGTAGCAAAGAGTTGAAGCACTCATCTCTGATCGCATCCTTTTTTCTCATAGCACATCTACTTGAGATTAGCATTAGGAGGATTACAGCAGATTTGGCTTGTAGTTGTTTTATTACTGGAAGAAATTCACATCCAATATAAAGCTGCTATACACACTAAAAATTAGGGGTTGATATTTGTTGTGAAGGGAAACTGGCACATACCAGGGCACAGAGGAATAGATAATGAAAGGCTGGAAAAAATTCATGTAAATCAGATGATCCAGACATGCATACATTCTGCCATTAACTAGCTAACCCTCCCATCCCCTCAACAGTTATTGAGCCCATCCCCTCAACATTTATTGAGCTCTAGTTCTCCACAGTTTAGTTCATCCAGTTGTTGGAGGTACTGCTCTACAGAAAAAGCGTTACTGCTACTAAGGTCTTGTCTATACAAAACTTTTGTTTTTATAAACTGAGGGAAGTGCATCCACACACAAGTTCCCTTTTTGTATTTTTGGAGCCCTGTCTCACATTCAGCCATCTGCTTTGAAAGTGAAAAATCTATTCCAGAAACAGCTTTTTTGGTATAACCTTAATGAGGGTGGATATACTGCATACCACTTCATTTAGACCAGCCCTCTAATGCTGTGGAGCTACTTTGACCATGTTTCTCCATCTACTACTCTCTAATCACAAAACAGGAGCATAGTGCTCTCATGTATTGCCCTGACAGTCTGGGATACTGTGGAGGAGCAACTTCTCTTTACATTCATGATTTTTTTAGAAAAAAAAGTGTCTACCATTTCCTCCTGCCAGCTTTTAGACAGAAAATGTTGTTGTTCTAAACAGCGTAAGAACCTCTCACAGCAGGCAAATATTGCCCAAATGAGCATACCGCTGTCATTCTGCAACTATTCAGTGACCAGTTAAACAACTAATTTCTCTTGTTCAAGGATCCAGTAAAAGGCTTTATAAAAGACAGGCTTCCCAGAATGGCAGAGGGGATACTGAAGTTCTATTTTGACAGACAGGGATAAGTTTCTAACAACACTGGCTTCTTGGACTTTTTAGATCACCTGCCTATATTATGGAATATTCCAGTGATGACTAACCTTTCTGGGCTGCAGGCCACTCCCAGCATGTTGTGTCAGGCCCCAGCTGCCCCTGCATGCTGGATCAGGTCCCAGCCAACCCAATCCAGTGTATGGGGCCACATCATCTGGCTGTGGAGCCCGGAAATTTGGTGGTGGTGGAGTGGTGACAGCACTGATTACCACTGCTCCACTGCTGCCAAACTTCCGGACCTGTGGGAAACCCGAGGTCCAGAGGACACTCCTCCACAGGCCGGATCTGGCCAGTGAGCTGGAGGTTGAGCACTACTGGAATATTTCAGGAAGAGGGAGAGGGGGGAAGGTTTTCAGCAACAGAAATTCTCCTTTTTGCTGATAAACCTGCAGTCTGGTGTGAGGGACAAATAGACACATGGGCTCCCCAAAGCCTCAAAAGTTGGGACCTTCAGTTGTTCAGATTCATCAAATAAGCTCCAGCGCATTGCCAAGTCTTGGAACCTGGCTCAACAGTGCCTGAACAAAAACAGATTGCACCTTTCATACACCAGTATTGACGGGTAGCAACCAGAGCGTAGAGGACAATGATGGAAGACTTCCCATGCGGAAGGGAAGGCTCTTGGTGTTTTTACTGCAGCTCCAGGACAAGCTCTGCATAACCTCCAGAAAAGTGTTTTTTGTCATCATGAAGTTCTGCCACCACCACAGGCCAAGGATAACATCGCTATACTTTCCTTTCCCACCAGTCAGTTTGAACTGGCACAGCCCAGAAATGATATTCTACTGAAGCCAGGAAAATACCCTGAATGAGTGAAATGCTGAGTTTTATCCTCCTCCATATGCACTAGTGCAGCACTGTCATAGCTGTTTCCCAAACGATCCAAAGCTGGTGGCAGAATACCCTGCATTATAATGACATATCCTAGAACACTGGTTCCTAACCTTTTTAGACCACGGACCAGAAGTGACCACGGATTGGCAAACACCCCTTTTTTACACTCAGTATAAAAAAGTATACTTGGTATAAAAAAGGGTTGGCTTCTGGTCTGCAGCAGGCCAGGCACTTCCAGACTTCCAGTCCAGCAGCCAACCCTCCTTCTCCGGTACCAGGCCACAGCCCAGGGGTTGGGAACCTCTGTCCTAGAAGAGTTCCAGCAGACATCCCACAATGCACTACAAGAAAGGCTCTCTAAACTTCAAGAATTAACAACAGAATACAGCACTGAGGGATACCTGCCAAAAGTACTGTGCAACTGTTACAAAAAGGAGAACCCCCCAGAGATATAATGGCCACCCCTGGGGCAGGACCCTGTTACAAGAGGATTGTCTTATATCTTGGATTTGGTTAAATACAATGCTCTTTACTGCCTTCTGTTGTGGCTATCACAATAGTTTTTCAAGAAGGGAACCCACAAAGAAGAAATACAACACTTTTAACCTGGCCCCGTCCTTTGGTTTTTACTGAAAACAACTGTTCCTCCCCCGCTCCCCACTTTCCTTGGTTTCTCCCCATATTTGGCAAAATAAGGAAGAGTATCAGATAAACTGGACCAGCATGCAAATTCAGGAAGATAAAGCATCAGTTTATTTTCAATGGATGCAACTATAATAGCTAGAACTGAATTTTATTTAAATTGCCTACTAACTGCATAGATTCGGTCACATCCTCAGGAGAGGTAATAGCAAGCAGGAAAGAATATCAAAGCCTAAATTCACCAATCCCACCTTTCTTTAAACAAAAGGAGAAAAGGGAAAAGTGACGTGGATAGGACTTACAAACAATAAAACTTTGGCAACTTTTAAATATATGACATGTCATAACTTAACCGGCATTTATGCAAAGAATAAAGCAGGATGGTGTGTTCTTTTTTGGGAAAAAGAAGCTTATCACCCAAGTTGCATACACAACCTGAGCATTGTATGCTTGTCCTACGAGAGTGATCCTGTACCAAAAGTTCACTGTGCCACTGTAAAATCTTGCGACCAAACCACTGTATCCTCAAAGCATGTTTCTTTCCAGGAGGTGAGATCGGAAAAAAAAGGCAAGTTCTTCTATGCAGAATCCATCTGCTCCAGATAACAGATACCATTCAAGGAAGAATGTAAAAAATGTTTTCTAAACCTGAATAACTGAGAAATCTACTGCTTACATCTATAAATCTTAATTCAGAACAGTCAGCTTACTTACGTGTTTTGCTGTCAGTATGTGCCAGTCAAACAGCTAAAAGGTTTTAGGTTTTTTTTCCATCTCATCCATTTTTAGACGTGTATAAAACTGGTGGAAGTTTACATTTAAATAAAATATTCCAGAAACTCTGTCATCTTTTATAATTTGCCCTCAAGCATCTGATTGTATGAACCAAGTTCTGTTGCTTTTTCTGACAGTCTTAAAGGCTGCAAAAGTTCTACAGAATTGGATGGGATTACTTCTGAGAGCTAGAGATCACTACAGCTGTGTCCCTTCGTGTATATTTGTTTATATAACAACTGTTCCTCATGGCCAAGGTCAGCTGTTGGGCAAGATCAAATGGCAGAACTATGGAATGACAAGTACATGGACCAAGTAGCATTTTCCCTTCTGAGGCTGGACTAAATGCATAGGATCTCAAGCACTTAACAATACTAGTTTGCTCTAGCCTTACAAAACAGTGTCAGTTCTGGACAGTTTATTCTGTAAAAATCTGAACTGAGTTCTAGTGTTGGGTTGTGTCTTGGCTATAAGAGTTAAGGATAGTGAAATCAGGAGAATGAAGGAAAATGCTGGGGATAGGAGATTCAGGGAAAGGGAAGGAAAGAGTAACTGTAGAGTGTATTTCCAGACAGTATCAGCATTACAGCAGCCTCTAAAAGCCTAAACACAGTCAAGCCCTATTTACAAGGCACTATACCCACACATAGAAAGGGCCAATGAATTACTTTCAGTCTAAACAATAGAAAAAAAGATGACATTTTATCAATATCACCTGATGAAAGTATGAGGCTGACACATACTGGAAGCCTGACTGACCCAATTCAGAACACAAAGGCGGCATTGAAGAGCAACAGAGACATGTACAGAAATAATATCAAGATCAATGAAGCCAGGAGAATGCCATCATGGTGAACTATGAAGATTCTAGTTTAATACTTTATGGATTGGTTCAACCACTTTAGGTGAATAATAGCCCCAGAACTTTTGTGAAGTACAATGCACATTTCAAGGGGTAAGTCTACATGTGCACATGAATGCGACGAATAAGCTCTGTCGCTTATAATGCCAGAGTTCATTCACCCCAGGCACCGTATTCGTGTGTGTGCTCAGAACTGCAGCATGTTGAGCTGGGTTGGAGCAGCCTGCCAGCCTGGGGCTCCCCTGACCTGATTCAACATGCTGCAGAGGTGCTAGCTGGAGCATGAGGATGCTCCAGGGTGGGGCTAGCCCCCAGGCAGCCCCCACACTAAAGTATCCTTGTGCCCTAGCCAGCCCCATCAGTGTCTACATGCGTGCTGCTGCGGAATTTATTAATTTAGTCCAGCCTAACAGTCCTGCATGTGTAGATGCCAAGAGATCAGGGTGGATCAAAATCAATGATTAAAAATAAAAAAGAAATTAAAAAAAATTTAAATCGGATTTAATTATTCTTTTAAATCATCAATAAAATACTAAATTTCTCTAGTTTAAAAAATAACAGTTGCCATTAAATCTCATCACAAACTTGTTAAACCTACACTTAGTCTCATAAAAATGAATTAACGGCTCTGTCACACATGCACACATTGAGTTACCTATCAGTCAAACATGGGCATTCATTTCAGTTTTTCATCTCATGAAAATGGCTGTAGTCTGTCTGTCCAGCCTAACAACCAGCTCTTGCTTCTTGAAAATTCTGGGATTTGAGTTTCTGTTTTTCAGCAGACTGAAGTCACATGTGCAAAGACACAGGCTGGATAGGATTGTTGTTGTTCTGTGCTTGTGTGGTGGCGGAGCTGGGCCAAGCAAGGCAGAGGAGTTGGTTAAGACACTGTCATAAAGACAGAGAGACAATATAGGAAAGGACAGAGGCAGAGTAGAAAGGAACAGTGGAGTGGACTGGAAAGAAAAAGGGAAGACATTATTCAGTAGTACACACAGCTTCCTATATTCCCCTACACTTGCCACAGAAAAACTGTCATGGCTTCTGGGCACAAGGGATACCTTATCTGGGAATATTTTGAAGAATGAATAAATGAATGGGACTTCTGGGAATATTCTGAATGCATGAATAAAATGACCGTGGGAGTAGGGACAGCGTACTTTTAGTGTTATGATGACTTGTCTGTTAGAGTTAATACAATTTGAAAATTAAAGAAAAAAAAGTGTTTAAGGACAGAAGTTGTAAAATGCTATATTGAGTTGTAAATTAACGTGTTTTAGTGATCAGATTTGCACCATTGTTTAAGAAATATGTTAAGTACCAGTGGGAAACTTGATTTAAGTCAGGGTTTTCTCTTGGTGATTTAAATAATGATTTAAATCAATCCACCCTGCAAAAAATATACTGTGGAGCTGATCGGTTTACTCCATAGTAAGCATTTCATGTAGATATGCCCAAGCAGACTTATTAAGCTTGATCCAAAGGGTGTGAGAACAAAGACAAAAGACTAACCTTTGTAACAGTTCCCCTCGTTGTTAATCTTTCCCCTGCACTACATTCTAGTAAGAGTTTAGGATCCGAAACCAGCTCGGTGTTCTTACTTCTCCCTTTCTTTATAATAGGAACATAATTTGGATTCAAAATAAGCTTCAAATTCATGAAAACTATTAATACTATGTTTCTTTTTGCAATCAATAGAAATGCCGCCAAACAATTACTTATAAATCTAAGCTTTAAATTTTTGAACAGTTCATAACAGGCATGCCACAAGTTAGCCCCATATTGTCCTCAAGTGCCACTCTGATCCCTTTTCTTTACCTGGCCTGCTGCTCAGGTTTCTGCTACCTGCACAAGCTGTTGCTCTGCTTTCTGCCCTGTACTCCCTGCATACTCTGATGCTCTGCTTTCTACTCCCCACCCTATCAGCCACTGTGCTGCCTGTCCCCTCCCCAATCTGCCACATGCCACACACAGGATACCAATACCACTTGTGGCCACCCCTGCCTTAGATCATGGTTTCACTCATGTTGACTTTTCCTGTGGAGTTCCCTGAAAAGGGGATCTATTACCTGACAAAAAACCCACATGTTCCTGATTATTTGCTTTTTCTGCTATGAAATACTGAAGATGAACTCAGGTCTCCTGGAGAACTCCTACTGGAGTGTCCACACAGTGTAATTTAGTTTTACTAGATTTACTTACTCCTTTAAGTAAAGTCACTCAGTATTAAGTTGTATTAAGTCACTGGTAGAAGCCAGCTGAACCTTCTCATCAGACTGTTTCAGTTTTGATTAACTTAATACAAATATTATATACGCAGCCAATGATTTATTGCATTTTTAAGTTTACCCCTCAGAACAGTCAGGAAGTGAAGCAAAGAAGGCAATGTGAACCACCAGGACAATGTTTAAAGAGGCAAAATTCTACGCAAATGCTCAAAAAGTTTAAGAAGTAAATTGAAGCCCATTATTTAATACAAGATCTTAAGGAAATCCATGTCTTAGAAACACAAAATTTAATTTCCATGTGACATGCTGCTGAAATAAACAAAGTCATGTCAATATATCTGGAAAAGAAAGGGACTCAAAATTGCACAGGTCCTTTCTAGAAAAAAAACAATCTGTTCTTACTTTTTGCCACAGTCCATCAGACAGATTTCTAGAGGGCAACAGTAATTATTACAGTAATCCACCCCTCAGGCACCTTACTGTTGTCTGAATTTGCCTTCTCAGACTAGGCTACCCATGCCTATCTCCCAGGATCTACTTACTGCCATCATCAACAGACATTTCTTCAGGCAGTGGTTTTCAGCCAGTGCTCTGCAGACTATGTCTAAGGGGTCCATGAAAGATGACTATAATCAATCAAAAATATATGAACACCCATGCTTACAATTCAAAGGATTCCACACCTCCATTTGAAATTTCCAAAGGGGTACTCACTTGATTTAAAAATTTTTTAGGGGTTCACAAATGAAAAAGGTTGAAAACCAGGCTTAAGGCAGCGTTTCCTAAACTGTGGGGAGTGGTGAATCACAGAAGCAATCTGCAGTGCCACTACAGTAAAGTTGGACATTCCTGCACCGATGCTATTTCCCCTCTTCCCCTCACTTGGGGGGAGAGGGGGGGGAGCATGAGTGCTCAACTTTCCTTCAGTGGGGCATAAACCCACAAGATCTGCAGAACTCCATCCTCAATATTTTCTTTGAAGAACTAATTTTGGTAAACAATTTGGGGAAATTCTTTAATACTCAAGAATTTTCTTACTGCATAGACAACTTACAGCTTTGGTAAGTAATAACTTCAGCTGGGAAGTCCAAATATCCTATTTACTAAGAACCTGTAGGACATGCAATATTTATCTGTTCCTTTCCAAATTCATTTTTCTCATTCACAGTGAGTGAAGCCTACTGAAAGCACCTCAAGCCTGAATGCAGTTGCTCATTATGTTATTTTTTTTGCTTAGCTGGAAACCAACTTCAGTAGCATGTCAAAGGATTCAAGCTACCCTGTCAATCAGAGAGTTTCTCTGTTGGAAAAGCTCTGGTGCTGAGGATCTGGCTGAACTGGGGGTGGGGAGAGCAGCTACCTCAGCCCCTACCAGGCTCTGTCTCCAGCTCTGGGGCACAGACCCCTGGGCACTGTGGGCTGAAGTATGCTGGGCTCCACCTGCCCCTCCCTGCCCTAATCATGTCTCTGTAGCACTTGCTGCCTTTTACAGCACCCACCCCAGCCCTAACCTGCAGTCCACATGACTCCAGCGCTTGGGATACTGTACCAGCTACTCTGCTCTGCTCCGCTCCAGTCCAGTGAGGGGATGGGAGTGAGGATGGAAAATGGATTGGGCCCTCTGTGCTCAAGGCCACCCCAGCTTGCAGAAGGTGACCTAGGTATCTAGGGTCCCGGGCCAGAAGGCATAATTCTTAGTAAACATTATCGGCTACAATTGGCAAATAAAGCCAATAATGTCATTTCCCTTTTATCAGTGCTTATCCAATAGGCAACCGATATATCAGTGCGCCTCTAGTTCAAACAAATGTGGATTTTTGCTTTAGGCTTCTCTAATCCTTGTATGTATCCAAAGGTTCTTCTATCAGAAAAATAATGAGAATGGAAGGTATGGGATTTATTTTGTTTGCTTTCCCTAGCAAAGGTATAGTGATACAAAATGAAGCTGTAACAAAGCAAGTTGCTGATGGCTTTTCCTTAACAGGTTTCTTAACCCTGTGAACATATGTGGCTACTTCTCATGTAGTTTGCTTTTTGCCACTGACGTATGCAACTTGCTCTAATTGGTGTAGTCCCTGGCAACCCTAACAAGAGCACTTGTTTCTATACTTAATATGTTGAAGAACTTCCCCTAACTTGTTCAGTTTCCTACAGAACTAGCTGTAAACATGTAATGTAGCATTAGTAACCCTATATAGAGTCTAATTTGGTCTCTACAGATCTCCATTCTGGCTCCGTTTTAACTTTTGTTGGAACCGCAGCCATCGGAGTCTCAGCATAAATTTTTAATATGAGGTTCTGCTCATTTAGATTTGTGTTTGCCATCTTCTATAGCTTTTCCCTTATTAAAATGCATTAAAATCCTTAACTGTGCTTATGTCAAATTTGGTTTGACTACTCTTTTCACTTTTTTCTCTCCTTTACTGAATCAGCATTATGTAATAGTCTCCTATATGCTGTCACCATACAAATCACATTGCTTTCCCTTTATGGCTCCCTGCATTCTCACTTGCACTTGAGAAAAGTAAAGTTGGGTAAAGCTGAAGCTGAATTCATAAATTAATGTCTCTTATGCCAGTAACTGTGCCGCAATTTATTTATTTTGTTAACGTTTAGTACCTATGGTATACAGCAAGACTGAACTGCAGTAATGAAACTTGGAACTGTTTTCCCTTTCTCTTAGCACCTCTCATGCTAGTTGTTTCATATATAACATTCTGTCTGCCTAGGAAATGGCCAAAAGCCCCTTTCAATTTACTGCATATTTCTCATCCACCTCAGTGAAGTGGAACACAAAACAGCACTAAAATCATTCATAATAATATAACAGCATTTACCTGTACTTTCCCTATTATACCAGAAGCCAACAGTACTGCCCAAATCTATGGATCCAGGGAAAACAGTTGCATGACTTACCATCAACTTTTCTTAATGTAATCCATACTGTGGATTCCAATGCTGCACACCAAGACCTTTCTGATGCAGTTTTCACAGGTTTCCCTGTGGACTTTCTCACTTTCCCCTATGTGTTATACCCTGTGGCAGTCTGACGATGTCCAATTATTGTACAAGGTGCAAATCTACCCTGCCTTCTCCTTAAAGACAGCCATGGTTTAAGCTGCAAGGAGAGAACTTTCCTTCTTGGAAGCTTCCCCACCTTCTCCCTGCAAAACATGCTGGTCCTTTCCAGTAACTGTGGAGGTCTAGGAATGCTTTAACTGCAGCACAAACTGGGCTGACCACTGATTTTTGCCATATGGGAGCACATTTTGATTCTCTTTCCCTTCTTGGAATTCAAAACATTCTGATTAAAAGCAGAGCTGGAGGCTGTTAGGAGAAACAAAATGAAGCAACTAACTAATGAGAAGATCTATGCGTCTGATCTTTGAAAAATGTGCAGAAAACAGGGGGTCCTTTGTTCTATCACTTTGCACCCGAGAAGGAAAAGAAACCTAAAAATGAAATGTTCACTTCTTGCTGTGAACAAGCTGCTGGATTAAAATTAAATCTTTCCTTGCAACCTCAAGCACTCCTCATACAGGTGGCATTATGCTGGTAATAAAAGCACACACACCAGGACTTTTACTGGCATAATTACATCAGAAAAAACAGTTATCCCCATAAAAATGTTAATAATTCATGCATACCAAGCCTGAGCATTAAGGAAGTCTCTCTCTCTCAAGGACAAGCCCAGAAAGCAAGCCAAGAAGATGACTCCTACCCAAACAGGCTGACTCACACGTTATTTAGCTAGCTAGATTCCTGCCCCACCCCCCTCCTTTTTGAGGTTTCCACCTTGTACTGCAGGAGGAAGAATTAAGTCTCTGGTTCTCCAGTGAGCCAAAACAAGAGCATGTGGCACTTGTTAAAGCAGTGGTGGGCAACCTGCAGCCTGTGTGGTACAGAGCAAATCAATAGCAGGAAGCAACACAGTGGCAGAGGGCAGGAAAGCAGAAGGCAGAAAGAGAGTAGCAGAGGAGGCAGGGAACACAGGGAAGGAAACAGAAAGCAGAGCAGCAGACTAGGTAGCAGTGGCATCCAGGGGTGTGCAGGGCTAGTTTGCAGCATGCCTTTCATAAAGGTTACCTCCACCTTGTTAAGAGTATTACCAGTCATTAGTATTACCAATAAAACAATGCAGGAGGGGAGAAAGGAGAGCTCAGGGGAATAGCATAAGGGAGGAGAAGGATTTCATGAAAGGATGCAAGGATAAGGGATATTTGCACTGCAATTAACTCCACTAGTATTTAGGTCTGGGTACCCAGGTTAACCAGGCACAGGTGAGAACAGCCACACCACAAAGACATATAAGGTTTTACTTGCTTTATGCTGTACATGCGTTCCTGGAAAACGGAAATAACTTGAATTCGTATAAAGGGAACGCACTTTACAATGCAACAAATAGGAATACATTTCAAGAACTCAACTATACTGACCCCCAGACCCATTTCTACCACTTTTACAAGACAATTTTGGTATTCACCAACAGCAGACAGTACACACAGCACTATCATAATAGGGATGGCAACTACAGAAACACATGTCACAGGTAACGGGTGAGGAGCACAGATCCACACAGGAGACTATATTTTAGTGCGTGTCACTCCCACAGTGCACTGCACAAAGCAGCTGACTGCAGGCTTCCACCACAACAATTGCATAAGAGTGAGTTTACCTTGACACTTTTTATACCCAAAATTCTTCATGTGCATTGCATAAAAGCAAATTAGCACATAGAGAACCCACATAAAGCGAGGGAAACCTGTATTCAAATGACTGTGACCACATTGGTGCAGAGTTCTCCCCTTCAGTATTCACAAAATGACCCTGACTCATGTGAGCCACTAGGACATTTGGGGATGCACTCAGAGGTACAGTAAGCTGGGACACTAGGACTCTATCTTAGAAAGCTGCAGGGTTGGGGGAAACATGGCCACCCTGCCGTGGACAGGCAGGCCTTTGGAGCACTGCTACTGCTCAGTGGTTGAGCTCGCACCCATGCTGCAAAGTGGAAAGGTCATCAGGCTGAGCAGAGACAGCAATGAGGCTTCTGCCCTCAATCTGATCCTTAGACATGACACATCCCCTCATTACTACTAGCAGATGATGAAAAAATTCCCACAGACCAACTCAGGCAGTTGGCATAAGGGGCCCTGTTGTATTCAGTTTTAGCTGCTACTTCTGCCCCTTCTCATTTCCCCCAGAGCCACAGCAGATGAGGCAAGACAGCACAGGGTGAAAATTCCCCAAAATCTCAACAGGGCCCGGTAGGGACCAGGCAGGAAGAAAGCCAGAGGCAGATTTTGTTTCAAGCTGGAGGCTCCCCACCTGAGAAAAGGCAGTAGCTAAAAGGAGGCTAAACTGCCAACTTACCAGAGTCACCAGAACAAAGGCTTCTGTGAAACGTTGCCTCCCACCAGCGTTACCTGGCGTACAATAATCACCATATTTGAACGATCGTTTCAACCCTTGTACGACATATGATCAAGAACAGTAAGAGTGTTCAAAACATGCTCTCATTTTTGAGGCCGCTCACTGATGCAGCACACGCAAAACTCAAGTCACTGTTAAGAGTCTTAACTGACTTTGGGGTTTGCCGTCAGCACTGTAACAGAGAAATGCTTCAACTTGGATGCCCCAGGTCTCTCTCACTCGCTCACTGTGGCAAGTTACAGCAAGCAACGGAAAGTAAAGAAGATTTATTTGCATTTTTCTTTCTCAGCCTACGGTAGCTTTCCAGCAAACAGGATCATTTGGAGTTTCCAATACGATCCTTTCACACTGAAGACCCGGCCGCGCGGCCTCCCGCACGGGGCTCGCCCCAGGAAGGAGCCTATCCCCCTTCCTCGGGGGCAGGCGGGGAAGGCCCAGAGAGAGGCGGGGAAGAGCGAGCGCGCGAGGCCAGGCTGCTGCTTCCCGCGCTACGAGACGGAGCGAGTGGGCTGCGGGTTGGGCCCGGCGCCCGTGGGACTCCCGCCAGACCCCGCCACATGCCCTGGCTAGGGAGGCGGGAGGGGAGCCGCTGCAGTCGGTACCTGCTGGAGATGCCGTCGTTCCTGCCTGAGCTCTCACGGGAACCGCCCCGCCCCAGGGCAACGTGAGCCAACGCCAGCCCCGCCCCGCCCCGCCCCCAGCCGAGCGCACTGCGCATGCCCCGCGCAAGGCTGCCTGGTAGTCCGGCGTGCGGCCGGGGTCCTCCTTCTCCTCCGCATACCTCCCATTGGTCCCCGCTCCTCACCGGTGGTGACGTTTGCAACGTGCGCATTCGGCGCGCGTCACTTCCGCAAACAATGTCGGCGGAGCCCGCTCGGTGAGCGCAGCGCGGGGCAGCTCCGCTCGGGCCAATCGGAGGGCTGGATGGGGGCGAGGGCGAGGCGGCCCCTCGGGGCCGGGCAGCTAGCGGCGGCGCGGGCGGTCGAGGGGCGGGGCTGAGGCTGCAGTTCCTGCGCGCCACGGGAGGAGGGGGAGCGCGGCGGCGGCCCCGGCAGAGGTGGGGGGAGGGGAGCGGGGTTGATGCCGATACTCTGTCGCAGCCGCTCTGGAGGGTCTCTTCTGCGGCTGCGCAAAGGGGAAGGGGACGAGTTGGCCCGCCCCTCACCCAGTAGACCCATCGTGACGTCACAAAGTCAGCCCCCACCCAGCCGCATGGGACTGTGGGGCCGCACCTCCCGTGGCCCCTCCCCATTGCACAACAATGCGGGGTGGGGGTTGTGTCCTCACTGAGCTGCCCTGTGCTGGCCTCAGGCTCCCTAGCTCCTTGCCTGCAGACCCTCTGGAGATCCAGTGCAGCCAGCTCTACCTATGGCGAGCGAGCAGCAAGCCTCACAGAAGGTTATGCGTTCCTTGTGTGGTTTGTCTGCAAGGTGTGCATCTCTGCTGGAGCCAGAGCCTGGCAAGGGGTCCTCAGTGAAGTCTGAGTTGTGCCCCCACCCCCCAGTGTCGTCCATCCACTAGTCAGGCCCATGGCACTTGCCTCATAGGGGTGAGGGGCAGACTTGGTTCCCAAGATGCCCTTTTCTGCTCAGTACTCCTTTGCTTTGCTTCCTTGCTCTGTGAGGCAGAGATGCCCCATGAGTTTCCACACCCTGACCACAGGATGTGGCTGGGGGCCATTGTAGGATTCCAGGGGCATGGGTGCTGGGGCACAGCACTGCAGGGGTTACCGTACAGAGGCACAGCCCCACCCGTGCCCTTCAGTACGTTCCAGAAATGAAGCAGGGGAGCTGGTATAAAGGGTATCTGCTCTTAGCCTTTCTACGGTAGGTACATGGCTTTGTTTCTGGGATTTGGAGTACTCGTTAGTGAGAGTGAGTAGATAAGGTATGCTTCATTACAGCACTTTCATGTGTAGCACAGAGGCAGACTACATAAGAATTGCTATTTACTGGGTTGGACCATAAGTCCTTGCCTAGTATTGTGTGTCACGCAGCGACAGAGAGTGAACTGGCATAACCAGGGTTTTTTTCCCCCCTGCTATTTTTCTCTCACTTGCAGCCTCTAGCATTTGAGGTCCAGGAAGCTCTAATTTGGAGGCTGTAACCCTAACTCCCATGCTCAATAGCTACAGATCCCACTTTCTCCGAGAATTTGTCCAATCGCTTTTTGAATCTAGCCTAACTGTTAGGTTCCACAGCGTCTGGTGGCAACGAGTTCTACATTTTAATTACACACTGTGTGAAAATTAACTCCTTTTGGGCACTTTAAACGTGTTCCCTGTTAGTTTCATTTTATGACCCCTAGTTCCTGCATTGTGAGAGAGTAAATAATAAATCCCTGTTTATTTTCACTTTGCTATTTAATAGGTTGTAAACCCTTGGGTCGTGTCCCCCGCATCTCCCCCCCATCTCTTTTCTGAACTGAATAGGCCTAGTCTCTTTTGTTTGTCCTCATGGAGAAGCCCCTCTATACCACTGATCATCCTTCTTGCCCTTCTCTGAATTTTCTCTCATTCTATTTTTTTGAGGTGCAGGGACCAGAACCAGGCATGGTATTCAAGGTAGGGACATGCCATGGATTTATCAAGGCTCATAATGATAAACATACCCTTAATCATAACTGCAAAGGGAGCTGTCTGAGCTGTACCATTACCAATCCTAGTTAGGAGTGCGCACCTCTCTTTTTAAAGAGATTTCATAGACATTAGGACTGGAAGGGACTTCGGAAGATCGAGTCCAGCCCCCTGCCCAAAGGGCAGGAAGTCAGCTGGGGTCATAGGATCCCAGCAAGATAAGCATCCAATTTACTCTTGAAGGTGTTCAATGTAGGTGCTTGAACCACCTCCGCTGGCAGACTGTTCCAGACCTTGGGGGCTTGGACAGTAAAGAAATTCTTCCTTATGTCCAGCCTGAAACGGTCTTGCAGAAGTTTGAGACCGTTTGACCTCGTCATCTCTTGGGGTGCTCTGGTGAACAAACATTCCCCCAGATCCTGGTGGTCACCCCTGAAACAGGAAGAAGACTGATTAGTGAAAGAATGAGCTACAGTCAGCTACTATGCCAGCCCTGGATCTTTCTCACAATTTGTTTTTAAAATTCTATTTTCATATTTTACTTAATGTATTTTATTTTATTGTACATGCATGCACCCATTATCTAAGATTCAGCTGCTATACATTGTGGGCAGGGGGCTGGACTTGATGATCTTGCAAGGTCTCTTCCAGCCCTAATATACCACACACTCCATAAATTCAGTAGATAAGTGAGAAAATATGGTAATAGCAGTTTCTGCCTCTGCATGGGGCAAGTAAAAGTAACACTGCACAAGAGCCATCACAGTGAAGTACAGAGGGGTTCCCTAGCTTCTCTTCATGGACACTTTCTCTTTCCCCTGGCAGAGGCTAATGCTGCAGAAGCTGCTGTTTATGCTGAGAACAGAGGTCTTCTGATGTCTCATTTGTGGTGCCTTAACGTTTTATTAAGGTGCTGGAACTGCTGAGCAAAAAGACGACTTTACCCTTTGTTGTGACACATGACTGGGAAATCAGTGGTGCAGCAAAGGGTGGTAATATATTCTGCTGCTTTATTGCGACAGATGTTTATTACCTTTGTGGCACTTTCCCTGCTGAGCCTGCTGGTGCTAGCTGGGTGTAGAAAACCTTATTTCCCTACTGCCACCAACCCACGCTATGTTTCTGGGGCAGTGGGGAAAAAACTGCTTTTGCTGTTCAGCCAGCAATCTGGGTGATGATATCAAGGGTAGAATAAGGGGTGATGTGTGCTGTGTCTAGTCACCCATATCACAGCACAGCTGATCCTCTTCTTTTGGCGATGTCTATTTCTAGCCTTGGTTATCAATATCCTTCCTATCAGTATCTTCAGAGAGAGATTTTTTCCTTCGTTCTGCCTTTCTGAAACAAGGTGCTGTATCTTATTTGGGAATGTGTTATATCTGTGAAATAGTCCTTCTGTTGATGAAAAACTCATGTGCAAGATAACTATACAGGACAAACAGTAAAGAAACGTGTAATAGAGGGGTATCCACAAAAATGAACCAGAGAATAGCAACTCATGTAAATTAAGCTATTGCTGTAAAATATTACATGATTGAACATGTTACTTTTTATCTCTTACTCTTATCATATGTGATGTTTAGATTATAAATTGTCTGTAGCAAACAACTATTTTTAACTTTCTTTTACAGCACTTAAATGATGAAACACTTAAGATATTACTGTAATAAGTGTCTGTGGTATGTTGAAAGTAATATCTTTCCTTCGATTTGCAGAATTTTTGTATGGAAAAAAAAACCATTGGTTGCTTTTAACTAAAGGGACAAGAGGAATAAAATTAACAAAGATGGCTGATTTAACCAGGGTTGCAGAACAAGATTTAATGAAGAGCTCAGTTGAAGAAGCAGATAAACCAGCTTTGGTGGCAGAGCCTCCTGCCAATTTGGATGATAATAGTTCAAGTTCAGGTAGAGGGTGTTTTGCTGAAAAAGAAAAGGAAGATACTGGTGGTCATCAGCCCAAGGTTTCAAGAAATAGAAAACGTGAATTTGAAGATGATTCTAGAAAAGTAGTAAGTATTATCTATTTTGAGTTGTATATGAACAGTAGGTGAGGATTCAAATCTTTATTTTTTTTTCAAAGCCTGGGTTTAATAAGATTTGTCATAGTAATATAATCTCATAAACCACCAAATGGAAACATTAATTGTGTACATCTTTCAAACACTAGTTGCAGATGCTACTTTGGAACTAAAGGAAGGGAAAGAAAGATAATAGAATGTAACTCTAAAATTTCTGAGATCTTGGAATATCCCAGGTCTGAAAACAAGTGCTGTGATAGAACATACATTTCTTGTGATTCTTAAAATGTCCACGTTTAAAATGATAACTAGTTCTTCAATCTAGCGAAAGTTTAGGATTTTTGTTTTCCTGGCATTGATCCAGATCTGTGGACAGTAAGTCCTGGGCCTTTGTACAATATGATTTTTTTTTTTGGTTAAGTCATCCTACATGGTAGTATGGTATCCTGCACTTATTGTAATATCAGTGTGTAGTAGGGCACTAGGGTGCCTGCTACTGATAGTAGTAATATGGGCTCAGCTGCCACTCACCAGGGCAGCACAGGTGGGTTGCGAAGACAACCAAGTGGGTCAGCTGACCAGAAGGGGGCAGGGCCTGGCCTTTTATAAACAGCAAGGCCGAGGCCAGAGGCAGTTCCCCTCTGGCAGCCTGAGGAGCTGGAGCTCTGCTAGAGTAAGCAGGGCGGGCCCAGTAAAGAAGCCGGATGGCTTCAGCAGTGTTGGCATGGTCATATGGGGTGGAGAGGACCCTGACAGGGATATGGACGAAAGACAGCCAGGTTGGCTTAAGATTTGTGTTATGGCCAAGGGGCTTTGTGTTTTCTGTTTTTGGTTGTGTATAAGACCGGAGGACCAGGCGAGGCTGTAGGGGTGGAGGAGGCCTCATAGGAGCTCCCCAGCAGGGGGGCGTTCCTTGCGCCTGAGAGGGCACTGCGTTTTGGAGTGTCCCTACCCGGGCCCCTGTGTGGGCGATTATTGGGAGGAGCCCGGTGTGGGTGCTGGCGAAAGGCCCCAGTGGGGCACAAGACCCAGGAAAGGGTCTGGGGGCCAGGTAAGGCTGAGGCTGCCTGAGCCCCAATTGGGAGAAGCCCAGTGGGCGTAGGACCCAAGGAAGGGGTCTGGGGCCAGGTAAGGCCGAGGCCACCTTAGCCCCGATTTGCAGGGAGCCCAAGCAAGGCCCCAGTGCGGGTGGGGAGCGCGAGGCATAGGCCCCAGTTGTGGGGGGGGGCGAGAGCGCGAGGGGGGGGGCGAGAGCGCGAGGCACAGGCCCAGAACGGGCGACGGTATAGAGGCAAGGCCCAGGGAGGGCAGTGGTACAAAGGCAGGCCCAGAGCGGGCGACGGTATAGAGGCAAGGCCCAGGGAGGGCAGTGGTACAAAGGCAGGCCCAGAGCAGGCGACAGTATAAGGGCAAGGCCCCGGTGTGGGCTACGAGAGCCGCGGGAGACAGGTCCCAGTGTGGGCGAGAGCCCGGGAGACAGGGCCCGGTGCGACGAGGGCCGCGAGAGAAGTGAGGGGGCACCCGTGAGGGCACAGGCAGGCAATTGGACAGAGTCCCGGTACAGCAAGGCAGGCACCGTGCCAAGGAGGGCAGGAAGGCAGCCTCCCTTTGATATTTACCAGCAAGACGTGGCGGGCGAGATAGAGGGTGCATTCGGGACCTGATTTGGCACGGTAGGTAAGGGCACTAGGGGAGGTCACGGCAGCGCTATAGGTCGTCCCTGCCACACAGTGTCTTACATTTTTATTAAATGTACTTTCTAAGCCACTTTGGTATGATTAATTAGTAAAGGATGTGGTGGCAGAGTGGTTAAGGTATCTTGCAGTGGATCCATAGAAATGAGCTCAAGTCATGTGCTTGACTTTTGCTGAAAGCTGTCTCTTATTGACTGAACTGTATATGAGCTGAGGAATCATAGGTGGCTGGAATGTGATCACTTCCCTGTGTATCATAGACTTTGCCATGCTAGCCCAGTGGGTCACTACACTTTGATCTTGGGATGATGATCATCATGGGAGAGTGCTGGAGGATTTACAAGCCTGTCTAGACGTGATATTTTAGTATTACAGTAAAAGCCCTGGGAATGGGGGATGCCGGATAACAAAACATGCCGGTTAATTGAGCGGTGCTTGCCGCCACTTCTCCTGCCGCATCTGGGGTGTCCCTCCACCCTTCCCACGGGCCCTGCGGAACAGGGAGGTAGGCCCCACACAGCCCCATACAGCCTGTTATGCCCCAGGCCACGGGGGCTCGGCAACACAGGCTGCTTTGCCCTGGGCCATGGGGCTCAGAGAAACCAGAAATGCCACGGTGGGCACTTCTAGTTTCACTTCATCTTACAAGGCAGCATGCCAGTTAGTAGGGCATGCCAGCTTGTAAGATGCCGGTTAACAGAAGTTTTACTGTACTTAAGATAATGTGAGAGGAAAATAAAATACTTAACTAAATAGGAAAATGGAATCTCTTTTGGGACTGTCACTCAGTCTGTGTGCACACGGTAATTTGCACAGTAGGGCATGCTGTAGTTAGGGTCTTCAGATGTGTACAGCCCTAATTTAAGGAACTCGGTGTTTTCCATCTTGAGAGAGTGCCTGTCTTCCCTCTTACAGTCCTTTGTTCAGATTTTGTCTTGTATATTAAATTTTGGCTAATGTGATATAGTAATAGGTAGCATGATCTCATTAATGTTGTTTCAGCTAAAAGAACTACAGTATTGGTAAGTAAGACCTTGTATCATAATTAAGGAGGATTTTCTATATTCAGTAGGATCAAGTAGATTGTTTTCTAGGGTTAATCAACAAAATTGCCTGAAATATAAAAATGTTGGCTATATAGCACAGACAGTTATTAAAACTCTGCTCTTTTAGCTGCTCTTGTAATGATGTAATACCCAAAGTACACTTTTTATAGGGAGTTCTTTTATAGTGGTGCAAGCCACTTAATAGCTTGAAGATTACAAGATGTATTCACATTTTAACTAATAAGAACCTTTCACTTGCTTTTTATTTATACCATAATTCTACAAAACTCATTGGAAAGTGCATACATGAGATTCCACATAGCCCAAGACTACTTTGACCTTATTCTGTGTGTATCACTGCAAATTAGTTGGAAGGGGGAGGAAGAGGGAACCTTCTTACATAAGTAAAGCCCATCTGTATCTTGAGTCACAGGGTCCTTGACTGAGGGGGAAATAGTGGCATTTGTGACAGAATTACTAGAACTAGCAGAGCAGAGTCATTGATGGTGTCTTTTTTTTCCCTCCTTTTGTCTTCCCAAGCTTATTCCTTCCAGTCACAAAGGCTGTTAGAAGATGTTGGTATTTTAGTAGTGATTTCTGTCTGAGGCTTTGATTAAACAATTCCAGCTGGCTGGCATTTGGATTAAATAAGCAGTATTTTTGCACCTGTTGTGGGCCTAAACTTAGAATGTTGTTTCTGTGACAGATTTTTTTAAGTTCAGATTTGGAATAATGCTTTTCTATATGCTGTTTTTCAGAAGGATAAAACTGATAAATCTTTGAGCAGTGGGTACAACTGTCACAAATTTAAATCTCTTCTCGGTGAGAAAAAGATGCCTTGCATAAATCCATTGAAATAACTGGTCAGTAGTAGTGGGTTTTTAAGGGAGTTTCCACCTTGTCTAGTTTTAAAGTACTGAGGGCCAGGGAAATATTAGGTAAACAAAGCCCCTGAATTTTAGCATTGCTTCTGTTTTGTATTATTGTTCTTTTTGTTTTAAGCCCTATGTTTAACCAGCATTACTTTAATTAAAACATTTTAACATTTTTTCACCATTCCTCATTTGATTCTTTTGTCTTTCATTTTCTACAGCACATGGGAGAAGGTCATGGGCAAACCGTAGCTGCACATTATAATGAACTTCAAGAAGTTGGAGTAGAAAAACGTAGTGAGAGTCGCATTTTCTACCTGCGAAACTTTAATAACTGGATGAAGAGTGTCCTCATTGGTATGGCTGCGTTATTGCTTAGAATTGTCCATGTTGGACAAAATACTAATTAGATACTGCACAAAACTTTTCATTTGAATTTTGCTTGTTCTGTGTAAATGTGTCCCATTGCCATTACAAAAAACGACTTTAAAATTTATGCTCATGTTAAGGAGACAGGCAAGGACTTTTTAATTTCTGATTCTCATGAAGGTTAATGTTTCCCCAGAATGGTAGTTCATTTTAGGCCTCCTAATAGTTCTCAGTTTTTCCAAGGGGCACGGAAGAACACAATGGGACCTCTACTTCTTGCATAATCGAGTTGTCAAAGGAATAACTTTTAAGCATTAAAGACTGGCTGGGCATGCAGTGGATATTCATCTTAAAAGCTGTTCTGCTTGTTATTATGTCTGTTTTTAAATAAGGAACACTTGCATTCAAACAGAATTGTTGTTTCTCAGGAGTTAACCTATCTTTGTTTTTAAGTCTCCACCTGGAGTTGTAGCCTTTCATCACTTTTTCCCAGAGGGATTATACCTTTAGATGCAGACTAAACAGTTCTGAAAAATGTAAGCATGTGAACATGATGCTATGTCCAGATATGAAGTAAATGTACTTCTGTGCCAGCTGTAATTAATCTTCTAAAGCAGGAGTACTCAACTCCCAATCCACGGACCAGATACGATCCATGGAGCAATATCATCCAGTCCACATGGCTCCTGATGGGTCTGAAGTTTTGGCAGCAGGGGAGTGCCACTCCCCTACTACCAGTTTTCACGGCCTGTTGATAGCATAGCCCTACATGCTAAATTGGCTTCGGGACTGCAGCCTGATTTAAGAAGCATGGGGTAGGTTCCAGGTGGAAACCTGGAAACGGACCCCACAGGGCTAAAAAGTTGCCCATCATTGTTTTTAAAGGTATGAAAAGCGAGGAAATATTAGAGGAAGGAAAATAGAGGAGCTTAAAAAAATCTTTGTAACCAACTGGAAAACTCTGCTTTTAACCCAAAGTAATGTTCTCAGTTTTTTGGAGGGGAGGGAGCTGACATCTTGCCCCCCTTTTAAGTTTGATGTAGATGATCAAATGAGTAATGCTGTCAATTTTCTGCTTTCCCATTCTTTCCTTTTGTATACTCTCTTGAAATTAGTGGCATATTCCTCCCACCTCCAGGGGTATGCATAACTTGGTGTTTAAGATACACTGCTCTAAAGTAATGGAGCAAATATTACAAGAAGTCTCTAAATAAAGTGGAAGAAGGACTCCAGAGGGTTTAAAGAGATTTTGCAGGGAGGAGTTGGCAGTATTTGTGAGTGAACACTACAGAAATTAGTGGGTTAAATGAAAGCAGTTAAAGGTAAAAGGTTTTTTTAGAAACATTTAGTGAATTCATTTTAAAGCCTTATTCAAAGTGAATTTAAATGTCAATCTATAGCATAAAGCTCAGATCCAACAACTAACTGAAGCAAATTGAACAAAAGGTAACTACTGGCAAAATATCAAGTGAAGATGGAAGCATCTGCAGCTGTCAGAAGGAGCTTTTTTGGGCCTAGACTTATTCAATAATGATGCTAGAAGGGTTGGACTTTATGCTAAAGAATTTGCCCAAGATGTCAGTGCCAGTTAGGATAGGCAGGCTGACAGTTCAGAAACTCCTAAGCAGATTTGGAATCACACTTAAAAAAGAAAAGAGCGTAACTTTGAAAAATGCAAGGTACTGTGTGAGTGATGTGTGTATATATAAAGGAGAGAGATACCAGTTCCACTAAAATTAAGAAATGATATTGGAGTGAAAGTTTAGCACATGAATTTGCTGTGTGACTTGACAGCTGGAAAACAGAACATGGTGTGCTCTGTTTATGGACATGTTAGATAAGCGCAATTTACTTAACTGCATAAGACTACTTTTATCCCAATTTTTTACCTATTGCTTACATTTAGCAAGAACCAATTATCTGCATATTGAGGAAAGTCGTAAACTGTTTAAGGGCATAGGAACATTGGCCTTCCTATTAATTCTGTAATTTAATTGTACTCTAGTTAACTGCATACTGACTTCCTGTCTGCTTTGTAACTGCAACTGCCCCAGAAAAAGTGATGGGAGAGTGACTACCCAAGAGCTGCAATTAGAAGCTGAAAACTGAGAGGATATAGTCAGATTCACAGCTGCTATGTCACCTCATTTTCTATGTTTCTAGAAGTCCGTTTCAAATTAACTTTTAGAAGACTTGAAAATCAAGAGAGCTGTTAGGTTTGGTGCTGCTAACACCACAGCATTGGAATTAAATTCGATATAGTCCTTTTTCATCCCCTGTGCTTGTACCTACTTGAATAAATTACACTGTAGTATAATCTCTCATTACTTTCCCTGCCCCCTCCCCTCTTTTGGACTTTGTATCCATGAGGTGTTTCTTACTTATTTAAATAATATTTTTGTATCTCCAATTGGAAACATCTTCTTACTGGGTGAGATTCCTTTGACTTCCTCTCTTAATCGTCACTGATTGATGGAAGATGCTGCTGTTTTATGCCTATACGATGTCAAAAGCTTGGCATACAATGCCTATGAAGTGTTCAACACAGGAAGTATTTGCTCTTTTTTCAGAGCTGTTAAGAGGTTATTACAAATTAGCAGCTTGAAATTCATTTTTGGAAAAAATGTATATCCTAGCACCTATCCTTGTAAGAGTATTTTAGAAACTTTAAAGTTGCAGTGCTCAAATCAACATTGAAATTGTAAAATGGTCAGATTTCAGTGCTTTAGAGAAGTTTGTACTGTATGAATTAATCGATACGGGGCTTAAGCATGGATTCTTTTCCAGGAGAATTTATAGACAAGGTACGACAGAAGAAGAACAGTATCACTGTGTTAGACCTCGGATGTGGCAAAGGTGGAGACTTGCTTAAATGGAGGAAAGGCAGAATCCATAAACTAGTCTGCACAGGTAAGAAGGCAACCTTTTGGGGACAGTAGAGTAAGGTTCTGGGTAAAGGGTGATAATGTGTATTCATTTCATTCCTGTCTGGACACGCCACAAAATGTAATGGTTGTTCTGAAGGAAATTTTGCTTTAGTATCTTATTGTGGCTTTCTGTCATCTTATGGAGGTTTAAATTGTTAGTATCAATGGTGAAAAAAACCATATCCATTTCACTCCCTAAATATAAAGTGAATGTTTGGAGATTAAAAGTAGCTTACAAAACTGTCAGAATCTTTTTCCAGTTTGTGCTGGTGCTACTGCGATCTCTATTTCATAGATAAGTTTTTTATCAGTAAAGTGTTACTGGAAGGTCAGTGCATTGATTATATATCAAAAAGTATGTTTACTGTGGTGATGGGAAAGAAGGAAGCTCTTAGAGATGTTAAATTCTTGAAGCTTGGGTCAGTAACATGTGGCCTGCAGGCTGGATCTGGACTGCAGAGCCAGTGGATCCAGTCCATGGAGCTTGGAGAGCTTTGCCTCTGGCTGGGCTGAAGCTGTGCAGCTTCCAGTTGTCTGTGCCACTATCCCTTCTCACCCTCCTGGCTCTGGCCTAATGTGGACTGAATGGCTTCAGTAGCACTTCATTAGCAGGGTGGTCTGCCTGCCCCTGCACTACTGCTGTTGCTTTCAGCCCTCCAGCTCCTCCGGCTTATGGGGAGCTGTGCTGGGGCCAGGAGGCTGCAAACTGCATTTGCACTGCTACTGTTCTCCTCCTTTACACTCCTGCCCCAGAAACGCATAGGCGCAGTTTCCATCTGGTAGGAAGCTGCAGTGGATCTGGATAGCTTCCAGCTATGTTCATGCCATAGCCGGGGGAGGGGAGGAAGAAGTGGCAGCAGTGTGGATGCAGTTCACAGGTACCCCCCCCTTCCACTATCTGGCAGTTGCACCTGTGCCACCCACAGCCAGGGAGAGGGGGCTGAGGGAAGTGGGTGCAGCTCACAGCTGACTGGCTCCAGCATGAGCAAAGAGAAGACTTCTGGTTGGTGATGTGCCATAGAAGCCACCTACCTGGTCCATGCCAGACTGAAGCTCCAGGTTGTTTTGGCCTATGGCTTGTGAAAGGTTGCTGGCCCCTATCTTAGAGAACAAGCAACAACCTTGTTATGCCTGTTCTCTCCCACTGTAGTTTAAATACAATTATTCTAACAATGCAAACATCAGTCATGGTGTTTTATATTTTAAAAGCATATTAATTTTAGTTTATTGTGACGTCACAGATTTGGAATTGACTTCACTGCAGAATTTGGCAGGAAGAAGAGATGGGAGCTAAATGATCTTTGTCATAAATTAATTACAAAGAAATTGGTAAAAGTGAAAAATACAGATAATTAGCAAAATTAACATTTCTTTTGGAGCTGATGTGTTTTTAAGATTTGCTGTTACAGTCTTTCAAGCAATATGTATCTTAATAAAGTGGTGGGACAGAAGGGAACTTATGCTGGGCATTTAGAAAATGGTGGATATTTTCTGTCCTTTGTTTTTCACTGTTTGCACATCCAGTAAACTGATTGGTTTACAGTTCCTAAACCTGTTGAAATTAGGCACACAACTGTACAGTTGCAGTAGTAAAATGTTTGTATATTTCTTAACTAGTCTGTACTTTAGACTGGATATATTTCACATTTGTTAGGACTACTTTACATTACAAAAATGACTAATTGCAGCAGAAACAGTTCCTGTGATTGTAAATCGTAATTATTTTTGGTACCGCTTCAGAAGTCTCCAAAGTTCAACTGTTCTCATTTTTGGCACCTGTTGTAATCAGCATTACTTCAAATATAGACTAGGTCTTAGAACTGTTCTGTGCAGACTCAGGAAGACAAAGAGCATCATTTTTGTATCCATAAATTCATACTTTTAGAGTGGGGTTTTTTCTGCAACCAGGAGGGCTGAAATTTTGATATTTAATTTTAGAAATGTGGGACTTTAACCTAACCTGGGCAAGATAAAGACTTCAAGGGCAGTGGATAGGTTGTGCTATTGCACTCATCCCAAGCATCTCTAATGTAATAAGCTCCTTCCAGCTTCCATATAAGTGTAAATAAAACTTCATCATAGATTGTCAGACTGAAGATCAGCTTCAACATGTGTTTATGGATTTTTTACTATGACTTTAGTAGTGGTTATCTGAACAGAAGTTTGTGTATGCAGTTTATTTTTTTTATAGATATTGCTGAAGTTTCTGTGCAGCAGTGCCAACAGAGGTATTCTGATATGAAAGTCCGGTCTCGACCTAGCGAACGTATTTTCAATGCAGAATTTATACAAGCTGACAGCTCCAAGGTATTGTTATTCTGCCTTATACATTTTCTAGAGATGCAGCCTGTTTCTTGGCATTCATGTATTAATAAATATTGGAAGTCTGTAGAATAGAAATGCAGGGGTGTTTTGTGGAAGAAAGGTTGTTTAGTTGGAGGTTGAATTGTTTCATTAGTCAGAAGATCTATACAAATTAAACTCTTACTTTATGTGCATTTACTTAATAAATGAGTTCAGTCAAACTTCTGTCAGCATTTGTAATACTCTCAAAAACTTCAGATCGTTTTCCACCCCTTGCTCTGAATTTGTAGTCAGATTAGTCCCGGACTCTACTAACTGTTGGTACAGAGCATCAACAGGGGATGTTCAAGAACTTTGTTTTGATAGGCAAGTGTTCTCAAGGCTCCTGCAGTGAGGGAAGTAGTGGGACTGGGTCAGGAGCAGGTACTGCCCAGCTGAGGTGGGGTATGGGATGAAGCCATGAGAAGCTCGTCCAGAGGGTGTAGGGAGCGGGGCTGGATCCTGCTGCTGTGCACACCCCTGAGGTGGGTCACAGTGGGCATGTCCCCCTGGATCTGTGTGTGGGGTGAGTGGGCTGCTGCCATGGGCTGGGGTCGGGGCTGGTGCTGGGCTCTTCCCAGTGGGAGGTTGGGCTGGGGTTGCGCTCAGGGTGAGAGGGGGTGCTATGGCAAATTCTAGTGGGGGGCCACAGCCCACCCCATAGCTCCCCCCCCTGACCTCAGCACTGCCCCAAACACAGTTCTGGCCTGGCCTAGCCCCCATACCATTGGGAAGAACCCAGCTCTAGTCTGCAGTGGCAGCCCACCCTACGCAGATCTGGGAGACGCATGCCCCCCATGGCTCCCCTGGGGGGGGGGGTGTAACAGCAGGATCTGCCCCCTTCCCTGAAGCCCCTCCCCTGGCTCTGTCCTGTTTCCTCTGGCTCTGGCTGGGCAGCACCTGCCCCAGCCCCACTCCCTCCCTCACTGTGGGGACCTTGATTTGCTGCCCCCGCCACAAAACAGACTTACTGGCTGGACACTGCTCTCCAATCTGCTGGGCTGCGTATTGGGAATCGAATTGGTATTGGCTGATATGGCTTCTTAATAATCAGCCAGTGGTATCAGCCCAAAAAATCTTTATTGGTTTACCCCTAAACACTAGTGGTGAGAGTTCGTTTCTAAGTGAGTTAAAACCCAGGTGACCATGCATCTCTGTTTGGCTGGGACACTCCCAGATTTCATAGGCTGGTCCTGGCTGGTTGGCCAAAGTCCTGGATTGGAGTCTGGTGGGGAGGCACAGTGGCCCGGTGTACCAGGCAGGTGGACAGGCAGGCAGGTACCACTACCACTGCTGCTGTGTGTGGGAGCCCATCCGTCTGGCGAACCATGCTGCTCTGGCTCCCCACCAGAGTCTAGCCCAGGACTTTTGACCAACCAGACAGGACTGGTCTATAGAACCTGGGAGTCTCCCGGCCAAACTAGGATGTATGGCCACCCCAGTTATAACCAGTCCCCAATAATAAAACTTTGAAAACTAATAACTGTAACTAATTAGCCCCGTAATTTTGGCTTTTAAGTTTAATGATCCAGTTCCTTAATCAACATTTTAAGAAGCACATGAAAGAATTACAGCTTGGGGTTAATATATTTTGGTAGCTCTAGAATATGTTATGTGTTTTCTTGCATGTAAGCAGGCTTTTAAGGCTGCCTTTTCCTCTTTCATCCAGTAATTAATACCTAGTGTGAACTTGCTGAAGGCAAAGGAAAAAAGGAACTTTACTGTGTGGTCTTTTCCCAAAAACTTGAATTCTGGAATTAGCCTATTTCACTGGAAGATTAATGCACATCACTCTTTTTCTGTAGTCTTTGGTACAGACCTCATAGTCCATTTGTATCTATTTCAGGAACTTCTGTCCAGCAAGTATGATGATCCAGCGATGTGCTTTGACATCTGCAGCTGTCAGTTTGTTTACCATTATTCATTTGAGACGTATGAGCAGGCTGACATGATGCTTAAAAATGCTTGTGGGAATCTCTGCCGTGGAGGATATTTTATTGGCACAACCCCAAATAGCTTTGAGCTTGTGTAAGTGCTTTTTTATCCTGTCAATTTAAAAAAAATGTGGGATGCACACTCAGACTAAAAGCGAAGTCACTCCTTGCTTCTGTGGTTTATTAAAACAAGATGTTTCAAATAAAAGAGCTTTGTAAGGTTCTTGTCTGAGCAGTCTCACCCCAGGTAAATTCACTAAAGTGTAGCAGAACCAGAGTGTCAAGGATATGACCTATGGTGCTCTGTCATCCAGCCTGCAGTGCTGCCCATGGGTCTTGTGTTGGATCCACACACCTTATGTGGTGTGTCCCAGACTATCCCACATGCTGCTTGTGGCAGCCTCGGCCCCAGCCATGTACTGCACATAGGGCTGTTCTGGCACACATTGCATGCAAGATCAGTTCAGAGTACATGTGGTACATGGGGTCAGTCTGTGGGCCCAATTGGACCCAGCCCTGCTGCTTATCTGACCTGTAGGGCCTCATGAGTTTGTTACACCTGGAATAGACTGTACCTACATAGCTCCTGTAGAAAACACTGCTCCTAATTTGTAAATTTTCTGTTTTGATTGCAGCAGTGGCAAAACTGGCATGATACAAGCAATTGAAGTAAGCTTCTTGTATCAAATTTCAAATGCGCCTCCTCACCAGGAGTACCAAACTGCATCCAAGTCTAAGGATCTATTTCTATGGCTACTTAATCTTTAGCCACTCTGAAATCGTTTAAAATTTGAATGAAAGACTTGCTTTGCCTCAATAATTGTATATTATTTTTTCAGCAAGGCTGGGGAGTAGAGAGCTTAGGCACTTTTTTTTCTTGCTTTGGGCCAGGGCTCTTTATTTTTGCCTTACCTTTTTATTAGCAAACATAATAAGAGCTTGCCTGTCTGCTGCTGCCTTTATTCTTCTCTCCTATAGGAAGCGACTTGAAGCTTCACCCACCAATTCATTTGGGAATGACATCTACACAGTGAAGTTTGAGAAGAAGGGGGAGTATCCCTTGTTTGGCTGCAAGTATGACTTCCACTTGGAAGGTGTTGTTGATGTCCCCGAGTTTTTGGTTTATTTTCCGTTACTAGAAGAGTGAGTTTACTTATGGCTCCCTTATATAATGAAACTTGAGGAAATAAATAAACATGTTTGTTGAAATATACCTTCATGGCACTTACCATATTTTCTCACATACAAAACACCTTTTTTCCAAAAGCTAGCTGCTGGAAATTTCTGTATTATATGCAAAAGATAAGTTGAGAACAGTTTCTGCTTTATGGAGGGGGGGGAAGCAAAAGTAAAGTCTGCCCATGACTGAGAGCAGAACAATAAGCAGGCTCTGCTCCCTTGCTGCTGCTCCTCAGTTAGTACAAGGAAAGCTCTTTTTAAAATTCATTCTGCCTTTTAAAAACAAGATGCATGTGTTATTCCTGAGAAAATATGGCATATCAGAATTATCAGGACTTGCCTTTCTTTCTTGAATCTGGTTTATTATTTTAAGTATAGCTAGCTCTCAGAACTAAGATTTCACTGTTAAGATTACAGTTTGGCTCAAGATTGTCTTTTTTTATATAGCATAATTCTTGCTGAAAACACTGTTTTCTATGGTGGGGATGCTCAGTGTCATATGATGAGTAGCAAAAGTGTTGCTGGGTTTCGGTTTTTTGTTTTGTTTTACTGGTAGTTTTATAGGCTATGGACAGACATTCAAAAAGTCTGAGCCTGAATTAATTCAATCTTTGCAGGTTAGTCTAACCTGGCTAGGCTGAATCAGTTTGTAATCACCTAGGCATCGTCTCTGGACTGAAAAAATGCAGGCATATGCCTCTGGCTAGAAGCTGGGGGGTACTAGAGAAGCCCTCCCTTCCCTTCTGTGGAGCTGAGGGGGGTGTTCTGGTTGCTCTGATTAGGAAGGTCTTCCTGCACAGTCCCAGGCTTTTCCCAGATTACTGCTCAGGGGCAGCAGTGTTGCCAGCTCAGGGCTAGCACTCTGAGGCAAGCTGGGGTAAGGGGTGCAGTGCATGCATCTGCTGATGATACTTTTCAGTCTCCCTCTCCCTGCTGCTTTATGCTGATTGCAGCAAACTGACAGGTGAGCAAGCCAGCAGCAGGCTGACAACAGTGTTTATTACCTCATCAGCAAAACAGTAGCCCCTCTCAAGCTCTTCTTAAACTTTTTCCAGGGACGGAAGCAGGGACCTTACCAGCTGACCTGCTGACTAGCTCTAAAAAGCCCTAAGCAGACACTGCCATTTCTGCCTGTTTCAGTGAAATTGGAGACGCACACAGACACATCTCAGCATTAGCTAACATACCATATGCCTAGGATCCATGGGGCTGGGGTCCATGCTGTGGAAAATGGGAGGGAGGGAGGGGGAGATCTCTGCTTGAACAGGGAAGCCAGGCAGACCTTGCTGTGTCTGCAGTCTCTGGCAGAGCTGTGGATGCGGAGCGAGGTGTGTGTGTGGGGGGTGGGGGGGGGCGCAGGGGCAGCTCTGATGTGGAGCAGAGAGCCCCGCCCAGCCCAGAGAGAGCATGCTAGGATGCTGGGGGAGTCTGGTTTAACTTAAACCAGCCAGGGGTCTGGGACAGACATTGCATAAACCAGTTTGACCCAAATTAGTTAAGTCTGATACTACATTCAGCTAGGTTTATCTGAAAATGGTTTCAGCCATTTTCAGACTGGTTTATATGCACTGAACATCTCTTCCGTTACAGGTTTAAACCAATTTCTGATCACTTAAACCAGTTTATGCATAATGTCTGTCCCTAAAGTGACTGTCATAGAGTACTGGGAATTCTCTTTAATCTGTTTAATAAAGATGAATGCTTACTGAGTTGCTAATTATTGTAGGTGTCACTGCTATGAAGTGTCACTGAAGGAAGATCTGTTCTGCAGAACCTTTATTCCTGATGGTAATGATAAAGTGGGTGGAGGCAGGATAATCTTTGTTAACTTTCTTAGACTGCCTTTACAGATTGGAAAGAAACAAAAAGGTTGCGCATCTCTACACAAATGGAGAATCCATTTTTCAAGTTTGTTTGTGACCCTTTCATATTCTTGTGACCCACTTTTGGGTCATGACCCATGGGTTAAGATGTGCTGCTTTAAGGGATCAGATCTTTTGAGGAGAATGGAGGAGGGTTAGGCTCTCAGAGATCTGTTCCTCTTTTTTTTTCTCTCTCTATCTTTGGATAGTTTTATTGGCAAATACAAAATCACCCAGCATGTCTATGTAGATAGCTCTCAGATTTACCTTACTGCTGCAGACCTGCCTCCTCCTGTTTAAAACTTCATCAAACTGTCTCTCAGGTATGACTTTGTAAGTGTCTGTAAGTTAAAGCACAATATTGCTAAAATAGCGCTCTTATACTTTCTTCAGAACTCTCTCCTGTCTCTTTCCAGAGCATTGTGAGCAGCATTAGCATTGTGTCATGTAGGTCTGGAACTAGGTGTCATATGTGACTATTATCTCCTTAGATTTTTCATATATAGGATTTTTATTAATTCATTATATGTCACTATCAAACCCATTTGTATAATATCCCTAGAATGCAGCCTTTCCAATACACCCACAGAGGTAAAACTCTTTCCTTCATCTCATGATTCAGTACTGCATTCATTTTTTCACTGGTCCTGACAATTGCAGCTTTGACGTCGCATTCATTCAGGATGGTGTTACGAAGCTCCTTCTCGTAGCCCATTGCCTGGACCTTTTTGCTTCCCTCTGCTTTCCTCACCTTTTGCTATCCCACTAAACATAAACTGCTTGTCTTCACCTCCAAGGTCATTTGCCTCCACCCTACATACCCTCTGTCAAGTACTACCAAAAAGTCAGCTTCTGCCTCAAGTCAGCGAGCAATGCTAGCCATGGTGCTAGCTGCCACTGGAAACTTGTTAAAATACTAAACAAGCACCTGATGTGTCCCTTCCTGCACATGTCTCATGCATAGGAGTAAGTTCCCTGCAAATATATGCAGTGCTACTTCATTTTAGAAGTCCTTTCTTCATACTCTCCTTTGCTGTGATGCCTGCCATAAACTAGACAAATGTGAGGCCTGGTGTACTTAGACCATTACCTGACTAATATCGTTGCATTACTTCTTTGTATGCCTTTGTCGGGGCTGACAGACAAACTGTGGTTTTGCTCTCTTCTTGGGGCTTATCTACATAGAATTGTGGAGCAAAGTTTGAGGTCAAATCAAAGCTCCAACTCGGGTGTTAAATAGCCTTATATTGATGCTGCAGCTTACAGTGGCTCCTTTCAAGCATACCAGAGACTGAGGTCTCAAGAATGACTGCAGACTTTACCTGCTTGTTTCTGGGTTTGGATTGTGTCAACAGGGTGGGTGGGGCAGGACATGCTTAGGCCTTTTACTTGATCAGGAAACACTGTTACCACAGTGTAGGTTTCTGCCAAGACTGATTTAATACTGAAGGGGATCATCCACATGTTTTATGTATCTTGACCAAACATTGTTAGCTGATTTTTTTTTTTTTTTTTTTTTTTTTCTTTTCTGAACTGTCCTCCATTGCTCTATGATTGCAAGATATGTGCTTGCTTATGGTTTGGGCAGAGGTGTTGCTCCCTCATCCCTACTCTGCATTTGGCCACACAAGGGGTTTCTAGCTGCTGTGGTAATGCTAATTAAAAGTTGTATTGAGGGGAAAGGCCACATACTCCCTCTCTTTCACGTGTGTGTGTGTGTGTGTGTCATGTCTGCATGTGGAGTAAGCTACCCAAATGCGCAGTAGCACAAATATATTCTTTTTAGGTGATGGTTAATGTGCAGTAGCCTTTCTTATTGTACATTAGCATAATAGTGTGTAGTTTTTTACGTGCCGCTTTAATGCAAGGTAAAATAGGCTACTGCACATTAAAGTGCACATGTAGGTGCACTTGCTCGCTCTTGTGAGCTCTGTGTGTGTGTGTGTGTGCGTGTGTGTGTGTGCGTGCGCGCCAGTCCATAGTAACTGATGTAGTTATTTTAACTGGTTTAAAAGTTTTTTAAAGTTATTAATTTAAATTGCATTTTCATAGAAATATGTGTTTCAGGGAAAGGAAATGCTCTAAGTGAGGCGTATTTGAGGTTTAATGCAGAGACAAACTTCCCTGTGAAGCTGCAGTTTTTAATGAGTCATGATGGCAGTATTGATTCCCTGCTTCTCTAATAACAGCTGTAAATGCAAACAGAGAGAGGTTACAGTCCTACTGAAGACCATAAGATGTCACTATAGTTAAAATTATTGACTTTACTATGTACTTGGGCTTTTTTGGCTTTAAAAATATTACTGCAATAATTTTGTGGGTCACCTAATTGCCTGCTATTTTGACAGAATGGCAAAGAAATATAGCATGAAGCTAGTCTATAAAAAGACATTTCGGGAATTCTATGAAGAAAATATGAAGAACGAGGAGCATAAAATGCTGTTAAAGCGAATGAAGGCTTTGGAGGTAAATATTGAGCATGCTAAAATTACTTTCTTTTAATTTAAGTAGCATTTGCCTCTGGTGATATTTTGGCACTAGTTGAAATTCTTTTCATGAACATTGTACAGTAAGTTAACATGTTTTAAATGTTGGCAGTGTCAAGCCAAATAGCACCTCTGCTACTGAAAGTACAGTTAATCTTCTAAATTTTGTAGCAAAAGTTTCCATTTCAGGGTACATTTTAATATTCTTTAGCTACTAGGCAAATGAGTATTTTATACTTGCTTCACACACTGCATCACATTTGTTCATTTTTTGCAAATTAAATTCCTGTGACTTCAGGTGATTTATAATTAACACAATACTATGATACTAACACTTATTGTAAATGTTGGTCCATTGCCTACATTAGAGAAAAAAATGGAAGGGAGAAACTTAATTGCCTATCTGTGAACTACTTTCATGTACAAGCAATATCAATAGGAGAACTGAAAAGTCAAACAACATACATGTACAGAAAAAGGGTAGACTTCATTTTCAGGAAAATGACAATCGTGACTAATCTTACAAGGATATTTGTCCCACAAAATTTTACCCTCTGAGTCTGAAATTACTATTTTTTTTTTTCAGCATTTTTAGGCAGTTTTCTAACACCAGATTTCAAGGTGCTCTCTTCACTGACGTATGTTGTTTTTGTGCTGTAGGATAACGAATGTCCACTAGTTTTGATCTAAAGTGCTAAATGAAATCAAAATATTCTTAATATATACCTCTTAAGTAGGTAAAGTCAGAACTATGTCCCCTGCCTATCTGTTTGACCTAATTAAGTTTATCTCATAGTAAAACTAAAGAGCTGTGACTTGATTATGTTTACTGCCCTAGGGCGATGATACATATACAGTGATACAAATTACATCCAGATCTGGTGCAGACTGATAAGCCATTCATCTGAGGTAGCTGCACACAGTAGGTGGCTATTGCAGCATATCGCAGCGAACCTATTAAGTCTTGAGACCAGCCTGGGATAAGCTTGAAACCACACAACATGTACACAACCTAATTTATACAAGTGTGTACTACTTCTCTGTAAGGAAGTTCTGTGCAAGGGGCTATATATCATGTGGCTGCTTGTTTATAAACTGGTATATGGCCACTTATTTAAGTGAAAGCATGTTGCTTATACATTGTCCTACTTAATCTACTTTAAATAAGGGTAGCAAATTTATAGTGTAGTGAAAAGCAAGACTGAGGGAAGAAGAGGAAGTAGATTCCAAGATACAAACAGGGACAAAGCTGTATAGAGAACTCAAGTTGAGGACAACAGGGAAAAGAGATTTAAACTGGAGTTAGAAGAAGGTTTCTAATAGTCTTCAGAAAAGGACCAGGAATCTGAATGGTTTCAAAATGAGGTTTAGTAAATTAATGGAAGTTATGGTATGATACAGTAGGGGTGTACTTGGTGTGGTAATATGACAAAGTGTATTTGAGTGTTTAGTATCCCTATGAAAAGTCCTAACTTGATCCCTGTGTGGGAGGTTTCTAGAAGGCCTGTATTAGGGCTTGTGCTTGTTGCCTGTGGAGAGAATGGTGGAAAGCAGGGGTGGGAGGGAGGCAATGGGTGGATGGTGGGGGAATGAGGAAGTATTCTCCTCCCTCAGCAACGAACAGTGATATCTGGGTAGATGGTCTTGTGGACCCTCTTGAACAAAAGATTACCTGCTAACAAACCGGACTGGATTTGATAGCCCAAGGGTGCAGACAAGTGCGGCTCCTACTGTAACTCATTGTTTTCTGCAAAGCGTTCTGACTTGCAACGTTAACCCAGACCAAACAGAAGTTCACTGTTGGTTCCAGAGGGGAGGGAAATCTAGCTGTGGGCTGAGAGCCTGCAGCCTGGTTCTCGTAGCAACGGCCACTGACTTTCTGCCTGTGCTCCCTGTTTTCAGAACGGGAGGGGAGAAGGGCAGCAGAGGGAGGTCATTCTTGGGTTTCCCCAGCTGGTGTTGAAGGGTGAGGTGGCAGAATTGGAGCCCCCGCTCCTCGAGGGGCTGGGGGGAGGCCTAGTACACTTGCTTTACACTCCAGGGGGGCTGAGAAACCCCAGACTGAACTCCCTCCACTCCCACTCCCTTTCCCACCTTCAATTCTGAAAACAGCAACAAGCTGGGAGCTCCACGGGCACAAGTTACAGACGATGCTACATTTTGAAATGCCTTCATCTGATGCCTCATGCAATGAGGTATGATTTTTCACCTGATCAGCCATTTTTGAAACTGTATGCAGCCATGCATTTGTGTTTGGTCACAGCTATAAACTACTTTCTGTGGCCAGATCAGGTGAAATTGCCACTTCTGTCTGTGCCCCAAGAGGCCCCTCGTTATAATTTGAGACAGGAAATTATTAAAAGATTTAAATAAGAACATTCAACCAAATCCTCCTACAAGCAGGCATCCAAATGGCAGACTGATTGCCCCTCCCTCCCCCTTCAACACTTGCTTAAATTCAGTGATTCGCTTGGTTAGATCTTGACATAATGGGTTCATTTTTTGTTGTCGCCTGTCCCTCAGCAATATCCTGCAAACGATCATTCCAGCCTTGCGTCAGATAAGCCTGATGACTATGAGCATGTAGAAGAGCTTATGAAAAATGGCAAAGCAGAGTTGCCTATGGTAAGTATTTGTTTCCATCAGTTTCCTTCCAGATCTGTTCAGATGGAAGTCCAAATCCTGCTGACATTTAAGCACGTGCTTAGTTTCAATCCCATTGAAGTTAACGGGACTTTTCACGTGCATAAGTTAGAATCGGAAAGAGAGAAAAGGACCTCAGGAGATCATGTAGTGCATCCCAGGAGGATCACTTATTCCACTCCCCTACCACACACACCTCTCCATCCTGAGATAGAATTGTACACACACTCACTGTCTCTAAAAGACATTACCTAATCTATTTTTAAATTCCAAAGAGTGTAATCCTCGTACTTCCTGGATAACCAGTTCCAGTTATTGCCAGCTTTAGAATTGGAAAGTCATCCCCACACTAAAATCTAACTTCAGTTTTCATTTGTGCAAACCAAGGTGGGTGATTATTTCTTATCTTATCTGCAGTGGACATGGAGAACAATTAATTACTGCCTTCTTTATAAGAACCTTTTACATATTTGAAGATTTATATCCTCCTTCAGTCTTCTCTTTTCTGGAATAAACAAACCCAGTTCCTCCCACTCTTTGTTATAGCCCAACACTGCTAAATACCTTGACCTTGTTATTCTTCATCTCGTATTTATGCATTTGATTTTTCTTTCCCAAGTGTGGTATGATGATGATGATGACTTTGTATGTTAATTGAATTGAATATTACTAATTTTCTCTAAATTATAAAGATTATTTTGCATTTCAGTCCAGCTTGCAAACTCTTCCACCTTGGTATCATTTGCAGATTTATTATAAAAGGAATCTCTCTCTTCCTTTGTTTGAGTCATAGTATTAATTAGAACAGGATCTAAAATGGAGTGGTGTGAACCCCATTTGATGTGTTCCTCAGTTTGATGGTGAACTATTTGATAGCGACTCCTTGAGGACCAGTTTTGAACCAGGTGTAGAGTAATTTCTTCTAGGCCATATTTCCCTAGTTCGCTTATGAGAATGTTTATGAGAGATACTGGATGCAGACAGATTAAAATGTTTCAGATGTTACAAGTGTAATGGGGTTTGATAGGTTTGAAAAACAGTGTTTCAGACAGATGTACGGCCCCAGCTGCACCTACACTGGAGTGCTTCAAAATTGCCATGTCACCCAGGAAAGACAATAGGGGGTTGCTTAGTTCTGTTTCTGCCCCCCCTCTCCCCCCCCAGCACTGTGTATGTCTGTAGGCTCTCCTGTCAAAGTTTCAGAGGTGTTTCAAATGTTACATTTTTCTATTCCTTGTGCTGAAAAGCTTGATAAATCAAAGTACCACATCTCTTTCCTTTATTCACTAGTCTAGTTACTATGCCAAAGAAGAAAGTTGAATTAATTGGAAGTGATTTGTTCTCAACAATTCTATTGGCCAATTCTTTACTTTATTATTTTCTAGGTAATTATATTTGGATTGTTACATTATTTTTTCTGATTTTGAAGTTAAGCTGATCATTCTGTGCCCCAGGACCTCCTTTTACTCATATATATATAAAAAAAAAAATGTTACTATTTGCCCTTCTTTATGCCTCTAGGACATTTTTCATGAATTCTCAGAGATAACCCATTAATGGTTAGCAGTTGTTTTGGCTAATTTAAGTACTCTAGGGCAAACTTGTCTGAGTGCTAGCTACCTGAATACATTTTTTACTTACATGCTCTTTTCCTATTTTGGCCTGTCTCTACCCTATTTATAATTTTAATTCAAATGTCTAATCACGACTGACTTTTCAGGTAAAGACTGAAGTGAAAGGGGTGGGAGGTTGGGGGAGGTATGGGAGGGACCCACCCACCCACCATATGCTTAAGTCCTTTCTGTTTTATCTGCTTTTTGCTTACCTTCCTTGATTTAGTAATGGACCATTATTTTCCTTAGTCTGTCTTTCTTTTAGTGTATTTATAGAATCATTTCTTACAGTCTTATGCAAAGACAGTTGGAAAGATGAAGACGTAAAACTAATACGACTACTGGGGCCATGCCTATACTTATGTTTGTGTACTGTAATAGTGAGTGTTTTAACTTAAAGTATTGTTCAATCTCATTGGCCAGGTCTTTCCCCACTTCCCTAACTGCAGGCTCCTTTAGCACTGCATGGGCGGGCAGCTTCCCCGCTACCACTGCACCATGCAAGCAGGCAGAATGAATTAACAAACATTTATTTATTTATTTATTTTCTTAATAGGGAACTTTGAGTAAATCTGAATGGGAAGCAACAAGTAAGTAGTGTTTTGAAACTTAAAATACCGTTCCTTTAACAAAGTAGTTGAATAAATTATAGCGGTAGAAGGTGTGCAGATATACCCTTTCAAAGGTGGTGGTTTAATGTTAAAAACTTAAGAGGCTAATTTTTATATGCATTTTTATTCATGTGACCAAATATAGGTTTAGTTGCCTAACTTCAGGATGATCAAGTTAATAAAAAAAAAGTCGTCATATGCATGTAACTTAAGTTTGCTTAAATTAAAATGGCGATTAACAGAAACTGTTTACAGCACTCAGTATTGGGGACTACAAATTTTATAGTGTTGGGGAAGCATGAATGTGCAAAATATTTCAAGAAAGTTGTTAAAGCTTTATTGTAGATCAAATTGGCTAACTTATTCACAGGTTGCCCTTCTCGGCACTCAGTATATTTCAGATACAAATAGTTGAGGAATGGATACAAGGGTGACTGGTGTTTATTCTGATGTGTTGCACTTTTAAATAGAAAACAGTAATATTGTTACATATATTGTATGAGTTTTTTAAGCCATGTAATTGGAAATTTCTGTGGCCCCACGGACTACTCTTTTCCGCCACCCTTGATTTTTTTTTTTTAGAAAAAGTAGTTGGATATCTACGTAAAAAAAAAAAAAAATCCTTCTGGGAGTCCAATAGCTTTTATGTATTGCAGTCAATTAGAATTAGTAGTATTCCAGACCTTGGTATTGGCCTGCTCAGATGTCAGAAAATGCTAGATTTGTAAATTTAGTTAGCTATTAGTGTTCAGGAAGTCCTTAATCAGAATTTTTTCTTATGGTCAGAGAATCCATTTGATCGTCTTCAAATAAGTATTCTCTCTCCCATTGGAGCTTTGGTTTTACAGATCAACTTTTGTTCTCTTATTGCAATCATCTGTTTTTAAATATGTATCAGGAGGATTGTGACAAACTCAAAGGACTTTATATCTTTTCAGCAGTGCTTATTTTTTATTAAATTGAGGGTTTTCATACTTGTTATAAGGAGTAATTGAGGATTAGTTACCCAACAGTCTTTGTATAGAGAGCTTGAGGAATAGTATTCCTGATGGGTAAAATAGAGGCAGTTTGCCACAATTAAGTAGAATTTTGTATTGTTGCTGGAAAATGCATTCAGGCTTATTGTATACATTGAACAACCTTCTAGCTATGACACACGTAATCATAAACAGCTATTTAGAGTCGGCTGGAAACCTCTAACCATCAGATTGTAGTCTGCTTTTTTTTTTTTTTAATAAGAAACTAGTTTTGCAATGTGTTTTGACACGTCTCTGCTGGCATGAGACAAGGGTTGTCTGTAAATTCTACTCTTCCGTGTATCTGCTATTGATGATAAGACAGATAAGCACATTGCAGGAGTATTACTGTAGTCAAAATAGTACTTAACCTCCATTTCTACTAGGTGCATTTTTGAGTTAACAAAATGTCAGCTGTGATTTGTAAACACACTGTGGTGTCTCTTTCTAACAGCTATTATTTTTAAAATGGTAACTTCACATTTTCATATCTTTGTATGTACTATTAATATTTAATTTCACCTTTGCAGAGAGAAACACAACCTTAATTCTGCTCTATTGCATCTATTATAAAGAAAAATACAAACCAAAGGAACATTTAGGATTACACATTAACCTTACGTAGCTATGAATCTTAAAATTGTGATAATGACTTTTGAAAGACTTAAAAAGAAATGGAATAAATTGAATGTTAAGACATTTCACATTTCATAGCTAGAATCCTTAAGCTACTGTTGCATCAAGCATATAATATTATAAAGCTGCATTTAAGATTTAATATTGCATTGCTTTGGATATTGTTTACTGGTTGGGTTCTTCTGAAAATATAGCCCTTCATCTAAATTACAAATACACAGTTGAATTTTGCTTACCCAAACTTACAGTTATATTAGAATATGCTTTTAATACATGGGCCATAATGGATATGGTCAGATGGGGTAGCTATTGCTGCAGTTTTTATTAGATAGAATATTCTGCTCTCCAGTATCTTTTTTAGAAAGGTATGTCAAATGTGTATTTTGAAACTTTCGGAATGAAGAGAAACTAGAAGTTTTCAGTGAAGTTTTAAATGTTCCTTTTTCTTTTCTAGGTATATACTTGGTTTTTGCATTTGAAAAGCAACTGTGAAAAAATCACATACTGGAAGTAGCACGAAGAGATCACTTCCCTGTACAAGTTGGAGTGATCCAAAAATCCATTGTGGCAACTATTTTTTTATGTTTATTTTTTAATTATTGGAAGTGTGCGGGACACTACCAAAAAACTAGAGCAAGCTCGTGAATCGGAGTTACAGTTGCCTGTCTGTGACAGATGGACTAGTGTGTATATGTAAAAATGATTCTGAACCTGTGTCTTTTAAAACATATTTTTAAGTAACCTGCCTACTCCCAGAAAAAAAACCCTTTGAACTTTACATGTATTTTGTTCCAAGCAAAGGTTCCATTAGTAGAAATTTGTTCATGAGTCTTAAGAGCCTGATCCTATGTCCTATGAAATCAAAAAGAAAAAAAAATGAGCGAGACCCCTCACACTTACTTACTTTTAGTGGTGTAGAATTCAGGCTTAGATATTGACAGCACAGTTTAAATACATTCATAATGCAGCACTCTTATACTTAGAGATATGTCTGTACTGAAGTACAGAGATGCCCAAGCTAGCTTCAAGTACTGAAAAAAATTCAAGGTCTTGGCATTATGGAGTATTATAGCCTAATTTTACTCTGCTGTGGCTAGACTTCTCCCTATAGTTACACTAGCTCAGGTGTCTCTATACTGAAATGTGTAGTGTCGACATAGCTTCAGTAGTGTTGTATTAAAGTTGTAGTTTATGTATTAAGATTCCAAGCTGTTCTTGTTTTTTGTGCTTGCTGATATGTAGTGTCAACTCAGTGTTCAAAATTAAATTGGTTTGCTCTGTACCACTTAATATTGCTTTCTGTCATCAGTACTTTCAGGAATTCACTCCTGAAGGGTTTTAATAGACCCTTTTACAGACCACTTTAGAGACATACCAATGTATTCAGCAAGTAGCAAACACTATATTTAGGGCGCCCAACATTTTCGTTACAAAAGGCTCTCGACAAGTTTATGTAGTTTTGAAGCACGCTTTTGAAACTTAGCATAGAGCGGCATAGTTTGTGAAATTCCAGTCGGGTTTGGGTGAATTACAGAACTATTGAGAATAATTTTGGTTGAAAACTCTTTTCACTTGCTGCAGCACTCAGGTAAACTTTGGTAGCATGCCAGAACAAGAGAACATGAACGTTCTTAAAAAAGGGGCCTGCAATATACCCAGAAGCCCTAAAGGCTGACAAAGCCGCTGTAGCAGCAAGGATGGAAAGGAATTGTCCCCCTTGTCCCCTCTGCCATGTAGTTATGTCACGTTGGCTGTACTGACCAAATCCTTTCCTACTAATCCTTTTGAAGCCTCCTACTTCAGAGTAACAGCTTTCTGCTGCTGGCAGATATATATAGTAAAAATGATAAAACACTGATAGTTCAGAATTCAAAATGGAGAAGATTTGTTAAAACTTTCCATATAGAATTCGATTTTCCTTCTACAAGAGTAACAACACAAAACTACTGAAGGAACATTGTGTCAAAGTTCTCAAATTAGGTTCTCAATAAGTATCTAAATTAAGATGTGTCAGACTCAGATTCCTAGTTGGCTGTGCCAGCCTCCTGCTTCTGTGTGAATGTGCATTTGTTAGACTAGTGGTTCTCAGCTGTGTTGCAATGCTACTCTGGGTGTGCGTTGCTGTCACTGCATCTCAGTGGAACTGACCCATCTGCCTTGTTTGAAGCCAGACTGGGAAGGGCAGCAGCAGGAGCATATGTTTTTGCTGTAATGCTTCCCAGTCTGACCCAGTGTGCTTTTTCCTGGAAATGAGATGGGAGAATTCTACTTACCATGCACATGTGCCTCTGTTCCTGGGAGGAGTGCAGGAGAGCTGCGCAAAAGTGGCTGCTGCTGCCTGCTTTAAGTTGAGATAACCCTAATGTTGTGAAGAGCTTGCATTGATGCTGCAGCATTTCCTGGTTTGGCTCTGCACAAATTGGGCAGAGCACTTGCACCCTACTAAATGAACTGAGGAAGCACAAGAGTGGTTCTCAACTGGAGTGCTGCCAAATTCAGAAAATTTAGAGAGGAGTGACCTGAATCTAAAAAGGATGAAAACCACTGTGTTCTCACTAACTGCAGTTTATCAGACTTCTTTTCTTTTCTTTTTTTTTTTTTAAACCCTGTAGAACCAATATCATTCACTACATTGAGCAGAGACAGAGTTAGAATTAAAGTTGTCATCTATAAACTGCTTGATTACAGTAGTAGTACCCCAGTGACTGGCATGGCACTAGATTTGTGTATGTGACACTTCTCCCAGACTGTTAGATGTTATCTGGGCTACAGAGTATCTAATTGTAGAGGTTCCAAAAGACATGATCAAAGCCTGCGTCCAAAAACAAGTATAGGTCAATTATTAAACTGCTCATGTTGAGTTATTTGAAAATGTCTGTACGTGGGCATTTGTAGGAAAATCCTCAAACAGCACAGGATTCAAATTTAAAGTAATGCAGAACACAGAAATTTACATTATAGGTACAATGAAATAAATAACACGTTGCATTGAGAGAACCAAAAATCTGTAAACATAACCTAGAGCCATATACTTTTTTAGTTCTTTATTTTGTCTCTTAAAGAATAAATATGGGATGATGCTAGAGGAAAAAAAAATCACTTGACACCATAGAGTATACTTTTTTTGGACAAGCTTTTTGATTTTAAAAAACATTTAGTATACTTTACAGCTTTAACATTTAAGAATTGATTTGGTAAAATTTTGATTCACTAAGAAAAAATTTTGATGTCTTCCTGTTTTTAAGCTGGAGGGAAAAGTATTGATCTGGCTTATGATTATAGACATGCCAAAAGTTTAGAACACTTAATAGTCTCTTTCTGCAAGCTGTGACTGCTGCTTAAAATGGTTCTCTAGTGACCTCCACCCTTCATGTAATTTTAGGAGTTAGTTTACAATAATAACCAGTTACTGACACAAAGAAATGATGTTCAAGGTAGGGTTATCAACAGAGTAATTTTCCTAATGTTAAGAGACTCAAAACAGCAGAAGAAATCAAGTGTCTGGAAAGCTGAGCAGGGAAAAAGTGTCATTTGAAACCGACATGGAAGAGACAGTGTCAGATCTTTCACTTTCCTAGAAGAAGTCTCAGCAGGAGCTTTACTTACACAAGGTGTGAAAATTTTAACTTCTAAAATGGATTCTCCTTCTTTGTTTTTAATTTCCTGTCACTTAACCTCTCTACACTGTGGCACGCTGAGCATGTTTGCTTGGATTTTAGCTTTTGTTCCTGGATCAGAAGGAAGACGCTGGTAAGTAACACAAAGAAAATCCTAAATATACTTCAAATTTGTCGGCTAAGTTTTCAAGTTTTTATGCCCAACTTGGAAGCATTTCTAGTAGTGTCTGGAACATAACTGTTGGATCCTCCCAGTTCCACAATTTTAAGACTTTTAGGCATCAGCAGGCAGAAATCTTATTTTCCACAAAACACAAAATATCAAAATAGGAGACTTGTTGACACAGGTAAAGCTTCAAATGACTTGCCCGGTCAAACAACTGAAGGTAGATGCCTTCAGAACAATACTGATCATCTGGCAGCCTGAATAACTTCTCTCCAAACATAAAAAGTCATATGGGAGGTAATAGTGGTGAATAGAAAATCCTGACTGGCAGGAAGGAGCAAGAGCACATGAAAATGGGAAGGGACGTAGGGGTGCACAGTTCCACTGCGATAGAAGGTCTTCAGAGGATGAGTTGCAGGGTCCCCTTGAAATAAAAGGGAGGATAGGAGAATGGCGCATGAGATACTTGTAATGGAGAATGAAGGATGAAAGGCCTGAGTGTTTTCTCCCATCACAGTTGGCTATGGAAGATACAGGCTTCATCTTATCCATTGTGTCAGTGTTGTGTGTTTGAGAAATTAAGGGTGGGGGGGAAAAATAAATTGCTCATGAACACTTATTTTTGCCCCTGAGGACATGAAAAATATCTAAAGCAGTTCTGCTCAAACTTTTGGTGCCATGGGCCAACTGAGTGGTACACAGCATAGACAGGACCCCACAGCCCCAGTCAGGTTGCACTGTGGATCCAGACTGTGCTGCTCCTGCCTGGCCCCGTGTGCCAGGATTGGGGCCCTGAGATCACGTGTCAATTCTGCCCAGTCCTGCATTCTGAGACTGGGGCCCTGAGGCTCTGCGCTGCCTCTGTGTGCTGGTATGGGACCTGAACCCCACTGCTGCTTCCCAGCACCACATGCCAGGCTTAGAGCCCTGGGACTGTGCACCAAATCTAGCATGCAGGGTTCATGGAGCTACATAGGCCCAATGGATGCATCTATGCAAGACACATTGATGCCTAATGTGCATTATGGGCGTGTGTCTACATGTGCATACTCTTAATTCTCATAAAAAATGTCAAAATTAGACTAACACTGCCTAATTAGACTAACTGTGACTAATGCACTTATTATTTTAAGTGCGTTAATGCATGTGTAGATGTGACCCAGTGCTAACTTTAGTGTCGGATCTGCCCAGCCACTTGGGGCACATGGCAGGGCTTCAGGGACTTGGCATTAACTTTAGGGCTAAGTCCCTGCATGTGTAGACACCTGCCAAAATCATTTAATGCATATTAAATTTAGTTGTGCTTAAATGAGCATGTAGATGTGCCCAATGAGAAGGTGCTGGAGGCTGCATTTGGCCTGTGGGTTAGGGATTGAGCACCTCTGATCTAAAGCACAAAGTGCTGCTTAAGCTAGCCCTGCTACCTGGTTGGACGAATTAAGTCAGTTCATTACTGACATATCTCGGTCCCTTGCCACACATTACACTTATGGGGTGGCTAAAATGAGATTAATTGTGCCGCAAATAGCAACAGTGTTATAGGTGATGTATGGTGCCATGAAGTGTCAAACCAGCCACAGATATTCCATAAAATATGTGGAACTGTTGTGGCTTGTTTGTATGGTGCCATAAATTGTAATGTATAGCACCCCTTATCCTAATGTTGACAATCAGCTGATTGGCAGTGTTCGCTTGTCAGTATTGGCTTAGACTAAAAAAAGGTTGCTGGAGGTGTGGGTTGCAAGGTTCCCAGGAATGTATTTGAAGGACTCCCATTGCTGGGAACCTTGCAACCCCTGTACCTGGCAAACTTTCCTGCATTGTCCTGCAGGAAACATTTTATAATAATGATTTTATTTATTTATTACTAAGTTCTTAAGATGCTCAAGGGTGGAGCATATATATAGTGCTGTATTGATAACATTCAGGCACAAGTGCTTTCTTTGTGAGGCAAATTAAATTTTAAAATGCAGATACCACACTTCAGGCCAAGTAGTTTAGTCTCCCTCACTGAGACACCCAATAGAGGTGTCATTCATGATGGAGATTTTTCTGAGATATGGATACCTGTCCCATGTGAATAGGACAAAAACAAAGCAACATTCATTATGAATTCTCACTGCAACTTTTATACCATTGGTGATGAAATTCAGAGTTACACTTCTTGCCACAATGTAGCTCTACTGTATTGTACACATAATTAACATCCTAACCAGTAAACTGATATTCTTGGGTTTGAAGTGCAAGGTGCAGAGAATTTGGGCCCTGAAGCTTGAAAGTATGTAAGCATGTATTTACCTTTTGTGCTTCAATTTAAGCAGATGCTTAATTGAGAAGGACTGGTGTATTACATTTGTTGCCTATTACAAAATATTTTGTTGGCACCTGCAGCATGAAAATAGTGAAATATTTGAAGTAACCCTCTTACAGTATTTGATTAGTTTAATTTACATAATGAATATACCAGTCCTTTGAAATAAAATAAGATTCTAGGGAAAAACTCATGTAATAGGGCACTATCTTATCTGAAATGCATTTTTAGTAAAAAGGAGTAATTATCATTCACTCTGCTAATTGCTAAGACTTGGAAAAATAGTTAATTTGTGGGAACACTGAAATTGAAGTAGAATAAATCTAACACAGCTCCAAAGTAATCAAGACACTGATAACAAATCCATTTTGCAATTGACTCAGTGCTAAAGTGATGCTGTTGGAGGAAATATATTCCTAATGGTACACAGGACTAGTAGATTTCACTGTTCATAAAATGTTTATTGTATACCCCAAATAAGGCCCACAGTTCTAAAAAGCAAGGAACCAGGCATCTCCATATTTTATAAACCTAAATTAGGGGCCTGAATTAGTGACTGTATCAAGACTCATTATCTCAATACAGTAAAGTCTTAATAGATCAGAATCCATCCTGTTATAAGTTTCAGTCCTTTGTTTAGTGAATAAATGCAAGTGATTTCTCATACATTTAGGAGTATGGTAGTGCACAAGTATCATTGTAATAAAAGTTGATATCCAGAAACTATGTGATGCCTAAAACTCAATTTAGTTTGATCATAAACTCTTCTATAGCAAATAAAGTTTAGTTTCAGTTCAAGGTATTTATACATGAGGTCTTTATCAAGTGTCTGTTCAGAATGACACATGCTTCTAACAACTTAAGTATCAGGAAAAGATAATAATAAAGGATAATACTTTTGATTTCCCAAAACGAAGCTAAGATCAAAGTCCAGTTCCTAGTTTTGTAAAGGGTTTCTTCAGTTTACTATGCAGTTTCAAGTCCTTGTCTAGATGTTTCCAAATTCAGATTTCCAATTCTGCAGTGCAAAAGAAGGAATTACTTTTCTGTTTGTTAGCCCAAATTGCATGTAAAAATCTGAGGTAAGAATGGCAATATACTGTATTTTGTACTTGTGTAAATGACTGCATAAAGTACAGATAACACTATATGAGTTGCCTGCAGCCCAGTGCTTCCTCTACCTGGATTCTTCCTAACTCCACCTTCCTCACCTTCAAATAAAACTAACCAGTTGGTTATTGTAATTGGTTCCTGAATAGCAGAGTCTAACTTGGCAAGGAAAATCTAACTTATGCTTAAACAGGTATAGACTAGTAAAATCTGTTATTTTTGGTTAATATATAAAATGCACCTTCCAAATAAAAATCAAACTCTTACAAAATCAAAAGTGACATTTTCATAGTCCAAGCTGTCAGGGTAAACCTAACAGAATTAATCAGGCCCCAAGGTCACGGTGGTCCAGGGTGGCAATCAGATACGGACAGGTGGGATTATTGGCATGGAGTCAGGAGATATGAACCTGTAGTGGATTTGGACAAAGATGAATTTATTTAACTTACGCTTTAGGCATAGGCAGCGATGTCTTCAGTTACAGTATTAACAACAGAGAACAACGAAGGGGTCTGTTGGCCCACGAGGTTCCCCGACAGAGCAAGCCTGTCGGATAAGTCCCAGGGCTGGTCAACAGCTCATAAACGGGGTAAACAGACAAACAGAACTGTAACACATAGGTCAATAACTGGGGTCGTGACGCCAGTTCAATGGACAAATGGATGGTCGATGATGAAAGCCGAGGTCGAAAGCCAGGTAAGTAGAGTCACGTCGAGGTACCAAGGGTGATCCGGAGGCGAAGTCAAGGCCAAAGCGAAAACAGTCCAGTAACCGGAGAATTGTCAGTATAAGGAGAATCCAAATCGTAGTCAAGGATAGTGAGAAGTCAATCGAAACTGGAATAATCAAAGCCGTAATCGCTGTCAGTTAAGGACACAGAGTGCCAAATCGAGGGAGGAGATCGATAGGCCTAAGGGCCTGACTGAGAGAGAGTCCCTGGAGCAGCAGCCTCTGTCTCCAGCTAGCGCGATCTCCCCCCGAGGGAGGGGCTCACTAAACTTTTACCTGAATTTAGTGGCCAATCAGAGTGCTCTCCGCAGAGAAATTTCTAGTCAGATTACCTCATGTCAGGTTCTGACTGAGCATGCTGTCAGTCAGAAGCTGACACAGTCTGAGCATGCGTCTGTGGGGAAAGTAGGTCAGCGATGACTGACAGGTCTGCAGGTCACCCAGGGGCAAGGGCTGGGTGAGCCTTGGAACTTTCCACTCACAGAGTCCAATATGCATGTCAGTCTCAATCTTCTGTGTTGGCAGCATCTAATCAAAATTTTGCTCTGACACAAGCAAGCCTCTTTGGTGAGGGCTACACGACAGCAACATTCTAAAATATTACAGGAATTAATTTCTTTGCTCAGGAGGGCCCTTCATTTCTGGAATGAGCCATCCATTAGTCAGTCAAAAGAAATCTGACAACTATCAGTATACCTCTACTTCAAACAGCTGGAATTGAAGCCTGCATCTCATAAATCAAGAGAACCATAAATAAGATGAACAAATCACTTGGTAGCAATTACAGTGGGGAAAATTGTTGACTTGTTTAATTACCTTCTTTATGCATTATTTATTTCTCATTCACTGTGTCTAGTCAACAGTGACCTAGAGGAAAAGATGTAGAGCTATGAGCTATGCTAACATGAGGTTGACTATAATGTCAACTAGACTATTCTGTTTGTTCCTATTACATTTGTAGTCCCAAATTAAAGATTGCAACCTAAAGTAGGGGGGTTGCAAAGCCCCAAATCCCCCTCCCTCTACCTCAGACTGCAATTTCCAGTCTATCAACAATTAACAATCTAAGGACTTACTGAAAACAATGTTATCAATTTGCGTGCTTACAATGAATGGGTAAAGGCCTCAGGTACTTCATGGTCACTGTCCCTTGTGCCCCAGTTCTTAAGGCAAGTTGAAGTTAAACCAAGGCAATTTAGTTCAGTTTCATATGGGATAAACTGTTCTGGTTTAACTGTCACGGGGCAAGTCTACGCATGCATTAATGCACCATAATTATGGTACATTAAGTTTGGCATTTGTAATGACAGGTTCCCTAACAATGCACTGTAATCAGAACTACTGTGTAGTAGCACCAGTCCTTGCTTTTTTGTGATCCTAATGTATAGTAGACTCATTCTGCTGTCCATCAGCATATTGGTACTGTTTTTGCCTGTTGTGCTAATGTGCAGTAGAATTAGTCTATTGGGTATTTAACATCTCATGTAGATGTGCCCACTGCGTGGTTAGGGTTGGTAGAAACAGTTACTGCAGAAGCAGCTGGGGCATAAAGTCCCTGGCAGTTGTTGGTACATAAATAATTACTGCTATTATTTGAAGTCCACACCATTCTAACAAAAGAAGACAAAAATTAATTATGTGTGTGCATCATTGAATGAGTTTGTATTTGGAATGTTTCTTGTATGGTGGTTAGGCGATTGTGTTGTTAGAAGATGTTTTAAAATAGGATGTGAAAGGGAGGGGGAGAGGGGTAGATATTAGGAAGAACTTTCTCACTCGGAGGGTAGTAAAGCATTGGAACAAGTTACCGAGAAAGGTTGTGGACTCTCCATCCTTGGAGGTTTTTGAGACCTGGCTAGACAAATCCTGGCTCATGTCCTAGGCTTTACCCTCTTAACTGCACTCATAGGTGGAGGTTGTAATTGTCTGAGGATTTTCCATATAGGTTCGATGGAGGGGTGATATGTCATAACCAGTGGTGTGCGATTCATGGGGGTTTTCCTTCTGTACTGCAGCAGTTCACGTGAAGAATTGCTGCAGTGCAGAAGGAAAAGCTACATGAATCGCGCACCACTGGTTATGACATATCACCCCTCCCTTGAACCTATGTAGAAAATCCTCAAACAATTACAACCCATACTCGAAGAAGATTCAATTCTTAGAGATCTTCCCAGAACCACGCATCCTAGCCTGCAAACAAGCGCTGAACCTCACTAACCTCATCACCAGAAGCAAACTTCCTGTGGCCCAAAACACACCGAATGGATCCAGACTGCCATGCCATGACAAGAAATGTAAAACCTGCCAACATATCTCCTCCCCTGCCCCTCCACCCCCAAATTACTACACCCCACAACAGAACCATCAGCATTCCTGGATCTTACAGCTTCCCCTGCAGAAATGTAATATATCTCATCCAGTGCATCAAATGCCCTGATGGAAAAGATGTAGGAGAGACCAAACAACAACTGTGCACCAGAATGAACACACACCAGAAATCTATCAAAGACGGGAATACCCAATTACCTGTGGGAGCACATTTCTTGCAAGAAAGCCACTCTCTCCGATCTCTCAGTTCTAACGCTCAAAGGGAGTTTTCAAAACACCTTTCATGGATGAGCGTATAAACTTCATCAACCTCCTGAATACAAAAAAGTATGGACTAAGTATAGACATTGGTTTTATGACACATTACAACCCGCCTAACATCTGAGTCCCCAGGTACTTCTCCACTATTTGCCAGCCACATTCATTCCCCTTCCCCTCCCTCCACACCCCAGCCTGTCTCTCATCCACTGACTCCTCAATTTACATCTTCACTGACTGCCTATCTTACAGTTATACCAGCCTCTGGCCTCTTTACTATTCGTTCCATCCAGGAAGAGCACACACCAACTACAGATGCTTCCTCAGCCTGGCAAAGGGTATTTATACCCGAAAGCTTGCAAAGAAGAATGATTCCAACTTTCTGAGTTGGTCTAATTAAAATACCAGATTTACCCAAAGAACCTTGTCTGCCTATGTCCTTAGGCCAACACTGCTACAACCTATACCCCAATAAGTAAATATGTACTTTCTACAAGGAACTATATTAGGAGAACAACCAGGTTTATTCATCCTTTATTTTTCCTAAGCAGACATACTGAAAGGCAGAATTCTATCTAAACAGCCTTGATTAAGGCAGAAACTTTACTATGCCCCACTGGCTTCACTTGAGTTTTGCATGGCCTCACGTGTTCCCTTGCAGAGAAGAAGCTGCAGATCAGTGCTGGAACAGTACAAGGCTCACCATACTGGAAACTCAAAAGTTCTTTCTGCCTCCCTGCTCTGTATGTCTTGGGGGGCAGTTGCTGCACTTACATGCGAGTCCTAGCCTTGAGAACTAATGCATCCACCTATTGTCTGGCTGCCTTGCTAACAATCCTTAGACATAGCCCAGAGGTGAGGTGGCAGCAGTTATGATGAGACATCGCTTAATTTGATGTCTTCTGAATCACTACAGCTTATTCCAGATTTAAGCCCTGGGCACTGGGGACACCAGAAAGACAGCCCCCATCACCCTAGGGATCCTGTGCTACCACTGTCACTTCTGTAGCAGCCCATTTAGTTGAATTACCATCACATTTTGTGGGGAAAAGCTACTTGGTTTCCCACCAGGCTTCTAAGGAATCATGTGGACTGATAGGAGCACCATGACAGCCCTGCCACATGATCTGCCCTGGGGTATCCAGTATCCCTGGTCTTGGGGGAAGCTCTGTGGTGCCGTGAGCCTGAAAGTTTTGGCTCTGACGGGAGCTTAGTTCCTGGCTATATAGCAGCAAGTCTGAGAGTCCTGAGAGCTCTGACTACAGTTTTGAACCTCTCAGGACTTTCAGGCTTCCTGATGCAGAGCTACAAGACTGGGAATCTTGTGTGCTTAGGCTAGCGCTCACAAAGTTCCCATGTTTTATACCACTGGTTAAGGTGGGAGTCCCACCTCCGTCAGACAGGGGAAACCTTATTTCTATAGAGCTGGGATTCAGTTTTGTGGCTTTGTTTCTCCTGAACATTTCCAACCAGTTCTGCATAAGAGCTCCTGGTCCCTTTGTGTGCAGCCTTTAGATTAGGCTTCTCTTATATCTGGGATGTTGGCCAAATTAACCTTTCTCAACAATAACTGCATTTCAGCATATTCCAGGGCTGCTTTAAAGTGGCTACACTGAGCATGCTCACTAAGCCTATATAAAACAGCAAGTGTAAGGGCAATGCTGGGTGTGTGCTCCTGACCTATTGAAGACAGCTACACAGACTCATTTTGGGGAGCTGATATATATGCAGACTGAGAGTGAGTGGGTAGAGCATACCCCATACTCTCAGTATCTTTGGGAAAGTGATTTAACATTAAGTTTGAAAAATGAACCCTGAACCCTGAACCTATTTCTAAGAATGTCAACTGTGAACCAGTTTGTGAACTGTTCAAACACTCATTTTTCTATACTGATGGAATCCAATAACTATGATTGAGTTTATCCTATACAAGTAAACTTTCTATCCAAATGGAAACAGCTTCAACTGCACTTTAAAGATGGAATGCATCTACCACTGTCAGTAAGTCAAGTGGTTGTAAATACTTCCATTCTTCAAAATGCAGTTCAAGTTGTTTCACAATTTGAAAAATATATTTCAACCAGTGAAAGACCCATGTAAGCCTTTGAAACAGTTAGCTTTCTCTTCTCATTCAAGAGAGCTCATATACTGGTTGTTATGCTTTTCTTTGAAATATCACAATTGATGGCATTTTATGTGAATATAGAAGCTTAACTAAGTACTGAACCCTTTTGAAAAAATCAGCCTTCAGTCATTTATCCTGCACCCTTGACCTTCTGACTCATATTTGTCTTTTACAAATGTACTATGTAGCTTTTTTTTTGTATACCTGACAAGTAGTAATATCTACTTCAGATAAGTGTAGCCCAGCTGCACAGCCAGGTAGAAGCTCCTTGCTGAGTATCATGACAGAATCAATGCTCATGGACCCATGGAGATCTTAGACATAGACATTAGGGGCTTGAAGGGACTTCACGAGATCATTGGGTCCAGTCCCCTGCCCAAGGGGCAGGAAGTCAGCTGAGGTCAGATCACCTCAGCAAGATAAGCATCCAAGCATTTCTTAAAGGTATCTAGAGTAGGTGCTTGCATTATTTGGGCATGTCCACACATGCAAGTGCGTGTGCTTGCAGCAGCTCAAATAAAAACGGTGCAAATTTGAGCCAGGGTTTTTTGCCTCAGCGCATATGCTTGGACATGCACTTTGTTGTGGAGCAAATTGTGCCACTTGGGGCAAAATAATTCTGCCTGGCTCCTCCCAGATCTGCAGCCAAGGGGAGCTAGAGCCCAGGGACAGCACCTGTACTGTCCCCAGCAGTATAAAAAGCTGCCCTGTCTTGGCCCCAGCAGTATAAAAAGCCACCCTGGAAAGTAGCTCACGGCTACTCGATCTCAGGAGCTTCTGGGGCCCAGCCAATCGGTACCTGGCAACACTGCCCCTCGTGCCAGTCGGACTGCTGAATAGGCCTGAGAGTTCCCTGCACACTCTATCCACTGCAGCAGTCTGGCAGGAGGGGCTGCTGCCTGGCTGTGACCTGCTCTGCACCTGCCAGACCTGGATGGGGACTGCACAGCCAGTAGAGGCATCTGCCTCTCTGGGCCAGCTGCCAGTGGACTGTGGTTGCAAGGTTGGCTTCTGTGCAGCACTACTGTCACATGTGCCCCCTTCCCAGCCATCTGAGTGGCTATCGCCTGGAAGATGTTTCAGGTGTGGTGGCTTGCTTTGAACTGTCAAAGCATGTCCTCCTGGCCCCATTTGGCCAGGAGGTCAGTCATAGCCAGCTGGATCCAAGATGCCAGCTCAGAGCAGGCAGGGTCCTGCCACTGGCCTCCCTAGCAGGAATTCTGGTATTCTCTAATCATATAATCATGGAATCAATGAGTCGGAAGGGATCTAGACAGATCATCTAGTCTGACCCCCTGCCATGGGCAGGAAGAAGCACTGGGGGTGGCAGGGGTCATAAGACCCCAGCCAGGTGCCTATCCAGTTTCCTCTTGAAGATTTCCAGGGAAGGTGAGAGCACCACCTCTCTGGGAAGTCTATTCCAGGCTCTGGCCACCCTTACCATGAAGTAGTTCTTCCTAATATCTAACCTAAACCTATCCTCCCTCAGCTTGTGGCCATTGTTCCTGGTGACTCCAAGGGCGGCCCTGGTGAACAGATTTTCCCCAAGTCCCTGCTGGTGGCCCATGATAAAGTTGTAGGCAGCCACAAGATCCCCCCTCAGTCTCCTCTTGCGGAGACTGAAGAGATTCAGGTCCCTCAGCCTCTCCTCATAAGGCTGGCCACAGAGGCCCTCAACCATATGAGTGGTCCTCCTCTGGACCCTCTCCAGGTTTTCCATGTCCCTCTTGATGTGTGGCACCCAGAACTGGACACAGTACTCCAGCTGCGGCCTGACCAGCGCCGCATAGAGGGGGAGCAAGACCTAACCTATAACCATAATGCTGGTTCCCTCTCCCCAGGTGCAGTACCCTGCACTTGTCCTTGTTGAACCACATCCTGTTCAGATCCGTCCACTTCTCTAACCTATCCAGGTCTGCCTGGATGTGGTCCCTGCCTGCCGGTGTATTCACTTTACCCCACAGCTTGGTGTCATCAGCGAACTTGAACAGGGTGCTCTCCACACCCTTGTCCAGGCCACTAATGAAGATGTTGAACAGCACCAGCCCAAGGACTGAGCCCTGGGGGACTCTGCTGCCCACACCCTCCCAGGTCCACTTTGACCCATTCACCACCACCCTCTGGGTGCGCCCCTGGAGCCAGTTTGCCACCCATGTGACCGTGCATTCATCAATGCCGCAGTCCCTCAGCTTGCCCACCAGAATTGGGTGGGACACTGTGTCGAAGGCCTTCTGGAAGTCCAAGAAGATGACATCGACTTCCTCCTTCCCATCTAGGCTCTTTGTTACCTGGTCATAGAAAGAGACCAGGTTAGTCGGGCAGGATCGGCCTTGCACGAATCCATGCTGGTTAACCCTCAACCTCACTTCCCCTGCAGGGCTCCCACAAATGTGGCCCTTGATAATTTTTTCAAAGACCTTCCCCAGGATAGAACTGAGGCTGACTGGCCTGTAGTTGCCAGGCTCTTCCTTCCTCCCCTTCTTGAAAATAGGGACAACATTGGCCCTTTTCCAGTCCTCAGGGACTTGGCCCAAGTACCAGGAATCCTCGAACAGCTGTGCCAATGGCTCCTCAATGACACCAGCCAATTCCCTCAGCACCCGCAGATGAAGGTTATCCAGGCCCGCTGACTTGGACACATCTAAGCCCTCCAGGTAATCCTTAACTAGGTCCGAACTAACAGTCGGGGGACTCGCATCCTTCCTGGGCCTCTCTACGCTATCACCCAAGAACACCCCATTGTCAGCAGACAGGAACACAGAGGCAAAGAACTTGTTGAAGAGTTCTGCCTTCTCTCGCGCATCCGTCACCAACGGATGATCGGTGCTGAGGTCAATGAAGAACGATGCCGAGGTCAGTGCCGGTTATGATGAGACGAAGCCGTAGTCGAGGTGAGTCGGTTTCAATGAAATCGTAGTCGAGGTTGATGCCAAAAATCAGTCCGGTAGCCAGGAGATCAATATGAGAACGAAGGGGAATCGAATAGCCAATTCACAATGAGGAGGAGACCGGTGGGCCTGAAGCCCTCCAGAAGAGCAGTCTCTGCAGCCGCAGCCTCTGCTCTCTGGATCAATCTCTCCCTGTCTCACAGTCCCTGCCAAGGCAGCCTCTGCTTACAGGTCAAGCACAGTCTCCCCTCACACACCCACCACCACACTGACAGAGAGAACCCCAAGGTGGGGGCTCACAAGCCCTTTGTAGCAACCAAGTGGCCAATCAGGTTGCTTGCTCTGAAGAATTTTCTAGTTCTATGAAGTCATGCTCTCAGCCAAACTGAGCATGCCTCTGATTAGATTCTGTATATGACTGAGCATGTGCATGGTGGAAAAGTAGGTCATGCTTGATTGACAAGCCAACAGGTCACCCAGGGGGCACATGCTGGGCACACTGTGGAATTTTCTATAGGCCTTGCCTGCTTGTCTGCGCATGATCAAACTTAACTCTTGTGTTGCCAGCATACATTCAAAATTTGGTCTGGACATTTGTGTCTTGCTTGAGATGCATTGGTAGATGCAAGACAGAGTTTTATTTGCTTTGCCGGCTGTGGCATCGCATTGGTGGCTCATGTTCATTTTGTGGTCATTCTTGACCCCAAAGTCTCCTTTGGTCATGGTGCTAGTGAGTGTAGCACTGCCAAGCCTATAAGTATGATGTGGGTTTTTTTTCTCTCGAAATAGAGCACCTTGCATTTTTCCATGTTGAATGCCATTGGGTTTTGATCTGCCCACCTTGTAAGCCTGTCCAGGTTGGCCTGAATTGCCAGCCTATCCTTTAGCATGACTGCACTTCCCCATAATTTGGTGTCGTCTGTGAATTTAGCTAGTCCGCTTCTGACACCTGAATCAAGATTATTTATGAATATATTAATGAGTACTGGTCCAAGGACTGAACCCTGGGGGATGCCACTGGTTACCATGTGTCATGTTGACTCAGTTCCATCAACTATCACTCTCTGGGTCTGACCACGGGGCCAGTTCCCCATCCATCAGACCATACGGTTGTCGAGGCTGCAGTTCCCCAATTTTACCATGAGGCTATCATGGGAGACCAAGAGAAAGGCTTTTCTGAAATCTAAATATATGACATCAACCTCTTCTCCTTTGTCCAGGTGATGCATTGTTGATGGTTTCTTTGCTGATTTTTTTCCAAGATCTTTCCAGGGATTGAAGTCAAACTGATTGGCCTGTAGCTCCCTGTATCTTCCTTCCTTCCTTTCTTGAAGATAGGCATCACATTGGCCCTCTTCCAATCTTCAGGAACCTCTCCTGAGTGCCACGAGTTCTCAAATAACCTCATCATTGGCCGTGCTATGATCTTGACTGGCTGTACTATGACCTTAAGCATTTTGAGCCTTTCTGGGAGTGCATACCAGTGCCCGTTCAAAATCTAGCTATCAGCCCAAGCGTCCCACTGATGGTTGTAGGAGCTAGTAGTTTTAGTACGACTTCTCTCTTTTGGGGCTCTACAGACCTGTCAGCTTCTGTTGCATTTTTCTGGGGCAACACTGCTACCAGAACAGCTGTCCAACCACCAGTTCTTTTTATATGTGACCTACCAATCTGACAGCATTCTTAGAGAATCAGAATGAGCCAGTGAACTTTTCAGCACTTGAAATGGCCAGTTAAAATATATATTTTGTTAAAAGCACAGCTTGCCTTGTCAAGGGTATTCAATAATAATTAGATATTCCTTACTTCCATTTAATTGTTACTTCTGAAGTTCTTCTAACTTCTAGTGTCCTTCCTGTTAACTTGTGCTTGACTTTTTAAATGACTTGAATGCTTTTAACTGAGAGAAACAACACTTTAAAGAACCATGCAGGTCTGAAGTCTAGTGTAGAATAGTTATTTGCTTGACAATTAGTTGCATTGTTTTAATGCCTTTAAAAATGCTGTATTTTAAGCAGGGCAATATTAATTGAATTTGCAAATGAACAAGAGAGAAAATCAAATGGATTCACTTTCTGCATTTCTCATTTTTTTATTCTTCATTACACTTCTGTGAAAGATCATTTTCCATATTTCCTGTGGTAGCTGAGCAGTTCAATCATGGTTGTAACCAAAACATTTTATTAATATGAGTAGAGGAACACTAATGAGATGAATGTATTATTCAGCTCTGTGAATTTTTCATGCATATTTCTTCAAACTTAAATGAAAAGTATCTTTCTACATTAATTTGTTTTGTGTCAAATGAACCTATATAAATGCCAACACTAATAAATTATCCTGTTTTTAATAATGCTTCTAGCATTCATTAACTATGTGAAGGGGCTATACATCTTCTGGTCTAAATGTGATGAAACTAACTATAAACCAAATCTGACTTTCCACTATGCCTAGAGAAGAGTATTACCAGTATATGCCACACAAACAGGGTGTGTGTGTGTGAGCGAGTGTGTATAGGGAGTTCAGAACCCCACCTGCATTTTCTTCATTGAGGTAAGAAGTAGTTCCTGGAACAGAGGTAATGTTTTCTTTGTACTTTGCTTGGCAGTTTCTACTTTAAAGTATCCAGATCAACTAAATTTCTTCTTCCTTCTCTGGATGAAGATATCAATTCTGGACAGAGTCTGTGTTTCTCACACTTAGCCTTTTATTTCTTGATTTCCACTGTACTTTTATTGAGTTCATTTTTCTACATAGCACACTCTTCTCTTATCACAGCTGCCCCATATTTCCTGGTTCCTATAGTAATTTAACAATTGCACACTGAAACACATCTCCCCAATTTATAAAGAATCAGATTCTCCTTTTCCTGGCAACTGTAAGCCAATTACAGACTTCTTGATAATACTCACTTCACAGTTGTGGTACCAGTTCTTTCACTCATAGGATGATTCATGCCATCAAAGAAGCGAAGATCCTGATTATGCCTTAATGGTGACTATCCAATATCAAACCAAGAGTACTTAGTGTTGTGGGGGAGATGTTTTTTAACTAGCAGACTTTGATCTTGGTGAATGCCTTTAGTTGGGAAAAAGGGTACATAGCACCTTGAGACTGTTAGACTGTTAGACTGTTTCTATTTCTCTTTGTCTTCTTATCAATTAAAATCATGCACACATACACACCACTTCCAAACCATAATTTATATTTGCACTGGGGAGTCTGGAATGTACCAACCTAAAGGAAATTATCTCCCCAGACTCCCACAAGTTATAATGTATATCATTTACTACATTCAGCTTGATCAGCCAAATGATGATTTTTAGATATGTGGAAAGGGTGTCCATTGATAATCATTCACTGAAGTACATGTCCATATAATATCCACTTTCCTCTCATGCTGAAAAGGCAAAATATCACTCCAATATTTATTTCATAGATTTCATAGACATTAGGGCTGGAAGGGACCTCGGGAGATCATCGAGTCCAGCCCCCTGCCCAAAGGGCAGGAAGTCCGCTGGGGTCATAGGATCCCAGCAAGATAAGCATCCATTTAGCTTGCTTTGCATGAAATACATAGAGGTAATCCATTTATAAACATTAACACATTAAAATCTTCCACAAGTTTAGATAATAGAAGAGAATGGAACTTTTGGATACTTTGAAATCTGCATATGCCTTTGGCAGAATTAATCTAACTCAAGTTAATTAATGGAGAATAACCACTTAGATGTGCTTCTCAGTCTTGACTGTCCCAAAAATTTCCTTCTAGTTCCTTTGTTTTCTCATAACTTTTTCAGCCCCAAAGGATTGATCTATACACATATTTTCACCCTCTCTGCTGGAGGCATTTTAATCCAATTTGCAGTTGAAACACTATATATTTCTTCCAATGCTCTGTAAGTCCTATTAAATCTAACATTCTGTCTTGACCAAAGACCCATTTATATCAGCCACAAAATGACCAAGAGGCCACCTATCATCCTTCCTTTCACTGGACTTCATTTAATTCTGGGATACACAATTAGGAGTGCACATCCAGAGGGCTCTGTATGGAGAGCAAATAGAAGTAAATAATTAGAAAAGAGATTTAAAAAATAAGAGCTCAAAACATAGTTGCAAAGTTGCAATGAGGGGAAAAGGAATTCAGAAGGTTTATGATAATTTATAGGGCCAAACTTTTTCAAGATGTGGATCTGGTGGGTACCCTGTACTAGAGCTGCCTGGAAAATAGATTTTTATCTTCCACAAAAAGATTTCAAAATTGTTTTGTTCTGATTTATGATGAGTGAAGATTTCAAAGGTTTTACTAGCCATACTAGGCCCCAAAATTTTGGCTTGGGTTAATTCAAATATTTAGTTTGTGACTCTTTTTGCATTTAGTAAAACTGCAATAAAATTTCATTTGAAGAGCTTTCCAAAACTGTCAATTAAAGAAGGGCAGAAGACCTGTGTACTAGATGAATATCATTGCTACTCTTACTCCCGTGTTTAAGGAGGCTGATATGGATAAAGCGCTGTAACCTCCCCATAATGTTAAGCTGTTCAGTTACACGGCCAATATGCTACACCCCGACTTGAGGTACCTACAGGGAGCAAAAAGATCTGTCTTTGTGATCAAGTCAATCTTTAGATTCTCTGCTATGATTGCTAAAGATTTTCAACCAACATAACAGTATAAATAGTTTTGCATTAGGGCCTAGAAAGAGACCAAAAATTAACTTTACTTAAGCCTCCAGTCACTGGGTGTGGTTAAAAATTTGTGGTTAAAAAACTATGTGGTATGTTTTTCATTTTGCAACAAAAGGTATGCGCTAGGTCTCATATCCTAGGCTTTACCCTCTTCATTGCACTCACAAGTGAAAAGGTTAGTGTTTGATCATTTTTAATGAAAATGAATATCTTGTAGGAAATTAAGTGACACTGCAGTACTCACAGGTGAGTGTTGCAAAGGGCTGCAGCCTGCTGCATCCCTTGCCCAGCCCTGAGATTTCCCTCCCAGGGCTGCTGGCCTTGCACCCTATGGCAGCATGGCCAGCATCTGCTCCCTGCTGCTCCTCACCCCCAGCTCTCTCTCTGCAGGTACTGTGTCTAATTATTTTTGCTTATCAAGGAGTGTGTCTGTGGCTTACACCACAGTTTTTAGAATTTTTTGAAAAATAAACAGAATAGGCAGTACAACCACCCACATAGTACCAAAACAACTTGGATTGCTCTGTTACTGAAGGGAAGACAGAAAACAGCCCACAATTACAAATAAATGTCAGGTTATCCAACTTTAATCTGAACTCTTACTTGTGCAGGAGTCTGGTAGTATATTGGTGGGAGAATGCTTATCAAACACAGCGGTTTTTTCAGTGAGCCTAGAGACTTGGTTTTGAAGGGCAGCACATTGTTTAAGTTACGGGGACACTTTCATCTTACATTTTGAGCTCTTTTCTGATGAAGGATCCTAAGATGCTTCATAAATGCAGGAATGACTTTACCCGCGAATGCATTCAATCTTGGGATGGAGAATGGCAGGCAACTGTATTAGAATATGGAGAGAGAAAATTGATCTCAGGGACTGTCAGAGCAAAGAGCTACTTTTTGTTGTGTCCTGAGAAGTTCAAAGTTTTCATCTCTGAAAAAATAGTTCGATGGGGTTCCATGCTAATTTTGTGCACTGGGCACATCTACACATGTATTAATGCACTTTAGTTAATGGACATTAAATCTAGTGCCTCCACATGCCTGTAGATGTACTGCAAAGCTGCTCCGATGCACTGTAATTACAGCGCGTAGGAGCAGACTCAATTAAGTGTGGTAATTACCATACTTCACCCAGCCTCCATGTCTCATGTATCAATGGTCCTGTGCTTAAAAATGGAGACAGAGGTGCTTTAACTAAAGCTCGTCAAATGAGTTCAAGCACCTCTGCTGCCATTTTGAAGCACAGAGATGCTAATACATGAGATGCTGTGGTGCTTTAATTAGAGCAGCTCTCAGAGTCTCTTCAATTAAAGTGCCCCTCCTCTCTACTCTCAGCCCTCAGAGCATGTGTAAAAGTGTCCTCCATTGTGAGGTACTAGGAAAATGTGCATTAGCCTGTCTTAATGTGCATTAACTAAAGAGCAGAGTTTTAAAGTAATGTTTAATGCACATTAACCTATTTTTATGTGCATTAAATAAATAGTTGTTAATAAAAAACAAAAAATAAACAAATAAATAGTTTAAATAAATAATTAAATAGATTTCCCAGTTGGTCTAATAAAAGGTACACATTTAAACTTCATTGCAGTACAACAAGAACGTTTTTTTACCTCCCTGCTTGCCATCTGACACCTCGAGGGAAGGAAATCTACCTGATCTACACATCTAAGAGCTACTCAGCACAGCTCAGAAAGACACTCTCATGGACCCAGAGCGGTACAGCCTTCCATCTTCAGCTCCCTCTGTGCAAAAATGAAGTTTATTTTCTACTTATGGGGACTTTTTACCATGTTGTACCATTTATAATATTCCCAGAGCCTGATGAAGGGACTTTGATCCCAAATGCTTGCAGAAAAGGACAATTTTCTTGCGATTTCCCAGTTGGTCTAATAAAAGGTATTATTTTGGAACCAAGAGTTTTAGTTTTTTGTATGTCTTAAATAAATAGCACTTTTTTAGTGACACTTCAATGCACATGAAAATAGGCTAATATGGATTAATGTGCACATATAGATGTACCCACTGACTCTTTATCAAATGTAATATTTATGTTAGCCCTACAAACAGACTCTGAATTCTTACAGTTCTGTTGGGTTACTGTCTTCTCATGCTTCTTCACACATATGTAATGTTGCTTTTTTAAAACAGGAAATTTGGGATTTTTTTTAAATAAGAGAAAACTAGGATCCCTAGTTATAAATTTGCTGATAGAAAAGCAAAAGAAAGCATAATTTGTCCTCTAGACCCTTTTGTGGTGGCAATGTATAAAACATACACACACATTAGATGAGCCAACTTAAGAGATTTTAGCCTGTTGTTCTAGGGCTGGCAAGTTGGCAGGGCGGGGGCGGGGAGGGGAGGAGGAACATGTAGTTACCTGCAAACTGAACAAATTGGATGAGGAATTGGTAAAGCATAATCTAGATGCTAGCCCTGCTGCTAATTTTATAGTTAATTCTCAGAGCAGAACTACCTTTAAAGGTCTGTTCAACATAGACAGAAACCTGGTACGGTCTCATTTGAAAGGACAACAGCAGTCAGCATTAAAGTGTGAGTTACTGCTGTCTGTGATTGAACTGGTGAGGCCAGGCAATCTGATTATACTAATGCTCCCTCTTTTGGCCCAAATAGTCAAGATTTGTGACTGAGTGGATTGTTTCCATTTGAAATAGATTATTAGACTAGTATTTTCTTTGCTGCAAAAATGTACATTTTAAAGTCCTGTTTCCTGGAACACAGTAAATACCAAATAGGAGAAGACAATCTCTCTGTTCACTGTTCCAAGTCTCTCTCCAGTCAGCAGTTTCCAAAATACACTCTTTGCTTTGTTTAGGCTATCAGGGCTTTCCTGCTCGTGTCTGGGGCTTCTTTACTCCTTTTCCCTCTGCTTCTGTCATGTTTTGGTTTTTTATGTCTCATAGATACACAGCTGCAACCTAAATTAATCTTCTACCCCACATACAAGTAGCCCATGGTGACACTCCTCCATTATTAATTGGGATTCCCAAGATACTGTGTGGCTGCATTGTGAGTAGAGGCTCTTATTATCTCAGCCATTGCTGGTCAAAGGTCTTTTAATTGTTTCTTAACTTAGCATAAATAGAAGGCATTTGCTACTCTTACCAGCTGTCACAAAGTTTCCCCCCTCCATTTCCTGCATTTACTAAGTCCACAAAATCATGTCCCCAGTTTTAGAAAAACTATTGCTTTGGAGAAGGTTTGCATAGTCAACACACAGAATGTCTTCTTGGTTCTTTAAGTGCAATTAATGTTATCTCCTGAATTGAAAGCTAATAGACTCTTTTTCATTTTTTTCTTCAAAGGGCGCATCTACACATGCCAATTTAAGGCACATTTGCCATTTTTAAGGCACATTAAGGGCACAGGTCTACTTGTGCATGCCCTAAATGCATCTTAAAAATGGCTATTTTATGCTATTAATGCCTAAATTTAATACCTGCAAATGCAGGTATCAAATTTATGTGCGAATAGCTGAAGCACCTTAATGCATGTGTAGATGCATTAAGGTGCATTAACACTGTGTATATGAACTGACTTGGGACTGATGTTAGTTCCAAGTCAGTCTGCACACTGCATTAATGCACCTTAGCATATGCCCATATAGATGCGTGCCTAAATCACCATAATGCACATTAGGCAAATGCTCATTAAGTTTAGGCACACATAAAAACACATGCATACATGCCCTAAGAAATGTAATTCCTATTAAGTGAAGGTTCTAGTATTAAATATGAAATCCTGGTCTGTTGGCTACAGTGCTCCATGCTCCCTCCCAACCTGCTGTATTTCACACGGAGAGGCTGCCCATGCCACTTGTGGCATGCATGCTGCAGGTTGCCCATAATAGGAAAATATACAGAAAATAAACTACACAAAATTACATTTTGAAACATAAAGGCTAAGATTCCAAACAGGATCAGTGATTTGGTGTTCCTCTAAACACAGGTGTCCAACCTGGGAAAACTTACACAGGTCTAATTCTCAAAATTCCCAGCTTTTTCCAAAATACAGCTGTGTTCAGGTTGGCAGCCAAAACTGCCAGCTATTAAAAAAAAGAAAACAAAAGTGGCCCAAGCAGGAAATGTATAGAAGACCCACTGACATACTGTTGTTTTGATGGGCGTCTGGTGGTATCAAGGTTGGAATTAGGGATGTGAAAAGTTAAACAATTAATTGTTTAAATAATAAGCCCAGTAATAACTGGTTATAGCTTACCATGTAGTGGGGGCAGGGCGCAGTCTGCCAGGGAAGCAGGGGAAGGGAAGCCATGTGATGCCCCAGCATGAACTGGAAGGCAGCAGGGCAGGTGGGAGGAATGAGCAAGAAGGGGTAGAGGGTGGGGGACTAGTACCTATAGGTATACCATGCACCCTGGTACAGTCACTTGCAGTCTCCCCCTGACCTGCCATGAGCAACCCAGGCTGCCTGGGCTGCTTGTGGAAGGCAGCAGAGAGCCTGAAAGTGGTTGCACTGGGGTCCACAGAGCTTAGCTATTAGGTACCAATCCCCTCTCCCCCTCTGCCCTACTCTGCTGTCCACAAGAAAAGTAGCTCAGTTCCCTCTTTGAGGAGTGTTGAAATGAGATGCTACCTGCCGTGGTCTGCCAATGCTTTGGCCCTGGCTCTCCACACTGCTCTGGGTGGGTGGTGCAGCCCCTCTTTTGCAACGAGGTGGGGCAAATGCCAGCACCCTCCCAATCTGATGTTACAGAGCAGTGGGCTGGAGCCCAGTGCCATGGTGCCTGTCCCTATCCCCATGCCCTGCCAGATGCTTCTGTTGCTGCAGCTGTTGCTGCTGGTGGCACCGTCAGCCAAATCCATGGTGGCTGAAGGGTCTGGCAGGGGAAAGGTGGAGGTAAGAGGGTTCAGAGAGGCTCCCCTGGGCCTGCAGCTCAGCCCCATGGCATGTCCCATCTGCATCTGGGCCCAGGCCTTGGCCTGGAGAAGACCTGCTTTCCCAGGTCGCCGTGAGGTGTGGCCCTGAGGAGTTGGTGCCCTGGGGAGCCACTGAGTCCCCACTGCACTTTAGGGGCTGGTAGTGCCCTGCTGGTGCTGGGCCGGCCAGGGGCACCTTGCAGGCTGGGACAGAGCATCTTCATGTGGGCCAGGCTGGGGGTTGCCAAACCAAATAATCATTTAACTGTTGTAATTTACAACAGGTTACACTGATATTTTTAAAGGCAGTATTTACATCCCTAGGTGGAATATCAATACATATCTCATTACAGCTTATGATCCTGTTATGGTCACATATGGTACTAGATGCTTAATGGTCAGGAAGGGTAGTAGGTCTGTTTGCTCCTCAGCATTCGACCAGACTACATGGATACTGCCTCCATAGACCACAATGCAAGAAAGAGCACAGAAAAAAGAACATTCATGATGCAGCCTATTATTTCTCTGTAATATACACTATACTTGCTATGATTTGCTCTACTGCAGATAAGCAGTATGACACATTGTCCTCTTGCTGACACACCATTAAACATTTGGTGGCAAAATTCCATTTATAATTGCATTGTTATGTGCTTCCAAGTTCTCTAAGCGTAGTCTCAGTGTAACCCCGTGCAAGGGCTTAAGTATAGTATTATCATAGGCCTATTATGCGTTATGCTGAAATATAAAATAAAATCTATACAGAAAACCTTCGCCTTTAATTTTATATCGTTAAAAGAGGTGTAAGGGAGAGAATGATGGATTATCCATAGAGTTAGAGAAACACCGTTTCATAGGGAGGACTGATTTAGATTTTTCTTTTCAGAACAGCAGCAACTTGAAACACTGTGGAATAGGGGTTGGCTATGTATTCTGGGGCGGGGAATGACCCAGCTTAAATCAAAGGCTAGGACCTGGCTCTTGCTTCTCCCTGCCACAGCTTTTCTCTGCTGCCCAGCTGGTGGGCTGCAGTGTAGCCCAGTACAGTGTGATGCTGATGAAGCCCCTCACTGCTGAATACTGCCAAATACTGCCAAAGCCCCTAGTCTGGTTCTGCGGGTTGATCTGGCCCATGGCTCATAAGTCACCAAACTTTGCTTTAAAGGTAATAGGATGAACGAACGCCACATGTCTCTGGAGGCGGATTTCGAGGCAGGGTTAGTATTCTCTCATTAATGTCATTACTTTATGAAACTCAGCAGGAAGAAGCAACATTGCAATTGTTTCAGGACACTGGAAAATGGCGAGTAAGAAGATGAAATGCCAGAGATACCTTCAAAACACAAAACAATTGGCAGTCATTGAGACTGTTGCTGTGTAGATATCTTCAATCTTTATGATGCAATGCTCACCTTATGCCGCAAGCTGCTTGCATCTGTTTTTTGAAACCCTTTGAACAGTCTTAGCTGAGCTCAAAAGTGCCCTTGGAGAGAAGAGAAGTGCCTCTTAGAATATTGTTTGTATTTACTTGTGTCTAAATTTAAACATGATAGTTGCCATTGTGCCATACATAATGGCAATCTGTTGATATCTACCAATAATAATTGAATTTGATATATAATTAACTGACTTGGGATAGGGTCCTTGCTAAAAGCCAGTGTCCAAAACCTTCATTAAAACACTGTCTTGCTACTATTCTAAGCATTTGTAATACTTCTCTGAAATGAATCAGTTTTTCTGAGCACTGTGGGTTTGTCTTGGTGCCCTATTTGTCAATGATAATTGAACTCACTATGCTATTAAATCAGAAATTTAAAATAAATGCATTCAAAAGCAATATGTTTGTTCTAAATTACTCATCAAGTTTCCCCTAAATCCCAACTCATTTTGAAAGGATTTTAATAAAAAAAATCCCAATTGGAGTTTTTAATACTTAAACAAAACACTTATCTCTTAGATTGAATGTGACAATATCTACTTCCTGACTGAAAGCAAGGAGCAGAGTCACTGCAGATAATCTTAGAGGTGGCAGAAGTAGCTATACTGAACCACTGTTACACTGAAGAAAAACAAAATCTCTCTTCATTACTTATGAATGGAGCGCGGGTGGAAGAGGAGCACTAGACTGTCAGGAGGTAGTGGAGGGAGGAACGGTCAGGAAACAGATGCCCTATTTCAGCATGAGGCCAGTTGGAGGAAAAAGGGAAGAAATAGATACAGCAGGAGGCTCTTACTTGGCTTTTCTCCTCCTACTTACTGGTCCTGTCTACACGTTCACTAATGCACAGTGGTTACTGCACCTTTATTTTAGTACTTGTATAATGAAGTAGTAAATAAATGCACAATAACTGGAGTTACTGCACAGTAGCACCAGTAAATACCTTTTTTAGTGTTGCTACCACACATTAGCTTAATAATACCGTGCAGTAATATATTAGCACTGTTTGTGCTGTGATGTGCTACTGCATAGTATTATTAGGCTATTGCGTAGTTAGCATCTCATGTAGACCCACTTGCTAACTGGGGAAGTGACTTTTCTCACAGAACATACCCCAGTGTCTCTCTGGCTTTCTACCCATCAGCCTCACTGTCTGGAGGAATATGAATAAATACAAAGAATAAATCTTTGAATCCCACACGAAGTCCAGTGGGGACTAAATTATACTAAATTGCTTAAGAAAACATATGACAGTGATTCTGAACCAAGGTGCCTGGATACCCTGAGGTATCACCAGATCTTTTGAGGGGGTCTGTGAGGTGTCAGGAGATCAGTGGGTGTTAGGAAATAAGCAGATCAATTAAGCAGGATCATTCAGGCAAGAACAACCTTGGGCTTGTTCTTGCCTGAATGATCCTGCACCCCCAATGCTACCAGGAAGTAAGCACTATAGTCGATAAATTAGTTTTTGAAGTTACTTTTTGAGATTGGGTGCCACTCAATTCACAGAAGTTATGGAGAGGTGCCTTGAGTCCAAAAAGGTTGAGAACCCCTGACATATACTGTACATCTCTGATTTAGTTTTATAGGGTGGAAATTTACCCTGCTTTCTGCCTAAATTGTACACATGTTGCTTACAGACCTCACAGCTATTTCTCTCCAATACTTTGGCAACAACTACATACATTGTTTTGCCAACAAACTATTCATGAACTGAAAAATCGTTAGCACGGTTTAAGACTTGCTAAACTCTTCTATAGCTCGTGGAGCATTGTACTACAAAGAGCTACAATAGTGTGGGACTGACTGAATGGGTTTTGTGGTTATTTAGTTATTACCATAATAACTTAGTTCTGTGTCATGGGTATACTGTCGTGATCGGATTGGACACATACTGGAGGATAGGCATGGACACACAGAACAGTTACCACTGAACAGGTAATGCAGGGCAGGTCTAATATTTTTCAACTTAGTCTTATTTGTCCATGTCTTATAAGAGGAAATGTGCCTTACCATGTTGTTTCAAAGAGCAGCTGCTATTCTTAGTATAAGCCCCTTCAAAAATGTAATTGAAAAATAAATATGTTTCAAGTGTGTGGCAGACTGAATTCCCACCTGAGGTGTGAGGAGAGATAGTGTCTGTATTATGGCTGTATCATATCACAGGTCAGAATGCATGTTGCTCCTAATACGTCTCAGTCAGCTAGTATTTACCATGTGTATGATTTTAGAATCATAGAAAATGAGGGTTGGAAGGGACCTCAGGAGGTCATCTAGTCCAACCCCCCTGTTCAAAGTAGGACCATCCCCAATTAGATCATCCCAGCCAAGGCTTTGTTTAGCCAGGTCTTTAAAACCTCCAAGGATAAAGATTTCACAGCCTCTTTGTGCACTGTTCCAGTGCTTTACTACCCTCTTGGTGAATATGTTTTTTCTAATATTTAACCTAAACTTCTCTTGATGCAACTTAAAACTGTTGCTCCTTGTTCTGTCATCTACCACCACTGTGAACAGTTTGGCTTTATCCTCCTTGGAACCAGCTTTCAGGTAGTTGAAGGCTGCTATTAAATATCCTCTCAGTCTTCTCTTCTCTAGTCTAAAGAAGCCCAGTTCCCTCATCCTCTGCTCAGAAGTCATGTGCCCCAGTTTCGTTTCACTCTGCTGGATTCTTTCCAATTTGTCCACATCCTTTCTGTAGTGGGGGCCCCTACATTGGATACAATACTCCCAATGTGGCCTCCACAGTATCAGATAAAAGAGAAGAATCATTTCCTTCGATCTGCTGGCAACGCTCCTACTAATGCAGCCCAGCATGCCATTAGTTTTCTTCGCAACAAAGACATGCTGTTGGCTCATATTCAGCCTATTGTCCACTGTAACCCCAGTCCCTTTCTGCAAAGCTACTACTTAGCCATTCAGTCCCCAGCCTGCACTGGTGCATGGGATTGTTTCATCCTAAGTGCAGGACTTTGCACTTATCCTTATTGAACCTCATGAGATTTCTTTTAGCCTAATCCTCCAATTTGACTAGCTGTCTCTGAATCCTGTCCCTACCCTCCAATGTATCTACTACTCTCCCCAGAAGGGTGTCATCTGCAAACTTGCTAAGGGTGCACTCCATCCCACCTTCCACATCATAGATGACGTTATTGAACAAAACCAGGCCAGAACCGACCCCTGGGACAGTCCACTTGAGAATAGATGCCAACTAGATTCAAGCCATCGATTCCTTCTGAGCTTGATGATCCGGTCAGGTTTCTATCCACTTTACAATCCATTCATCCAACCTGTACTGTTTTAGCTTGCTTGCGAGAATGTTGTGGGAGACCATATCAAAAGTCTTCCTAAAGCCAAGGTATATCACATCCATTGCACTCTCCACATCCACAGTGCCAGTTATGTCATTATAGACATATACAAGGCAGTCAAGTTGGTCAGGCATGACTTGACCTTGGTGAATCAATGCTGACTGTTCTTAATCACCATCTTCTGCTTCAAGTGATTTGAGATGGATTCCTTGAAGATCTGCTCTATGATTTTTCTAGGGACTGAAATAAGAATGACTGGTTTGTAGCTCCCCGGAGCTTCCTTTTTCCATTTATTAAAGATGGTCACTATGTTTGCCCTTTTTCAATTGTCTGGGACCTCTCCCAATCACCACAAGTTTTCAAAGATAATGGCTGGCAGCTCTGCAATCACTCCCAACTCCCTCAGTATCCTTGGGTGCATCACATCCAGCCCATGGACTTGTGCATGTCCAGCTTTTCTAAATAGACCCTAACCTGTTCTTTCACCACTGAAAGATGCTCACCTCCTCCCCAAACTATGCTGCCTGGTGCAGTAGTCTGGGAGCTGACCTTACCTGTGAAGGCTGAGGTGAAAAAGGCATTGAGTACTTCAGCCTTTTCCACATCATCTGTCACCAGGTTGCCTCTACCATTCAATAAGGGACCCACATTTTCCCTGTTCTTTCTGTTGTTCTTAATATACTTACAGAAAACTTTCTTGCTACCTTTCACATCCCTTGCTAGTAGCAACTTCAATTGCACTTTAGCCCTCCTGATTTCATCTCAGCATGCCTGAGCAATACCCTTATACTCCTCCCTAGTTATTTACCCAAGTAAGCTTCTTATAAGTTTCATTTTGTGATTTAGTTTACTGAAGAGTTCCCTACTAAGCCAAGCTGGTCTTCTGCCATGCTTGCTAGTCTTCCCATACATCAGGATGGTTTGTCCCTGTGCCCTCAGTAAGGTTTCTTTAAAATATAACCAGCTGTCTTGAACTCCTTTCCCTCTCAGACTTGCCTCCCAGGGGATCCTGCCCATCAGTTCCCTGGGTGAGACAAAATCTGCTTTTCTGAAGTCCAGGGTCCTTACTTTTCTGCCCTCCTTTGTTTCTTTTCTTAGGATCCTGATCTCAATCATTTTGTGGTTGCTGCTGCCCAAGTTGCCATTTTAAAGTAAATATGGCATGACTGTAAGGGCTTTTCTATAGAAGCAAGTTATTTAGGTGTAAGATGAGGTGTAAATTTAAGTCAGTCTAGTTCTATGGGTATACAGGCACTCCTGAGAAGACTCCAGCCAAGAACCCTTCAAAAAGTCCAACCAAGAGCCTTTCAGAAAGTCCAGCAAAGTCACCTCAAAGAAGTCCTTCCAAATCAATATGATTGTTATTTACAATATAAATACATTAATGTAGCTATATTACTCATCTATAATTGATCGAGTACAAAATTTTGGGGTATTTTTAGTGAAAATTAGGTATCAGGTCTTGGTTTAGGAACAAATCCCTCATTTTTAACATTGTTTCTTATGAGAAAATTGGTTCTGAGTTATGTTTTGACTTAAGACACGGTTTTCAGGAACCAATTGTGTCGTAAGTCCGAGGACCGCCTGTAATTTTATCCTGCAGACCTTTTATTTTGCAATAAGCATGTCCAGACAAGGATTTAAATTGGCATGACTGTAGTAGTTTAAACACATAACTGATAAAACTTTCTCATGCACACGAGCCCAAACACAACAGCAAACAGGCCGGTATTGACTGCAGCCAGTAACTCTATGCAGTTGAAAGCTCTGTCTTCCAAAAGAGAAGATACCCTTTGGTCTCTGCAGCCACACCCAAAAATCCTTCACAGCAATAGCAAATTCTCCATATAGCACTTTCTATGGTGTTGCTGTTTGATACTCTCCAAGACATATGGGAGGGAAATACCATTTGACTTGGACTCCCTACAATGTCACTGAGACCTGCTGTATACTGAAACAGCCAGGGGGGTTAGGAGGTGTGAAAAGAACACCCCCTATAACCAACATAACAAAATAAGCAAAACCCCTGATCTAGAAGCTGTTATGCTTATAGAATAGGGTATTTGTCAGCTTAGTTTATGCGGATCAAGGACATAGCCTAGCTACACTTGCAGAAAACCAGTGTCTGTTGGCACATGCTGTTATTTTCAATAGTGCCAGAATAATTATAGTTTTGAGGTTCTTTCAGGCAGACAAACTTTGAACATGCATCAGATAATAAGCTGTGCAAAGCAAAGCTAAAACTGGCACAGGTTAGTTTTGTCCATGAACAAGAGGTAATCGGGGACTGAACTGAGACTCGCACATCTTTGTGACTGAAGCTTGTCTTTCCGTATATTGCTTTTTACTCAAGTCCTAGAGGTATCATCTTACCATGCTCCTGTACACACAGCTGCCACATGAGGAATTCATCCAGCTCTAAGAGGAGACACTTCTTCCTCTAAGGTAGAGAAGAAGGGAAACCTCACAGGGTCAACAACATGCAGTTGTCATCCCCTTTACTTCCCTTCCTCCAACCACAGCCTACCAAAGTTTGGCAAAATGGTTCTGGTCCTCACATTTCACACTAGGTCCTAGAAGTCTGTCTCATCCCAGCATCCCATGCAAGAGAGCATGAAGGGTTTTTCTTAGTCAGAACAAAATTTTCTTTTGGAAGCTGTGCTTTGATAACGAAGTTATCAGCAGAGCAGTTCTTGTCTTTCCTTTTACTCTTGAAGTATTACTTGTATTTACTGAGCACCAGCAGTACAGGTGGTGCTAAGAGGCAAGGACCAAGTTTGGGTTAATTAACATGTAGACATTGTTTTATCAAAGACAGAAAAAAAAGAAACAAATCCAGATTAAGGTTTTACTGCAGAAGTCCTTTCAAAGTTGCGTAAGAAGAGGGAAGAAACTGATCTTACACTTGAAATATAAGCACGACTGTGAACAGATTTTTTGGTTGAAAGTACCATCAGCTATTTTTTTTGAAAACAGCAGATCAAATACAGTTATTACTGAAAGTGAAAGCACAAAAAGTCCTCAGCACTTAGAAACCATGATTGATTTCAGGGAAAATGCCAGAGCATGGCTTTCTCTGAAAAGCATAAGCACAGTATTAATCAAAGCTTCAGACACAGGTTTACAGCAAGATTTCTGTGTCCATTAAGACAGGACAGTAAACATCTTCCAGACATATTTACCCTGGCTTTTCTTTAGATGGGGGAATGAATAAAAACAGAACAAATAGGATTCCACTCCTGTTAGTGGCACTGAATCAGTCTTTAAAACTTCATTTCAGTGGTTTTTCAACACAGAGACCTACCAGTATAGTTAAAGTGTTTCAACCCTCTACAACATGGATTTAGTTTCACATATACATATACCAATAGAGCTTATTCCCATATAAAAAGAGGCAATGGCATAACTAGGGTGGGGTTAGAGGGGCAATAGCTCTGGGTGCTGACTTACAGGGGGCACTGGTATGGCCCCCCTGCCCCCAGGAATCTTTCCATGGTATGCAAAACGCTGCACAGCCCAGCCATAGAGAACCAGGCAGAGGTAGCACCATGCCAAGCCGTGTATCTGATGGGGTGCAAAGAGGGGGTGGAATCATTCCCTTTTCCCCCAGAGGTTTTACCATGGGAGATTTGGCCCTGCCCCCAAGGGTTGGAGGGTGAATGGACCAGGAGGAGCCCCTGGTGCCTCTGCCTGTCCTTCTGCAGCAACAGCCCAGCCAACCCATTCTGTTAAAGCTGATGCTCAAGTGAGGAGTACCTGGAAAAGTAAGACTCCTTCCCCTCTCTCCCCTTCAGTGTAAAATTCCTCACCCACTCCCCCCTCATCAAGCTGGGGGCTGAAAAAACTTGGGAAGAGGAATCAGGTATAATGTATAAGGACTCTTTACACTAGTACAAATGCACCCATGCAACAGATTGAGAGTAGAATTATGCTGGTAAAAAAAAAAATTACACCCCTTACTGATAGAGTTATATATACCAGTACATCATTAAGATGGCTTTAACTGGAATCTGGTCTTCTGTCAATTTTCCTACCATTATGGTGGCTGCAGCTTGAGAAGACATTTCCAAGCTAGCTTTAGACTGGTTAGTACTTTGCTAAAGCAGAGCAGCTGCAACCATACAGATCTCCTTGTGGCAAAAAGCCTATGTAAGAATCCAAGGAAACACTTGTCAAAGGATTTCCCATAAGCAAGTGTGCGCCATTATGGAGTTATGTTTTCCTGGGAGCCCTAGTGTCAAAAGCTTGTGATGGATGAGTGTTATTTACTTGACTGTCCTACTACTGCTCCACATCCAGCCAGCATCATCCATATTTAGGGCTGGGCTGAACTGTGGCAGGGGAAGCTATGGCAGCTTTGTACCATAGTACAGACAGCTTTCCATTGCTAAAATTTTGTTCCTGGGCTTGTGGTATTAGAAATAAACATAAATCTGGGCTGAACTTAGCCTCACAACTGTTTTTTGCATTAATTTTGCATGCTGTTCCTCTTGTCAAGCCACATTTGATAACTTCGTTTATGCTGAGTAGCACTTTACTCCACTTATTTATTTCAGTGAGTATGTTCATGCACTAATGCTCTGTTTAGTGAGCTTGCAGAACCAAGCAGTTTATTAACAACACCTTCTCTCACCTCCAGCTTGGCCTCCATGGGTAGATCTAAGATTTGGGGATTTTTGAAGGGAGTTAAAGGATCTCCATGGCTGTGAAATAAAAGACAGTGTGCAGCCTGCATCCCTTCACTCTCAGCTCGGTCTTCAAGCTGAGGCCCACTGTGTTGCTCTGGTTTGGCTCATTCGGGCACCAGGCCCCTGGCCCGTGTGGCTGTTCCCCCTCTCAGGTGCCAGGCTCCCTTGGGCACCCAGCTCCTGGCTCCTGTTTGGTTCTGTGACCTCTCACTATGCCTGTTTGGGGCTCAATAGTCACTCCAACTTTCAGCCTGCCCCTGGCAGGGCTCAAAGTGATTCTGCACCCCTCAGCTACTAATGGGACCTCTGTACCGTGGCCCTACAGTCCCAACCCAAGCCGCTGGTGCAACTATAATATAAACCTAAGCCTCTGGGCTATAACACAAATGTAAAAAGGAAGCAGCCTTCTGTCCCTTTATGAAGGAAAAAATTTCCTTCAGTGCTTAGCTAGGATAGTCTCCCAGCCCTTGGCTATAACTTAGTGAACTCCCCGAGCCTCACTGGGGATCCATATGCAGCCTTGTAGTCCCTTCAGCAACTGTGCTGCCAGGGAGAGACTAGCTTGCCAACTCAGCCTCTGGGCTTATATCTTCCTAGGGCTCTGCTCCCTTCTGGTCAGCAGTGTGTTCTCTTCTAGGTTGGTGGACCTCCTCCAGCGGACTTTAAACTAGGCTCGTCGGGGGAAGGGGAAGATGAGGGCGGAGGATATATCAGACTGCCAGACCAAACAGCACCCACAACTACAGCCCAGCCCAGAGAAGCAATCAAAGAGGTAAGAGATAGGGGCCAGGGTAATGCTGGGACTAGGGGGTCAGCACACACACCCACAGGAGGCCTCAAATGGCTCTACACAAATGCTCGTAGTATGGGCAATAAGCAGGAGGAACTCACCCTCCTGCTGGCTGACACCAGCCCGGACATAGTGGGGATTACAGAAACGTGGTGGGATGAAACGCATGATTGGGCGGTCAATGTCAAGGGCTATAGGCTGTACAGGAGGGACAGGATAGGAAAGAGGGGTGGGGGCGTGGCGCTCTATATTAAGGAGGAATACACATCCTTGTTAATAAGCAAGGAGCCAGGGGAGGGGCACTCTGAAGTGCTTTGGGTTAAAGTACAAGGCAGTTGAGGTGAAAGGGACTTAATGGTGGGAGTCTACTACAGACCTCCCAACCAGGGAGAAGAGCTTGACCAGGAATTCTTGGGTCAGCTCACAGAGGTAGTGAAGGCTAGGGATGTAGTAGTCATGGGGGACCTGAACTTCCCGGACATCTGCTGGGAAGAGCAGTCAGCCAGGTCTGAACGCTCATGTAGGTTCTTGGCCAGAGTGCAGGACCTCCATCTAACCCAGAAGGTGCACAGCCCCACCAGGGGGGACGCCTTGTTGGACCTAGTGCTGGCCACGGGTGACGACCTGGTGAGGGGGCTGCGAGTGCTCGACCACCTGGGTGACAGCGATCATCGCCTGCTGGAATTCACCATCCAGCGCAAGGTGGCAAAGGCATGCAGTAAGACAGCGGCCCTGGATTTTAGGAGGGCAGACTTCAACGAGCTAAGGAGGATAGTTGGAGAAACGCTGAGGTCCTGGGGGGGTGGGGAGCCAGGTGTCCAAGGAGAGTGGTCGCTCCTTAAGGAGACGATCCTCCAAGCCCAAAGGAAGGTAATCCCAATGAGGATCAAAGGGAGCAGGAGAGCACACAAGCCTCTGTGGCTCACCAAAAGAATCCAGGAAGGTCTCCTTGTCAAAAAGGAGGCTTATACCCAGTGGAAAGAAGGGGTCATCACCAGGGAGGGCTATTCTGTAGTTGCTTGGGGATGTAGGGGGGCAATTAGGAAGGCCAAGGCAGAGATGGAACTGGGACTGGCTTCCCAGATTAAGGACAATAAGAAGTCTTTTTTTAAATACGTAGGGGGTAAAAAGAAGGTCCCGGGTAATATGGGGCCCTTGCAGGATGACATGGGTAACGTGGTCGTCACACCAGATGGCAAAGCTAACATGTTTAATGATTTCTTTGCCTCCGTCTTCCTAAGTAGGGACCAAAACAGCCACCTCCCTGCTGGGCCCCCCTCGGGCCCCGGGGGAGGCACACCTGGGCCACGGGTTAGCGAGGATTTAGTTAGGGAGCTTCTGGAGGGGTTGGACGTATTCAAGTCAGCCGGCCCGGATGATCTCCACCCTAGAGTTCTAAAGGAACTGGCCGAGGTCATTGCAAGTCCCCTGGCACAACTTTACGAGCACTCGTGGTGCTCTGGTGAGGTACCGGAGGACTGGAAGAGGGCCAACGTGGTCCCCATCTTCAAAAAAGGCAGGAAGAAAGACCCGGGAAACTATAGGCTGGTTAGTCTCACCTCGATCCTAGGCAAGCTGTTCGAAAAAATTATGCTGGCACACATCCAGGAGGGGCCAGCAGGAGACTGCATGCTTAGGGGCAACCAACATGGGTTCATCAGTGGCAGGTCCTGTCAGACCAACCTGGTGGCCTTTTACGATCAGCTCACCAGATCATTAGATGCAGGGGTAGCAGTGGATATAGTCTTCCTGGACTTCCGGAAGGGTTTTGACACTGTCTCTCACCCTGTTCTCATTAAGAAACTGGGGGACTGTGGTGTAGACACCCACACAGTCAAATGGGTCGCCAACTGGCTGCTGGGCCGCACCCAGAGAGTGGTAGTGGATGGATCCTTCTCAACCTGGAAGGACGTGGGCAGTGGGGTTCTGCAGGGCTCGGTCCTCAGGCCCGCACTGTTCAACATCTTCATCACCGATTTGGACGAGGGGCTAAAAAGCACCCTGTTCAAATTTGCTGATGACACTAAGATGTGGGGGGACGTGGGAACATTGGAAGGATGCAACAGGCTACAATCTGACCTAGGCAGGTTACAAGGGTGGGCGGACGAGAATAGGATGGGTTTCAGCACAGACAAGTGCAAGGTGATGCACCTCGGGAGGAACAACCAGCACCATACCTACAGGTTGGGGAACTCCCCTCTTGTCAGCACGGAGGTGGAAAGGGATCTGGGAGTGATCATTGACTCCAAGATGAACATGGGCCGGCAGTGTGGAGAGGCAGTAAGGAAGGCCAACCGCACCTTGTCATGCATCCACAGATGCATCTCGAGCAGGTCCAAGGAGGTGATCCTTCCCCTCTATGCGGCATTGGTCAGGCCGCAGCTGGAGTATTGCATCCAGTTCTGGGCGCCACACTTCAAGAGGGATGTCGACAGCATGGAGAGGGTCCAGAGGAGGGCCACTCGTATGATCAGGGGACAGCAGGGCAGGCCCTATGAGGACAGGCTGCGGGACCTGAACCTGTTCAGCCTCCAAAAGAGAAGGCTGAGGGGGGATCTTGTGGCCTGTTATAAACTAGTCAGGGGGGATCAGCAGGCATTGGGGAAGTCACTGTTTCCCCGAGCACCGCCAGGAGTGACCAGGAATTAAGGTTACAAGCTGGCAGAGGGTAGGTTTAGGTTAGATATCAGAAGGCGCTACTTCACAGTCAGGGCGGCTAGGGTCTGGAACCAGCTTCCAAGAGAAGTGGTGCAGGCTCCTACCCTGGGGGTGTTTAAGAGGAGGTTAGATGAATATCTAGCTGGGGTCATTTGACCCCAGTACTCTTTCCTGCCATGGCAGGGGGTCGGACTAGATGATCTGCTCAGGTCCCTTCCGACCCTACAAACTATGAAACTATGAAACTATGACTGCCTCTGAGCTGCCTACAGCTGCCTGGCAATTGGCCTAATTGGCCTGTTTTCCCAGCAACCTTCAGCTGCTGCACCCTGCCTAGCCTGCAATGCTCCCTTGCTAGGCTTCTTCCTTAAAAGAACAGAAAGTCCTAAGCTCTCTGTTACAAGTAGGAATGAAAGGAGAGTGCTTCTATCCTGGACAGAAAATCAGCTTCCTTACTAAATACATGCATCCCCATTTTGGGGAACTGATTTTGGAGGAAAAGGGGCATGTTGTATGCAAGAAAATATAGTATGCTGTGTGAAGCACCTGAATATAAAGTCAATGCATGGGGGATACAGAATGCAGTTGCCAGCACCCTTCATGGTTAAGTCCACATGCACTTCAGGCTTGAACTCAAGTCTCTTCATGGATAATCATGTGAGTACTCCATTGGGACTCGTCCTGAGATTGACACCTTGGTACCATTAACATGAGAATCGCATTCAGATTCCAACAAGTACATAGACAAAGAAGATTTGCGAGAGTGACTAACAGTCTGTAACAAACAGATAAGGAAGGGTGGGGTAGAAAGTAGTATTTGGAACTCCAGCCATATCTGAAAACAACAGCAAACTATATGAACTGGCTTATCACTGGAAGTGCATGGCAGCATCTGATGAGACATTTCAAAGAATGATTCAGAAGATGTGGGACCCTGTATGGTTAGCTGTCAGAGGCTGAATTTTTTAGAGGGTCATTGGGGTCTTTGGCATCCATGAGAAATGCTGTTGTGAACAAAGCAGGGACAACTAAGGTGATATAGCCTACCCAGCAGATGTTAAAAATAGTAGTTGGGCTAAGAATGGGAGAAGCTGGAATTGGCAGTTATAATTCATAGTTCTGGTGCTCTAGTTCTGGAGGCTAATTTGGTGAGTATCATTTTTTCCCTGTATTTTCTAACTGGCTCCTGTCTTAGTTAAACAAGTTGTTCAAAGCTAAAGCACATCTTCTGCTAATATATTAAAGCTGTTTCGATATCTATGTTCTGTAAATGGATTTGGTACTTTAAGCAGACAAGAATAAATAAGGTTGAGGCACATTCTTAGGTAGCTTTATACTGTTTGCTACTGTCCAGTCCTGAGCTCTGAATAAAGAAGTAACACTGTCACTGGATCACGTCTCCGGGATTGTCATCTTTTATGACTTTTACAAGACTGTAACACCAAAAGCATTATCTAAAAGGGAAATGTTATTGCTGGCAGCTTTACAACTGTCATCATAGTCTCCAGTGAAGAAGAAAAGATAGAATTTCTATTAACAGGTTCATTTACCCTGTTGCTTTAACAGTTCATCTTTAATAGTGCTTTGTGTTCTAAATTAATATATATAATTGATTCATAACTTTTATAGCAATAGACCTCCTAGTTCTAGTTTTGCCTGTCTGCTAGGTATGGAATTGCTTTTGTCAGCATAGAGAAAAGTGTGGCTTCACTGCATTTCCATTTTCTCATTATTAATGTTATCAGTATTAATAATGGCTCATTTTCATCCTTAGTACTGAATGCAATATCATTAGTTAGGAATGCAAAATTAACTTGACTTCCTTTTTGTGGTAACTGATTCTCTCTTGTTCACATCTCATAAAGCATTAAGACAGTGCTCCAGTCCAGCTGCAGTTATGGGGTGCTTGTACATGTTTTTGCAATTTAATTGCATCACTTTTTACATGAATGGGGTTTTTTACGACTTAAATGAGTTTGTTACGTTGCAAACTAAGCCACATCCCCATGTTTAGTTTGCAGTGTAGCTACTTGTAACATTGCAGTCTTTAATCTGACAGTTTGCCCCCTGGCTGTGGGAGAGGCGGGCTGAAGGCAGAAGCAGCATGAGACCTGATCTGTTTTTTTCATGGAGCCTGCCTGCATCTCCTGTGGCCAGGGGGTGAACTGCTGGAGGGCCAAGCAGTCCCTGAGTTGCAGAGGGCCCTGGTCCTTCCCTCCAGTCCAGTGGTGCCCTGTGGGGTAGCCTGGGCAGGCTGCTAGCTGGCAGGTGCTGCCCCAGATCGGAGGTGCCTGATTCAATGTTTTCACCTGGGCTTCCAGCACCCCATGCACCATCCCCCCTGCTTTCTCCAGCCACCAGCACACCTAGGCACCCTCCTGCTGCCTTCTCACATTGTCCCAGAAACAAGCCTGCTCATTCTCGGTCAGTCCCAGATGGTGGGAAGGTGGCAGGGATAGTTCACAGGCCACTGCTCCCTGGGTGGGCTCAGGGAAGAGTTGGATCTGGTGGGTGCTGCCTCCAAGCTGCGGCAACATCTGCCCACTAGCCCCATGGGCCTGGCTGGCCCAGGAGGTGCTTCTGCTGCAAGGGGGTGGATTGGGGCTTCCTGCGGCTCAGGGGCTGCTCAGCCCGCTGGCAGCTCACCCCCTGGATGCAGGAGAGGTGTGCAGGCTCTGCAAAAAAAAAAAAAAGGATCAGGTCCCTCACCACTTCTGCCTTTAGTAGGTGACTGCTGAAGGCAGCGAGAGGCCCAATCCCCCCCCCTTTTTTTTGGTGGAGCCTGCCCATGGCTAGGGGGTAAGCTGCCAGTGGTCTGAGCAACCCCTGAGCTGAGAGGGACCCTGGTCCTTCCCTCCACGGTGGCTGCGTAGTCTGCCAGCGGGCTCAGGGAAGAGTTGAATCGGTCCAGGTGCTGCTTCAAACACCCATGGTTCCTAGTTATTTATCCCTCAAAGTACTCTAAAACCTGCCTATTTAGAGTGCCTTGAAATTTGATATATCTTGTGATGGTATAGGCTAAGGACCCAAATTTAAAGTCATGCCGACAAAGGTTGTAGGGATAAACAATATTTGTCAAGTTCACAAGGTCTACCAACATTTTTGTATCCATCTGGAGCTTAAACCATGACCAGATATCTCTCAACTGCTGTTAAATGATTTTCCCAGTTAAGGCATGGCACCCCCTGCCTCTTTTGGAGAAGGAACACTGAAACTATTTTTAAAGAAAATGTTAGGTTCTCTAGATTAATCCACGGTAAATGGTTGTACATTGAACAGATAGCAGTATTTATGTATAGGAAGTTCAGCCAAGACAGGTTTATAGCCAAGCAGTATTCACATGATGTGGTAGGGCTTAAGGATATTTGCTTTAAATACTAAATGTGTCTTCTCCTGATTTCTGTTTCACTTAGCAAACAGACAAAATGCAGCTTGAGACTAACTCCGAGCTACCCAAATAGGGCGCATCCAGATGAGCACGCACATGAGGTTTGCAGCACCGCAGACCTGTTTGTGGTGCCACAAACCTTACTTGCTACACATGCAGACATTTGCCACTCTGTTAATTTCCAGCATGCTGGAGTTTTTTGACACTGGGAGATCACAGTGTCAAAAAAACCCGTGCCAAAAAAAAGCAGGGTGGCTCATGAGGCAGCAGGATGTGCCACTTGAAACTGGAGCCTGGCCAGCCAGAGCCATGCTCCAGCTACTGGCCAGGCTCCACGTGCCTGGACTGCCATCACAAGCCTTTGGAGGGCCTACTGCATGCCAGAGTGCATGTGCAGGGGCATTCCCTGGGGACAACTAGCAGTAGCACAAATATATATTGATGCTAGTTGTCCCCAGGGAATGCATATTCCTGTTTGTGGGGATGCACCCCTATTGTGCAAGAGTGATTTTATTACCAATTTTGGACATGTAATTTCCCCCATTGTGTACATGAATAGGAAGATGTCTGCATGTCTCTGGAAGATGATCACATTCCTGTTTATGTGCTCAGAAGGGGTCACATAACTCTCCTATACCATAGATGCATAACTTAGAATTAGTTTCAAGTTGTACTTATGCTGACCATTAGATGAAATAGAATTCTGATCTGTATGTGCAAACCCTATCCTTGATAGACATTTCAGAAAGAGTAGGAATTTTTGCTAAAATCTATTTTTTGGCAACTTTTAAAATTAGTATTTTATTTTGGGGAAATGTAATCCAAGTGGAGCACATAATTCCGAAGGTACTCAAATAGTCTTTGAACAGAAAGTTAATTACAAATGTCGATGCTTGCTGGTAGGAAAGGGAAGCTGAAAGATAGATGAGTTGAGAGATGGATGCATGTCTATGGGAGATCTGTATTTATGTGAGGTGAGGTAAGGTGAGGAGTTGAAAGTAAAATCGAAAAGACGTTTCATAAAGTTCATAAAGTAAAGTAAGTGAAATACCATTTACTTTCTGAAATACCATTTCTCTCTGGAGCCTTTTGCTGTCCTCAGATCAGGGGAGATTAGAAGGAATTGATGTGGGAAGTACAGCTGTGAAGGGACTTAAACACTGAACCTACTTACCAGAAACAAACGTCAGCTTTCTCAGTGTTACAACAACTCACTCTTTTACAAACTCTTCAGCCACATACACAGGATGCTATTTTATGCTATACTTTCACCTAAATGATTAAACTAACAGGCCATTCTTATATTGAACCTCACAACTGATATTCTGCATTGAAGACCTTCTGTGCCCTGCTACTGATGCAACATAGGGGCACAGTGCTGACAGCATGGCACACTCAATCCTTAAGATACGTCTGCATCCCCTTCCTTCAATCACATATACATTAGGGTCAGGGAGCAGGGCTCAGACTCACCCACAAGACCAGGTACACGCTTAATCTCAATTTACCATCACAGCTCTGATGAACTGCTCTATCTCATCCCTCTTTCATTCAGTACCCCTACCTCTAACATTGAGATTAAATGAGGGTTTCAGGGCTGGTCCATGGGTTAGATTGGGCCCATACACTGGCCCTGCATACTAGACCCAGCTCCCACAGCCTGCCCAGCATAACCACTGCATACGGTGCACGCCCCAGACCAGCCCCATGCACTACATACAGTGCACACCCTGGACTGGCCCCAAGTGCCACATGCAGTGTGCACCCCAGATTGACCCCGTGCATGTGGTGCATGGGGCTGATATGAGACTCATAAGCAGCACCATGGACTGGATGATTAGATTCCACAGGCAAGATCTAGCCCACAGGCTGTATCTTTGATACCTCTGCTCTAACACAATGATACAGCTAGAGGTTATATAGATAATTCACGGTGGCCATTGACAGATTCAGGTTCAGAGTTAGAATGGAGGAAGACTGTGTGGGTATGCATTAACTCTCTACTTTCTGATTTGCTGAAATGTACTTTTGAAATACCCTTATTTTTCAGGTGTTTTGTACATTAGTTTTTTTTCACTTTCTAGAAATCAAGAATCTGCTTTTTTTTACCATTCTTTAAGTGTGCCTGCATCACTCTGCTATGCTTATTGGAATATGCATGATTTAATAGTTTTCTTCTGTTTTAATTGGTTGGCAATTTTGGAGTTATTTGCTCCATCTCCTTCTGTTTAATAAAAGATATAAACATGCTTATGGGTTGATCATACAGTAATTCACTGAATGTTCCTTCATTGCTGTTTCTTTCGGAGTTTCTAATTAATCATTCATACTCTCTAATTTGCTGGGAAGATTGCAAATTAGGTAGTAGGTGAAAAACACATGTTTTAGTGTAACTCTTTTGACATTAGTGGAGTTACGCTAACAGAAAGTTCAGTCTGTATCATGTAATTTAAAATAAATGACACTAGTGATGCTGTAAGCATCAGAAAATACACTTAAAGGAAGTGACTAGAACTGCAATACTAGTATTAAAGTGCTGCTTTATGAATATTACTCAGCTACCTAGAATGGATGTGTTATCAGATTGCTGTTCTGTCTTGATGCTCCATATTAACTTTGTTTCCTGATAGTTGTATAGTTTAACTGTAATTTAAGATACATGGATACATATAGACACATATCTCACATTATACACAAATACCTATCAATCAATATCTTGGATAGCGATATATGGCAGGTAGGGATTTATGCTCAAATTTAGGCAACCATCTTTATTCAGGTAAACTCTTACGCTAGCGCATCAAGTGCTGACATCCCTTTGAATTCTGCTAAATCAACAAAGCCCTCTCAAAAGCTCCCATTACAGATAACAGAGGATTCCTATCTTTGTTAGCAGATGGCAGAGAGAAGTCACTGACTTAACAGAGTTAGAACGGGGACTTGCTTTTTGTTCCCTAGAAATGGCACCTGCAGGCCATTTACTTTCTAGGTAAAGAGGATTGTGTCACAGCTTGTCGGCAATTTTCTGGTGGAACATTTTCCCACCAGGAAATGTCAGTTTATTCAAAGTGAAATATTACATGGATATCTGAAAAATTCTTCCAAAAGAACATGGTCAGGTGGTTTCTGGGCTTGATTCCCTGCAAGCTTACCCACCTAGTTTCTTGGGGATGAAGTTGAAGGAAAACAAGGGCTTACAGGCTCTTCACTGCTGAACCAGGAATCTTGGAGCTGCGGTTTCCTAGCAGAATTTTCTTTCTAAGGTTTAGAAACAGCTAGCTTCAATTTTTCAAAATTTTGAAATTTCTACTTTTCCTTTGGAAATGGAACAGAATCCAGTAAATACTTAAAGTTTTGGGAGTTGTTTTCATAGGGAAGAGCGATTGATGCGAGTCAGGTATTTCTTTGATGTAAACCTGCTTATTTACAAAGAATGCCCAAAGTCTTGTTTTCTTGAACAAAGGAGGACCAAATGATACAATGGAATTGCCTTCCTCATGGTTTCAAGTCTGCTTTCCAAGCCACCCCCTTTGCCAAAGATAGCTTTATCTATTGGCTGTCTTGTGGTTACACGAGATGAAAAGAGATCCTCTTTTTTATCTCCCCTTTTTAAATACTTTTTGTCCACTTCTGAAATGCTCCATGTCTGTGGTCCCTGCATTTGTAGACAGCCCTTTCTTACACGGATGACTTGTATTATTTTAACTTAGATCAAAGATATGCTTGCTGAGAGCCACATAATATACCCTTATTTGTTTAAAATATAGTTATAATTAAAGGACAGAGTGAGATATTTCAGTTTCACCCAACTCAACAGTGTTTGGATATTTTTCCATTGAGAAAATTATTTTCTGTTAGAATTACAATGGTCACCATATCAAAATGGCCTGAAATGTATAACACTTTGTGGCAGGGGACTTGGGGCGCCTGCCACATTAAGAGGTCAGGCAGCCTGGGAAGCTGTGGACAGGTGGGGCCAAGGTAATTGGGAGTCAGCTGACCCAGGGAGCTGGCAGGTGAGATTCAGCCTGATGGAGTCACCTGACTCAGAAGGAGGGCTGGGTTTAGAGAAAGTATAAGCTCAGGACCTGAGAAATTGAGTGAGCTGAGAGAACACCATCTTAGCAGAAGACCTGCAACTGTGGAGCACCACCACAGAGAGGACAGCTGAAGCAGTCTGGAGGTTTGGGTAGGAGCTAATGATCCTAGGGGCCCAAGGAGGAGGGATCCAGAGCCCAGACTGAGGGGGTGAGAATTGTGGGACCAGTGAAAGTCTGGGAACCCCAGAGGAGGGGCTAAGTGAAAGAAAACATCAATGAGGATGCCATCTGTGAGGCATGGGGCATGGTGTAGAGGAGGAACGGAGCCATGCAGTTAGCCCATAAGGCAATGAGCTTGAGCACCTGGTGGTCATTTGAGAAAAACAATCTGGGAAGCCCTGGAGCAGCCTCCCTCATATAAAAAGTGAAAAACATCAAGACATGGTGGGTGGCTAAAGGGTTGATTGCCTACAAAGTGAGGGCTGCAAGGACTCCAGGTGCTTCACGGCCATCTCTGGAGAGGAACTCTGCTACACTGCAACAGTGCTTTCCAATCATGTAACACATTTTTCATTTCGACCACATAATGAACATTAGCTACCAGTGAGATGCTGTAGCCAGCAGAGCGAACAATACACTGGCATGCATCAACTGATGCATCTCAAACAAGACTAAGGATGTCATCCTCCCACTCTACTCAGCATTGGTGAGGCTGCAGCTGGAGTACTATGTCCAGTTCTGGGTGCTGCAGTTCAAGAAGGAGGTGGAGAAGCTTCAAAGAGTCCAAAGGAGGGCCATACATATGATTAAAGGTCTGAAGGACAGGCCATATGAGGAGAGACTGAAGGACATGGGACTGTTCAGCCTGGAGAAGACTTACTGGGGACTTGGGGGCACCTGTAAGTATATAAGAGGCGAACATCAGGTGCTGGGAGAGCATCTGTTCACCAAGGCACCCCAGGGGAAGACAAGAAATAATGGACCTAAACTCATAGAAAATTGGTTCATATTGGACTTAAGGAAAAACTTCTTTATGGTTCACGTGTCCAGAGTCTGGAACACACTCCCCCCAGATGTGGTACAGTCACCTACCCTGCAGATCTTCAAAAGACGACTGGATGTGCAATTTGCTGGGATCATCTGACCCCAGTAGTCTTTTCTTTCCTGCCAAGAGTACAGGGGCTGGACCTGATGATCTCATGTGGTCCCTTCTAGCCCCTAATTTCTAAGAATCTATGAATTTTTGCAATTCTGAATGTGAGACAATGCAGAAACAGATGAAAAAGCATTACAAGCTTACAGCTTCTTGTTATCTTATCCATAAGTTTGTCATTTAGTGCTTCCCCTTCCTTTAATGCAAAGTGAATGCCAAAACTAGTCAGATGTTAGAATTCTATCTGTGGCCATATCTACGTGACAAGCCTTTCCAATAGCTGCATCCTTAAGCACAATATGCTATTGAGTGTGGGCTGCTTCATGAACCAGAAGTAGTGTAATTATGTTTGTGTGGTTCTGTAGTTGTGCAAATTGTCATGGAGACTGACTAAATGGCAATCTTTTATTCAGTAGTAGTCGCTAGCTGGTATTATGGTCACATGAAGATAACCGCTTCAAGTTGAGGAGGCAGCCTGTATGGAGCAAGCAGTGTGGCATATTTGGAGGCACTGGGCATGGTAAAATTTTGATTTAGATGTGACCTGTGTTCATGGGGCTCCCTGACACATTTTGAGAATACTGGGGATGCTCACTTGAATACCTCTTCAATTCTGAAGGCCTTGCTTTCCAGCAAATGACAGCTTTCTTCTGTCTGATAATACTGACAAGCCTGCCTTCAAAGCTTCACAATACCATGATCATGATTCTGGGCTCCCCCTGCACGGGCAAGTAAGAAACAATTAGAATCTAATCCTTTACCCCAAAATCACACATCCTGCTGTGCATATGTAGCATAGCTGAAGGCACAATTATTAGGATCACAATGGATTAGATTTCATCACACCTTAAAATGAATGTCTGTCAGAAGCCGCAGTTCCTTATTCTATTCTAGACAGTTTCTTATTCTACTTCCCTATATCTTGTGAGAGTCTATTATATAAGTTCAATAGAGAATTCTTTGGTGGATTGAATATAATTCTTGGTCTTAAAACAGCTTTTGGAGAGAATGCCAGATTTAATTGAACATACTTCTCTGAAGGTTTCTTGCTGGCATGAGTCACTCTGGGATTTCAAGTTTAAAAAACAAATATTAAATAAAAGCTCTTCAAGTTTGGTTTGTAGTACTCATTCTGAATGATCCACAGTACCTGACAAACTAGCAAGGACTTCAGCCAGCATTTCAGTACACCTGACTCTTGGGTTGAACACATCTGTTGTTTAAGAGCATAAAGCAATATTTCAGTTTGTGTAAAACTGCTACAGGACTTCAGAAATGGATAATTATTCAAATTGTAATTTGTCTGGGACATTGATGCCACAGGGTGTGTACACATATGCTAACTTTATGACAGCTAAGCTGCCTTAATGTTTTAAAGTCAACTTATCTGTAAGAGTGTACACACACATATGGAGAAGAGTCCACTTAAATGCAGTGCAACATAGTACACCTCCAAGGTGAGGTTGCATTAGTTAAGTTGACATAGATCACAAGGGTTGTGTCCAGATGAGCCCGTATGTGCCTCTTGCAGCATCTCAAACCCCTCTGAGATGCTGCAAGAGGCATGTGCAGGAACAAGAAAATATTCCCAGGGCTGCAAATTTGCAGTGTGGGGACAAAATTAGACCCCTGGATATTCAGGGGTCAAAAAACCCTGCAGAGAAAAAAAGTGGGGCAGGGCACGGCTGCCAGAGTGTCTCTATGGTTAGCCCTCACCCTGGTGCTGAAGCATGCTGCAGTGTGCCAGCCACAGGGAGCTGGACCTAGGCTCCACTGCAGGTAAGTAAGGGGTTGGGGGGGCTGGAGGAGGGGGGAGGGGATGGGACCATGGGGGGGACCCCTGCTCGTCTCACCTGCTCCTGCAGCCCCCCAATCCCTGCACCGCTCATCCCTGCCCCTCGCAGTCCCCTGAGCCTCCCTAGTCCCTGCCCCATCTGGCACCATCTCCCCCAACCCCCTGAGCCCCCCTGATCCTTGCCTCACCTGGCCCCATCCCCCTCCCAGCCCCCATCCCCATCCCCCAACAGCTACCCGAGCCCCCCTGATCCCTGCCCCCTCCACCCCAGCATCCCAGAGAACGCTCTCCACCCTGCAACCCTCCTCTGGCACTTACCTGCAGTTCCAGCTGCCATCACTGCCCCCCACCTCCCACAGAGCATGGGGCAGGGTGACAGCCCAGCAGCCCCAGGGGGCTGGCCAGCTGGGGCCAGAAGGCCATGCCTTGACAGTTCAAAGCAGGCCACCACACCTGGAACATCTTTTGGGAGATAGCTGCCCAGATGGCTGGGCAGGGGGTACACATGGCAGTAGTGCATCACAAAGGCCAACTCTGCAGCCACATCCCACTGGCAGCTGGCCCAGAGGGGCAGATGCCTCATCCGGGTCTGGCAGGTGCGCAGCAGGTCACAGCCAGGAAGCAGCCCCCACTGCCAGACTGCTGCAGTGGGTAAATGGTGCAGGCAACTGTATGGCTGCTTCAGCAGTCCAGCTGGCACAAGGGGCAGTGTCCCCAAGTACCAATTGGCTGGGCCCCAGAAGCTTCTGAGAGCAAAAGCCCTGAGCTACTTGCTAGGGCAGCTTTTTGTACTGCTGGGGTCAGGACAGGGCAGCTTTTTATACTGCTGGGGACAAGCCCCAGCTCAAATTTGCACTGCTTTTATTTGAGCTGCTGCAAGTGCATGTGCTTGCATGTGTGGACGCACCCATGATAACTGCCACCATGCCAAGGAGCTATACGTCTATATACTCTGACGTGGCTTGAGGTGACCTTATGGAGGCAACCTAGTATGTGTGTACACACCTGTAGTTTGCAAAAAAATGTTATGAGATTTGTTATTGGAGGCCAATAGGCCAGTATAGGGCCTTGTTTTGGTACGGCTCTTCCCACTTTGTGTAGTTAAGGATGTGCAGTGGGGTGTACTGTTCTGGGCGCCGCACTTCAAGAGGGATGTGGATAACTTGGAAAGGGTTCAGAGGAGGGATTCAACCAATAGTGACAGGTGGCCCACACCCATCACTACCTACTCCAATTATAAGTGTAACTGCATGTTAACATCAGGACCATAGCTTTTAAAACTCTGAATGAAGGCTTTTCTCAGCACCTCTGAGATCCCTAATATTATGCTGGGGTGCCCTCTTGATTCAAGCAGTTAGCTGGTGTCAGGGCCTTTGGGTTGTTTCTATTATATGGATATATTAATGATAGAGTCAAACCTTTCCTTGGTACAATTGTGATTATTTACAAAACTGCACTTCCCTAAATATAGTAAAAGCAACAGGAAGCAGTTTTCTTGCTCACAACACCAAGTCCATCTTTATAGCCATCAGAAAAAATTCTTGTTGCTAATAGCTAGGCTGGCTGGGCCCCATCCTGTACCATTTGCTTTTGTTCCTAGTTTACTGCACATAGTACTTACTAAGCTTAAAGAAATTACATGGGTGAATATAACTAGAGAGTCTTTGATCATGGACAGCCAGCTGATTAGACCAGCTGGTAGATGGGAAGTGGGTAGGGGTTACATGACTGAAGTGTGATAGAACAGTTACATCTTTTGTCCTTTTCTTATACACTGAATAACTATAGAAACTGATCAGATTGTAATGATTACATAAGAAAATCACCAGTTACTATGCAGATACCCATGCAGGTATACTTTGTATACATCTACCAATTAGTTGCCCCCATTGCTTCCTTTAAACAAACTCCCTATTTTCCTGAAATATGTTACTTATCTTCCAGGTGCAATGTGCAAAGCCTTGAAACTCCTTGCTCATTATATTTCTGGCAGCCCACCTGGGGCTGGTACTGTCTTTCAGGAAGGGAGAGAGAAATGGGGAACTTAATTAGAAGCAGACACCTCATTAAACTAAGGAGAAGAAGGAGTGAAGGGGAAGGCTTGCGAGAAGCTGACACCCCATGAATCTAGTTTATCCAACCATTTTTTATCTTGACTCTATCTCAGGGCTATGCTCAGGGCTTATACCACTGACTTCTCCCATGACTTTTTCTGCTTTTTGCATTTGACCGCCACTAATAAATCCCTTGTTCCCTGCATTTTCAATAGCTTCTCAAAGAAACCCCCCAGACTCTGCTCTGTGGTTGCAACAGGGCAATTCTTTGGGCAGTGACATCTGCTGTTTCAGCTGTTTTATTCTATAAATAAACATAATTGATTTAATTCAGATTAAGAGTGGCTACCATGGCCATCAGCTCTAATGAGGTCTCTGGCCCACAGATCGGGCCAAAGACATAGCATCTTCTGGCATAGTAATCTCGTCTCCTGGGAAGAATCACCAGCACTATTTCTTGTTGGTGATTGTTATGGCAATCTACCATCCAAATAGCAGCTGTAGTAGCTCTGCCTCACAGGCCAAATGTTGGAACATATCCTACAAATGTGTTGTAGGATGATGGTATTCGGGGTTTACAGAATGATATTCAGGATGTTTCAGGTGGACTCCAGGCATTTTGCTGTGCAAACAAAACTGAAAAGAGCCTGTCCCCCTCAGCCCAGTCACATTTTGGTACTCTTGGCTCAAAAAACCATCACAAGAACTTATTTTCAGGTTCTCAACCACACTTAATACCAATTTAGGCACTAAGTACAGTACAGCACATAATGCCTGCTTTTGGATAAGTATTAATGCTGCTTGAAACTTTAAATGCCTTGGCATCTGGGGCCTCTTGTATGAACCACATAATTTCCGTATGTTATAAAACTATGGTCTGATGCTGCATCTACTGAATTCAAGGACATAATATTTATTGACTCGATGAAAATCAGCTTGATCTCAATAGTATTAATGAATGTGTTTTAACCTGAATGCAAAAAACAATTTTCTGTATTCCGATATAGCAGCTGGCCTCTTTCCTTCTTCCAAATCTCTAAGTTTCATGGCAATATCTATTATTTTCTCACACAGGCTTTCCAGATTTTCATTATGGAAAGTGTTTGTGAATGACTAGCTCCTGCTCCAGAGAGAGAATTTTTTCTTTAAACATTAATTTTTAGGAACACCTGGTATGTAAAAGGATGCTGTGTATTGCAAGCCTGTGCTACTTGAAAGCCCAGAAAAGAAAGAGGAAGAGTTTAACACAAATTCAACATTAAACTACAAATTCATGGTCTAACTTGCATTTGTTATGGCCATTATACTTTTCATTATTCAGGAATTAAATTGAATGCAGCTGCTTTGTGTAGGCATGTTAATCTAGAGGATGGGAAGAGGTAAGGAACATCATTAAGGAGAATATTCAATTACAGTTTTTATTCTGCTAAACTCAGACCAGTCTCTAATATTTCAGGTGCAAAATGCATATTTGCATTGCTTACCATGTTGTACGATCAATTAAGAATTTGCACATGTAAATATTGCAACTGGTGCATGTAATAACCTCACTCAGCATTTTGTAAGTGGTAGACAGATTTCTCTAAATCCTCACTCCTAAAAGAGGAGGTTATTAACGGTTTATAGAAAACTTTACCAAGCTGCCAACTTCTTTCTGAATGTGCAGTCATTTACTTTTCTCAAGAGTCCTTTATACCTCCATATTGGGGTGCAACTTCAAAGAGTGATAGCACAGACCTAACAATAGAAAGTAAGTGAAGGTGACCCTATATTCAAATACAAAAAAACAGCTAGATCCCACCATGCACAATTGCATTGTCCCAGGAGGGGTTACCTTGGCAACAAAGTCAAGTCATCTACCAGGTATCCATGGTCACCTAGGGCACAGACAGAAGTTACATTTTTCATGCAATCATGAAACTGAGCTACAGCCATGCTGTGACACACATGCACAGATGTAGAATGCTTTTGAAGTGGCTGATTGCATGAAACATTAACCATCCGTAAATGAGGTATCAGATGAAAGTGCTTTTCTTTAGCGCGCCTTAGGGAACTTGTGTTCCCTAGGGTTACTTTTTTGTGCCCCTGGGGCTGTCAGCAGGGAGGGAGGGTGAGGGGGAAGCCAGCAGCAGTGTATGTTGTAGGGGAGGGTGGATTTGAGCCTCTTCTGGCTTGCAGAATCCCCCCAGCTGGGGTATTGAAGGGAACTGGGCCAGGCCTGCAAGGTGAGTGTGGGGGGGTGTCTCCTACTCCCCCCACTTCCAGATCAGGCTGGGCAAGCCGGCAGCCACCTGCCTTCCTGAATACAGATGGACCCACAGGGAACAAGGAATGGATGAACTAGATGAGGAGCACTGGAGTTACCCTGTACAAAGCCTACTTATATATGTTTGCTTACACTGATCATATGTTAAACTTTTGACTCCCACAACTTTCTCATTAGCAGGCTAAGGAATTTCAAACTAGACAAAAAGTACAGTACAATGGATATACAACTCCTTAGCTCATTGTGCTCAGTGAGTAGCCATCAAAGACTTGCTGTCTAGTTGGGAATGAGGTTCCCCAGGAGTCTGTCCTGCGTTTGGTGTTGTTTAGTATCTTCATTAGTGATTTGGAGGATAGGATTATATGCACACTTAGTGAATTTGCAGACGACACCAATTGGTTGACATTGCAGAGGGTATGGCAATTCAGAAATGAGCACAAACTGAAAGAACTAGGATTATTATGTTTGGAGAGGGGAACAGTGGTGGTAATGGGATAGGGGTGGGGGGTGTGGGAAAATAAGTCTTCAGATACCTGAAGGGCATTTTATATGGGGGATTCTCTGGGCCACAGGGGACAGGACTAGGAGCAATGTTTTCCAATTGCACCAGGGGAAATTTATGCAGTTGGATATTATGAATATGGGTATTATGATGTGTTAGATATTATAACCTTTTCACTATGAGGGTGATTAAGCACCAGAGGTTGCAGAATCCTTATCCTTCGATGCTTTTAAGAGTAGGTTATACAAACATTTGACCTGGATGGTTTAGTCAGGGATGCTCTTGCCCTGAGCAGTATGTTGCATTAGATATCTTCTGAGGTCCTGGCCAGTCCTACCATTCTATAATAATCCTACCATTTTATAATGATCAGACTGTCAATAATTAGCATACCTTTGCTGTGATTCAGTTTAAGCTATGGTGAAAATATGTGGAATCTGGACCCTAGGGACAAGCAGTTGGACAGTGAGTTTCAGTGCTCACAGGGGGTTGCTAGATGGTGGATCTTTAGACTTCGAGTATGCTGAGAGATCACAAGACTGGAAAGCAATACCTGAACTCTGATGAGGCTCCAGAAGTTTACAGCACCTGAGGATTCAGTGACTGGATCTGCTGACAGCAGTAGACATATGGACACTGACCATGAGTTAAATAGAGGTGGGAATTAATGCATCAGGCATAAATGGTAACTGCCCTGTGCATGTTCTTATCCTATGGTAAGCAGAAGCTATACACTTTGTTAACTTTATTTTTTTCTTTGAAGATTAAGCTCATAAACACTGGGATAAAGCTGTTTTCTCTATGGGATAAAAGCATGAACACAGGCAGTTACTGTAGAGCAGATGATACATGGTCACTTTCTGCTTTTACCTTATGGTAAGTCATTCATACACCCATGTGCTTATGTACAGCTATTTCATGATACAGGATAGTGCTTTGGAAGAGAAAAGTTATGTAACTGCTGATGATGTACACCTGTATAGGTAGAGGTATAAAGGAAAGTATAAATAGGAGTGAATGGAAGTCTTGGGAAGGAAATAGAAATAGTGATCAGGCACTTACTTTACTGGGGGCATCAACAGTATAGCTGCCACTAATACTATCTCCCCTATCTGACTATACATGTTTGTAACATACTTATTTGGGTTTGCTATGTTCTAAATTATTGAATTGAATTAGATAAGCCAAGTTTAGTCAGTTGTCTTAGAGGTGCTTATTGTTATCCAACAGGTCTGATAACTAAAAAGTGAGATGAAAATATTTTGTGAGGATGTGCCCTTAGATGTATTACACAGTGGAACTACTTGTGGTTCCTAGAACAAAGCTAGAATCATTGACATTCAAGTATCCAAGTCTGAACTGAAAAGATGAATTATACAACAAATAATCTGCATTTTATGATAAAATGAATCATATGCATTAGCATTTTATATAACAAATGAATTATGTGCAATAACATTTGCCTTTGCCAGAATCTCTGAGATAAACTTAGAGAAGCAAGATTTGGAATGTCATTAATACAGAGTTTTATTTTACAGTTCCTGTACTCTGAATTTTGAGTATGCCCAGTTATTCATCACTGTTGATTCTGTAGCTGGCATTCTTTCCTCAACACCAAACCATTGCTCCAATACAGTTTTAGGGAACAATTAGGTACCGGAATTACTGTTTCTTGAAGGAGATTTAGAAATGACTGTCACTAAAGATTGATTGATGCTCTTTCAGGAACATGAGTGTTGGCTTCTGTGTTCCTGGACACAGTTCAGTTTGGGCAACTGTATTATGCCTTTTCATCACTCCAACTGTATTTTTTTTGTAAAATATCTGTCTTTATTTTGTGTTCTGTGCTGTCATGTAGGGGTGATAGGCACTTATAAAAGAGGCTTGTGGCTAATTTCTGTGGCAGGTGAAATGATTCCTCTATGTAGTCTGCTCTGTTCCAGGGTGGTGCATTTGGGAAAAGAGAAGTAGATTGTGCAATACTTTCATAGTGACAGAGGTAAGTTTCTGGCCTGAGGAACTTTCAGAAAATGTCAGTGTGGGGTCATTTATACTAGGTGTATTTAGGAGCACAGTATAATTTGAAGTCATACTCTATAACTATATAATTTATATTTAGACAAACAATGCACAGCTATAAGACAAGCTGTGAATAAACTGGCATAACAAATACTTTTTCAATGAACAATAGAAATCACCAGGGAAAGACACTGGAGTGGAATCAGATACATGTATTAACACCAGACAAACTGGATGGACTTGCATTGGCTTCAGTAAAAGTTGTACACTGAACCAGCAGGATTAACACCGGCTAACACACAAATCCATCTGAATGTAACAATATCTTTCTACCATTAATCTTTTCTGGGGTACATGCTGCTGTGAGCAAACTTTCAGTGATAAAACAAATATCATTTTGTCATGAATAGAGCAGACTGCAATTTTTTTCTGTACAACTTGTACCTTAAAGCAGTAAAAAAAGCAGTGTATGAACTTCTACCTGTACTGTATTTAGAAAGGCATATTTTCCTAAAAATATATAATATGCAATATTTTTGCTTACATTCTTAAGTTATTTCAAAAGTATACTTACTATAAATAATCCTTTATAATGGTAATTTGATTCCTTACAAATACACTCAATGACTGGCTTCTATCAGAGCACCATCCTCTACAAACATATTGTAATATATCCTAATGAACCTTACTTCTCGACGCACAACATATGCTTTGACTCTCATAGATGTATCACCACCCTTGGTCTGTCCTTTCCTTTTTAACCATGTGATGGAGATAGGAGGCTTCAATACAATTCTGTTAAATTGTGAGAATATACAAAGTCCAGGTTCTTGAGCATAAAAAGAACAAGAGGCAGATTTTGCATTCACATCTCCATACCTCTGCTCAACCCTCTAGGCTTCTCCCAGTACTGTGAACCAGTGTGGTTCAGGCTCTACTAAAGCTTTTTTCTCTTGGCTTCAATGTTACGTCTTTTTTCCACCTGCACTCTTTCACATGAAGTCCCCCACCACATCCCTTCCCAAACAATACCCCATCAAAGACCCCCTGCCTAGAGCATTCAGATTCCTGAGCTTTGTTGCATGTGCCTTTGTTTTGGGTGCAAACATCTGTTTAGTAGGGGTGAGCAAAGCGGGCCCTATTTGATTCGGATTCAGCCCAAATCGGGGACAGTGATGCGATTTGTTGATTCGGATCACTGTCCCTGATTCGATTCGACCAAATCTGAATCTGAAGATTCGATGCTGATTTGGAGAATGAGCGATTTAGACATAGACACATCTTTTAAAGTTTTTTCTACATACCTCAGGATACCAGCACAGCTTGTGAACGCTGTGGTGCTGGGGTGGATGGAGCGTCCCACAGGAGTGTGTGTGTGGGGGGGACCCTCCACGTGCTTGGAGGTGAAACTGGAAGTGGACTGGAAGTACTTCTGCTCCACTTCTTGGTCCACTGGGGTGTGTGCAAGGCCTCCCCCACAGCCCTCCCGACTTGATCGGCCACAGGGGGACCCCAGTTGCCCCTCCCAGATCCAGACCCAGGAGGCACCAGTTACTGACCTGTGGAGGGGCCCCCCAGCGTGCTCCCTGGTGGACCCAGAAGTGGACCAGAAGTGCTTTTGGTCCACTTCCGGGTCTGCTACGAAGTGCACTGGGGAGCTCACCGCACTTCTGTGGGACACTCCGTGTGCCCCAGCATTGCAGCATTCACGAGCTACACTGGTACCTAGAGGTATGTAGAAAAAACATTTAAAGCTCTATCTATGTCCGAATCTCCAAATCTTTCTGAATCTCTCTGAATCAATTCAGAGAGATTAAAGGGTCCTCTGATTCAATTTGGATTTGGAGATTTGGCCACCGAATCAGACTGAATCTCTGCTGAATCGAATCAGGGACTGAAGCTTTGCACAGCCCTACTGCTTAGCTGTTTATTACAGTTCCCTTAAATGGATTAAATCTACCAGTAAATAACAAGGTTTCATCCATCTTATAACCTTCCAAATTGAGTATGAACAACAATCTCCTAGTACATCCTCCTTTCTTTAAATAAAGGCAATCTTTGTGAGAGGAATGGATTTTGTGTGTGATCTCTTTTATTGGACCAACTGCAGGCTGGGTCCAAGCTTTTGAATGCAAGCCATTCTTCTTCAGGCCTACATTCCAAACAATCTTGATCATTCAGTTGGTCCAATAAAAAATCACCCACAGAAATCCTTGGATCATGTGTATTTCCTGGACCACCACAGCTAGAAAATCAATTCAGCACTACCACAACATGTTAGAAAATCTTTCCTACTCATTCTTGGCAGCATTTTGGATGGCACTTTACAAACCACGTATACAAAAAATCCACACACCACCACACTAATGTCCACAAGACCAGCAATCATTCCAAGCACACCAAAAAGCTGCAATCTATTGTTAGGCCCTTGGATAGATACCACCACATCTGAGAAGAACAATAATGATGCCCACCTGGCCAGTCTAAAATCTGCCTTTATATTAAAAGAACCTCCAATAGAGAAATAAACTGGAGGTTTGGAAGAGCTATCCAGATGCATCACACTTACTTGCTACGAAACTGAAAAAACCCTCCTGTGACTGCACACATCTGGTAGTCACCTACCACCCCACACGGGAACTTATCAGAAGAATCACCAAACAATTATAGCCAATATTCAACAAAGATCAGATGTTGAGAGAAATATTTGTAGCCCTTTTGCTCTCAGCTTTCAAACAACCTCCTAAGCTTGCCCAACTCCTCATCAGAAGTAAACTCCCCAACAGACTACTCAACAGACATTAAATGGGATACAGCCTTGCCTTAACAATACCTGCTTAACAGGTCAATGTATCCACTGCTACTACCATTATTTTGCAAAGAACCCATCAGACTCTATTGATCCTACACATGCCTTTCCCAAAATGTGCTATATCTGAGCCAATGCACCTAACCCTCTCATGGTAACTATGTGGGTGCAACTAAACAGCAACTACGAACCTGAATGAACTCTCACAGAAAAACCAGAAAGGACAGAGACACACTTATATCAGTAGGAACACATTTTTTTAACAGAAAAATCACTCCCTTTCAGATCCTTGTGCTTAAAGGAAATCTATTTACAAGGCAAACTTGGGAACAAAAATTCATAAGCTGGCCAGACACTAGAAGCCAATGACTTAACAATGATATTGGTTTTATGACACACAATAACTTAACTGATTCCTGATTTCTTCCTGCACATGAAAGATCAGAATGGCCCTCATCCCTTTTGTTAGGCCTTCATCTCCCAGTAATCAGCCTATTTTCTGCTACATGTTTGGCTGTTACCCCTGGGAATTTCTCTCCCTCTTTTGCAATTGGTTTTTACAAATCTGTGCTGGCTTTTACTGCTCAAATCAGATGACGAATGTCTTTCATGCAAAACTTTGTATCTTTATCCCAACTGTCCAGCAGATTCAAGAAAAGATACCTCCTCAAAAATCCCTGCCTTTCACCCTTTTCATTCTTCATGTTTACATTGGAAATCTATCTATCTATCTATCTATCTATCTGGGGTGGCCTCATAATAAAGAATCAAATCAACATACAAACACATCATATTAGATCATTGGAGGGATAGCCATGGATCTTCAACCCTTGGAAAAGCTTTCAGAAGACCTACTTAATCATCATGCAAAAAAGTATTGAATGGGAAGGAAGGTTGCCTTCCTGTTCTGGCAGTCTCAATGGTGGGAAAGTGCTACAAGAAAGAAGTTTTGGAGTGGTTCTCTGCTACATTGGTGGGAAGGAAAAACTGAAATAGTATCCCTTTCACTGTAGCTTCCCCAGCACTTTCTGTTGCTGTTCTTCCATACCTAGCTCCTGCTCTACTAAAACTGGCATAGGCATTAGTGGATGGCTGGAGAAGATCTCCAGTCTCTTGTGCCATCACTATTCCTGGCAAGAATTCTATTCTATTCTAAGTGTATTCTATTACACTTCATTTCCTTCCAATATTACAGTAATTTCTCCTCTTAGGGTCTCTTCCTTTTGAAATCACTAACAAATTCCTAGTGATTTTAACAGGAATAGGATGGCCTTTGTGTGCCTGTTGGTTATGCAATTTAAGATGCTACACAAATTAAAAATTAAGCCCTTTTTTCCCAAAAGGTCAAATGCATCTTTTGTGCAAGGTATAAGAACATCTTCCAGTGCGTGGAACAAGAATCCAAAAGCTACTGGTTCAAAATCTGTGTATGTTGGACCTCTCATTACCCTAACGGGTGACAACTAAACCAACCAGCCTGCTGTGCGAATGATCTCTTGTAATCAGTTGGTCTACTGCAAGTATTAAAAGGAACAATGAAAGCTATTGTAAATGCAGCTAAGCTGAGATGTAAGGAATGTTTTCAAGGGAAAACCAAATGTACAAAGGAATTTGTAAATGTGAAGATTAGGAGAATTAAAAAAAGACAAGTAATAAATAATTAGACAACTAGAAGAAAATAATTGGCAGTGAGAAGAGCACAGTATTTGTACTGTTATTGGAACAATTATAAGTAGTGATTGGAAGTGATTCCTCTTAGGAATCTTATTTCCAAGGGACGCAAAAGTAAGGTAAAAAATTATGCAGAAAGCATAAAACAAGCAAAACATCTTGTACATGAAAAAACAAACTAGAAAAAAACAAGCAAGAAAGCAAACAAGCCTCAGTATTCCTGCCTTAGACTCTGGGATGAGAACTGTGAGATCACGCTGGAAACAGACAGTGCTAAAAACAACAAGGAGCTTTTGTGAGAACTCTGTGAGAGCCTTGTTATTATTAACTAGCTATGTCTACACAGGTGAAACTGCTATTCAGTTTAAAATCAGCAGTAGTTAAAAAAAATTAAACACAGTTGGAGGCCCAAACTGTGTTAAACTTTTAAATTGTATTTTTAACCTTGCTAAAGCACAAATTGGCATGACTTATATTGACTGGCCTGTGTTATATAAATAAAGTGCATGACAATTTTTTACTTGTACATTTATTAACTGTTGTTGTTTCAGCTCTGTAGAGAAGGCCACAGGCTATGTATTAGGTCAACCTGTAGCAAGTTTCTTATAAAAATAATTCTGGGTTCATAACGATCAGACAAAACATGCTGGAGTTGTTTCCACAATAGGTATTAAAAAAATATTGTGCTACTAGCACAGTTCTGATCCCAAAGTGCATAGTGCCTGTCATAATTCTCCCACAATCAGCTCCCCATTGCCTCCTTGAAAAAACAGATGAAAGGACATTGGAATCAAATAAGGCAATTTAACCATTGAGTTAAGACAGCAATGCACCTTTCTGGATTTATTTCTTATGGAGAAAGTGGGTAAGAATAACACTGTGACCAATTGTCATTTTGTAATTCACTCAGACCTACAGATGATACTGGTACAGTGGGGGTGGTTAAATCAAATACAATGGTGTAAGGGTTGGGGGTGTACCACGTGCCGTGGGACCCCGAACCCCGGATGTCCCCTGGAGAGGAGGGGTACTCAGTGGACCGTCCCGCTTCGCCGCTCTCGCCTGCCACAACTTGATGGAAAATATGGGGTTCACCCGTGCCGGGAAGCTGGCGGTCCACGTGGGGGTACGGTACCTCCAAAGTCCAGGGGTCCTGAGGGCTCCTCCTCCCCTACACCCTCGCCCGGTCCTCCGGGTTGAGCCTCCGTGAGGGGCTCCCTTGGTAGAGTCCCAGTCCGGTGGGAAAGGGGGGGCCTTCCCCGGCCGGACCCTCACCGGTGTTCCCGCGGCACCTAGTCCCCCTGGCGCCGCTGGCTCCTAAGGTCTGGGGTTATCCCAACCCCCGTACGTATGTCTCCCGCCAAGCGGGGTTTCCACGGCCGACCTTCCCCGCCCACGGGTCGTCCTGCGCGACCACGTGTCCCGAAGTCTCTGCAGAAGGGTTCCCCCGTCGGTGGCCCCCTTCCCGGTTGCCCCCGGGGTCCGCGTTACCTTCCGGTCCTCGCGGCCTCCTGTCGTTGCTGTCTCCGCAGTTTCCAGCGCCACTGGTCCCTCTAGGGTCGTGTGGGGCTTCGCCGCCCTCCGGGACGCCGCCGCTGCCTCTTGCCGCGCGGCTCTCAGCTCCGTCTCCGCCGGCTGCTCTGCGGTCGGCCTCTGCTGCGGGGCTCCCGACTCCGCCTCCGCCGGCGGCTCCGCTGCCGGCCCCCGCCGCGATGCTCCCGGCTCCGCCGGTATCGGCCGCGCCGCCGCCGGCCCCCGCCGCGAGGCTCCCGGCTCCGCCGCTCCCTGACTCACCGTCCGCGGGTCCGCGGCTCCTGGCTCCGCTGCCGCCGGCTCCCGCCGCGTGTCTCCCGGCCTCACCGCACGTGGCTCCGCCGCTCCTGGAGTGGGCTCCGGGTGGAGCCTCCGTCCTTCTCTGCGGGTAAGCGTCTCGTTTTTATCCTCCCGCGCCGGTCCCGCGCCGGCGCGGTTCAGGTTCCGGCACACATTGAGTTCCCCGCCGGGTTTCCGGGTCCTGGCCCGGAAACGGGGCGGATTTCCAGGGTTCTTCCCTCGGGCCGGGCCCCGCGGGGTCCTGGCCCCCTCACAAATGGATATGCAGATGACTGCCCAGGATAAAATGAGATAAGTATCCTTTGGTACCACACAGTGCATAAATCAGTTTGCTGTTGCACCTTCATTTCATTACCCTTGTTGCCTACCAAAGTGGTTTCTAGGTATTGGCCTACAATTATCCATATGCATATGACTCCTCATAGTTTTGACAGTGTTGACTATGGTAGCCACCCCCAGGCAACAGTCCTGAATGACTAGCTAAATTATGAATGAGGCATTGGGTGTGTCCACACATTGCTGTATGGTGATTTTTCTTCTGTGCCATGCTTTAGTACTTCCAAAAGGAGGTACTAAAGCACGGCGCAGTATGGGTGGTTACTGCACAGTGTGAGTTAGATTTTGCTGCTACATTGCTGTAGTGTTGCATTATAACCAGGGAGTGCACCACTACGGTGATGTAACTGGTGATTATGTGTAGACCCACATGATCACTATGTCACTGTAGTGCGCCATATAGATATCAGGATGAGCCTGATTCTATCAAGGAAGTCACTAACAGAAGAATCCATGGGGCACATTCCCATGACTGTGCACATGCAGGGGTGTGCATTTTCTGTATGACAAATAGCAGTGGCACATATCTGTTCCGCTGCTATTTGTCCCAGGGCATGCCCCTGCATGTTGCAAAGGATGCATGGCATATGGCAAAGGGACCAGTGTGGGGCAGGGAAGGCTGGGGCCAGCACCAGCAGCCTTACCTGGGGTGCTGGGGGGGGCCTCTCGGGGCAGCAGTGGTGCTGAGCCAGTGGCTTAGAGCCTGGATGGCAGCCAGAGTTTGGCTCTAGCTGACCTGGATCCAGTTTCTGGTGGTGCACGCTGCTGCCACATGTGCTGCCCTGCTTTTTTTAGCAGCGGGGTTTTTTCTGGTTTTTTTCTGACACTAGGATCTCCTGGTGTCAAAAAACCCTGCCACACTATAAATTAACGGTGTGGTACATGACTGTATGTATGCCACATGCAGTCTGCAGTGCCTCAAATGTGTCTGAGGTGCTGCAAACTGTACACATACGCTCGTGGGGACATGCCCATGAAGGTCAACAGTAGCTGAGGTATTAGCACACTGGAATTCTGATCCACATTAAGAGTCATGTCACAGACTATATCCATATTGGTTAGACAGCACACTTCTTAGGGTGCTGATGTTATTTGGGTGACAACCATGGACTGCAGCCCTAATCCTGTTAGTTGTTTCAGTGGACAAACGGAGTCCTAGGACAAAGGAAAGAGAGTGTCTGTTGTGCTGTGCAAGCCATCATGTGCTAGGATTGTGAGTAGTGGTGAGTTATCACCACTCTACTTTACTTCTACTCAGAAAATATGATACAAGTATATTAACATGTAATATGTTATATAAGGTAATAATATAGTATAATAATGTCACCAGAAACCCAGGTTGGAGGATCTTCTTGACTTGAATATTTAGACATACTAAACACAATTTGATGTAGCAACATAGCACAAGTCAGATAATTATTGTGATATGACCTCTCAGACAGTAAATAAGGAAACCTTCCCCCTCCTGGGTGAGGGTTTTGCAGCTTCTTGCCTTAAAATGTGTCTCTCAGGTTAGTTTTAGGGAAAACCCAGGTGCCTCATTTTTAGAGGAACTTCTCAGAGGCTGCTGCTGCTTCCATCATAGTAAATGACACCATTGCCATTGGCTTCAGTGGAAGCAGCTGCAGGCAAAATTCATGCCCTGGCTTTATGAAGTTATGCACAGGCTATAAGTATTACTTACTCAGAGATGGAACGAATCAAACCATTGCTCCATAATCTCCATGGGGCAGGTACATGTCCTGTATGTCTGCACAGCATCCAGTGCAATGAGGCCTGATCCTGACTGGATTCTTTGGGCACTTCCACAGTGTAAATAATACCAGCAGTAAAGGAAAGCCTACTGTGCATAACCACCAGATGCTGATTTAACTAAAACACTGGAAATTCTTTGTGATACAGATCTAAATTAAACAGGTGTTCCACTATAGAACGTCCTTAATTTGTAGTACATGGAACTGAAAATGTGCCAAAATGCACAATGTGCCCTGCTTGTTAGCACAATAAAATTTGTGCTGAGTCCAGTATTGCTAGATGTTCTTTAACAAAACTGAATTTACAGAAGGTATTTTAGACCGATGCATTCTGTGGATAAAATAATCTTGCGGACCATTGGCTTAAGTTCAGGTTCAAACCTTGCACTGATTAATAGCTGATTAGTTTCTTATGTATAGAGTGAATCTGATGGTCTCTGTGCTCATTTCAAGCCTGACCCAAAGATTATGGAAGCCATTTGAAATATTTTCTTTCACTTCAGTGGACTCTTTTTTTTATGCCTTCACTCCTTTGCCACTTCACAAGGACTGATAGTTGTCCAAAATGCAAAGCCGTGTCCAAAACAGAAAGCCATGGAAGCAGCATTGAGACTAAGCTCTAAGCTAGTTTTTGTTCCAGTTCTGAATACGCATTTTTGATTTTGCAACTTACTGTGGAAAGTTCAGGTTCCAGCCAATTGTGTTCACTAGACTCTGGGCTATCAAGCTGCAGGGCTGCGGTTTAATGGCCGGCATGGATAGCAGACTTGGCTGCTATATTAGCCAAGAGCACAAGCTATTATTGTTGTTTATTTTATGAATTACAGTAGCATCTAGAGGCTTTAACTATGGTTAGGGGCTTTATTTTACTTGACAGTGAGCCTTACAGACCTTACAATATCTATAAACAAGAAGGAAAGGAATATTATCATCCTTATTGTGCAGGTAGGGAACTGAGGTACAGACAGATTATGGGGCTTGTTCAAGGTCACCCAGAAAAACTCAGGTTGAGGTGGAATCTGAGTTTAATGGAAGTCTCTTGGGTCTATGTCTACCCCTTTAACATATCGTATCCAGCAGCCTAATTTCTACTTACAGAACAGAGTATTTGCCCAGAAGGGGCTGTCTAGGCCCTACCCTTGCAAGACGATGACTCCTAGAAAGCTCCACCCCCATAGCACTACCCACTTGATCTCCCCCAAACCAGAGGGAGCTACTAGGCAAAGTATGAAGGAAGTGCCATTCTGATTAGTGATGGTATGACTTTTAATCTAATTTCAGCTGCCCTTGACAGGGAATATGAACCAGACATTAGGTATTAACAATAAGAAAGAAATGTAACAAAATTACTCTCCTTCCACCTGTTTTGGAATACAGGTTTCCTTCAATTTATGCTGTGCATGCACTCACCCCAGCCCTGGCTGCAGTGGCCCTGGGAGTGGCTGATGCCAGCTGGGCTGCACCATGCACTGCCTGTCCCCACTCACCTCTGCTCCTGGGCTGTGCCATGCCCTGGTGCAAGCAGCTAGTGTCAGCTGCTCCCAGGGCCACTGTAGCCGTGGTTGGGGTGAGTGCTGTGCCCTGTGCCACCCAGGGCTCCTCTTGCCTGCATTCACCCCAGCCTATGCTGAAGCATCCCAGGGAACAGCCGACACCAGTTGCCTGCACCACAGCACTGTGCAGCCCAGGATCTGGGGTGAGCTTGGGTGTGGGGGGACAGGTGGTGCACAGTTCAGCCCAGTGGCTGCAGGCAGCTGGCGCTGGCTGCTCCTGGGGCCGGGATGACTGGGGCCATGGCCCTTTCCCCTCCCCCCACAGACTTACCTGTTTGGGCGGGGGGCATTTATGCTGATTGCTTACAAGCCAATTTACCTTGCATATAATGAATTATGGGTCTAAATATATGCTCATAACATAAGAGTGAATTTGCATATAAAGAACCTGCTTAAATCAAGGGAAACCTGTACCAGTGTCAGATTCGGATAGATTGTGTAGATTTGGTTTCACCCAGTGCAAACAGTGACTTTGAAAGAAGAAAAAACAAGTATGTAAAATAACTTTGCAACAAAACAAGCCTGGCAATAAACTGGAAAATTTGTTGTTTTCCAAAATATGTAAAAAGGGAAGGGGCTGAAATAAAAAAACAAACAGCGTGGGGGTGAATTCCGGATCCAAAAAGCCTTCTAAGAGTAAAAGCAAAGAAACTGCTCTACAAATCTGAATCACTAGGTGGGGCTAAGAACCCAATCCTTCCCTTCAGAAATGCATGAGAAGACAAGTTAGGGGCAAGCAAAGGGAAGGAGGAGTCGAGGATTGAGCACTGAAGTCATTAGCTCCCTCAAGCTATATAAAGGCAGTTGCACAGTAAGTAATTTATGCTTAGGCAGCCTTGGCTCGATGGATTTGCACATTCCTTTTAATTTGTGATGGCATCAGCTCCTACCAAAGCATCATCAGCTCCTGATGTTGGATGCACAAGGGAGCTGAAACTTCTGACAGGCTGAAGAAAAGGGTGCAGAATATGAAGAGAAATAGGATCTGAAGGAAGAGTCCTGGTAAATAGGTACAGCTGCTTCTTAATTGTAAATAAAAAGATACCTTTTCAGACTGAGCATAATTGAACTTAAAAAGCCATTCCATTTTATTTGCATCGAGTCACTGACATTAAACTAAATATATTTTGCTTATTAAGGTTTTTATTGCTTTTTGAATGCCTTTAATGCTGAAAGAGCCTTTGTTGAAAATGTCCACAATTTGACCGGAAGTCCATAGTATTCATGACAGTAATTTTACCCTGTGACACTCCTGGCCAAATTAAAATATTTAAATCCTAAGTACAGGAGATGAACATTATGAATCCTGGAAAATAAGAATTTTCCTCATTTTCATAGTACTACCTGAGCAGCTAAACTGTTGATAATACAGTTCATACAAACTTCAGAAGTACAAATGTCAGGAATATATTTAAATCTTTTGATTAAAAAGCTCAGCCCTTAATTCTTGCAGGAATTCAAATGTTGTTTAATTACAGTCAAGTGAGCAGATACAGCCTGATTTCAGTCATGAAAATCGTATTTGTATGGTTCAAGGCTGCCAGGATTGAGACATCGGTCAGATATTATTTGTTGTTCTGTTTTCACCACAATTTCCAGAGAACTGTGCTAGCTTCTGGGAAAGACAATTAGAATAAAACAAAGGTGTGAGGAAAAAGAAGGGGAATGAAACTCTTTGATTTTAGTTTCACCATGAGCAGGGATAGCTGGAAAAAACTCTTTTTGTGTGATAGGTTAATTAAGAATAAACAGACAGAATGTAGAACAGTTAGGAGCTGAACATGCCAAGTTAAATAGAAATATTTGACTCTATTTGATATTTGTTTTGTCAACTCCTGCCTGTTCTTGTCGTGTCCTGTTTTTTTGGCAGGGTCTCTTGCCGTTCTGGAAAATGCATTTACCACCCTCCTTTACAACAAGTCCCTCAGAAGGAACAGAACACATTTGCCTCCAGAGATGAATACATCTTATCAGCTATACATTCCAGAACTTAACTTGAGTACCTTTGGCAACAACTTTACGGTTCCCACTGTCAAGAGCAAGTCATCACCATGTGAGCAGGTGGTCATTGCAGCAGAGGTGTTTCTGGCACTTGGCATTGTAAGCCTTCTTGAGAACATCTTAGTCATCTGTGCAATAGTTAAGAATAAGAACTTGCATTCGCCCATGTATTTCTTTGTGTGCAGCTTAGCAGTAGCTGACATGCTGGTCAGTGTGTCTAATGCTTGGGAGACCATAACAATATATTTAATAAACAATAGGCATCTAATTATGGAAGATGCCTTTGTACGTCATATAGACAATGTTTTTGATTCAATGATCTGCATATCCGTGGTGGCTTCCATGTGCAGTTTGCTTGCTATAGCAGTAGACAGATATGTCACCATCTTCTATGCCCTACGTTATCACAACATCATGACTGTGAAAAGATCAGGGCTTATTATTGCATGCATATGGACCTTTTGCACTGGCTGTGGCATTATCTTCATTCTTTATTATGAATCAACTTATGTTATCATTTGTCTCATCACAATGTTTTTTACCATGTTATTCCTCATGGTTTCTCTGTACATACACATGTTTCTCCTGGCTCGCACTCATGTGAAGAGAATAGCAGCTCTGCCTGGATACAACTCTGTCCATCAAAGAACCAGCATGAAGGGAGCCATCACTTTGACCATGCTACTTGGCATTTTCATTGTTTGTTGGGCTCCATTTTTTCTTCACCTCATCCTGATGATTTCTTGCCCTCAGAACCTCTACTGTATTTGCTTCATGTCTCATTTCAACATGTACCTTATCCTCATCATGTGCAACTCTGTGATTGATCCTTTGATCTATGCCTTTCGTAGCCAGGAAATGCGGAAGACTTTTAAGGAGATTATTTGTTGCTACAGCTTGAGAATGGTCTGTGGGTTACCCAGCAAATATTAGGAAAACATGTATTTTTGAGTAAGAAACTAAAAACTGCAATTTTTTTCATCAAGAGAATTGTGAATCAAAATTGTTAGTATCTTGTCTGATTTCTGCTGAATGGACTATAAAAAACATCTTTCTACTTTTTGCTTGTCATGATGATGATTTTTCTTTTTCTTGGGAAATTACAAAGCTGTTTTTCTAGTTTAATTATGTGGTCTATTCCCCCCAGCCCTTCATGCACATCTATAACCCTGGCTGGCATTAATAGGAGTTACCCTATGCATGTGCATCAAAGAGACCATAGAACATGTTGGCCCAGAGTCAAGTCTCTGAAAGCAATACATCTTTTACTCCTCAGTCTTCATAGGCTGGGGCTTGCATAGATTGGGTCTGGATAGGCTATTCCTATCTGCTCTAATGTGAAGCACAATGTACATAATCATATATACTAGCTTATGTGATGGTTAATGTGTTTTTTCTGGAGACAAGATGGCTTATTTCACTGTACAGAACAAACAGGTTTCTTGATAATTTATTCATTGAACATAAAGTTAGAACAGTAACTGTGATTTAGCCATAAGGAAAGAAAATAATCCTTAGATGTAAGGATCCACAGTTTATAGCTGTCAGGTCTTGACTGACACAGATATAACTAAGAACTTCTGTACCAGCATGCAAACAAACACTAGCAATCTTTTAATCCAGTCATGACTGCAACAGTCACAAATGACGTATCACACAACCAGCCAAAGTAACTGCAGGAATTCCCAGTATGGATTATAGTATTTTGCAGCACAAATCCGTGTCTGCTCCAGCATCCCAATCACTGCATTTGTGAAAAAGGTTTATCATATGCTGGTTTTAAGGTGATAATGCCTCAGACTAAAGACAGAGCTAGTTATACATTTTTCAGGATGCAAAATGCAGTAGTAAGCATATGTGTATATATATATATATATATATATATATATATATACGTATGCTTACTACTACCATATATATATGGTTTCCAGGTAAATATCATGAAAGATTTTATGGAGAGAAAATTATTGGACAGAGTTCATGTTAGAGATGAACTGAATTAGGAGATGTGAAGTTTATCAGATGGAAATGATTCTGGGAAACCTCCTAATGGAGCAGGTTGGTCCTATAGAACATTTTTTCGACGGAGAAATGCAGAGGCATAACTACCAGGGTCTGTCCCATGGGTGGGAGGGGCTGGGCCAGCTGTGGTAGTGGCTGCTATTGTTATGCCCTCCTCTGCCCCCAAGTAGTTGCCCAGAGCTAGTGCCCTTATTACCCACTTCTGGTTATATTATTGCAGGCATGGTTATCATGGTGTACTGGAAGTGGGTGCTAGCAAAACAGGTTTTTTAGGAATACAGAAAAGCATGCAACCATGTATTTAAATATGCCTGAGCTAACATCTGATCTACTCTTCTTTTTTCTGCGAGGCTGACAAGGTTCACGAGACACAACAACCCTCACATCTTGTAGGAGCAATTTGTATCCTGTTGTGTTCTCTTAAACATGATGTTCTGTAACAGCTGGATAATGTGACGAATATTGCATTTGTCACAGATGAAGGGAGTACAGTCAAGAACTGCAGCGTACAATAAAGTCTTGACCCACTTCAAAGAATGTTACAGATATATACAATATCCTACCAAATGCTGTATTTTTGCACTAAGCTGTGAGATACATAAAAGAATAGGGTTACCAACTCTGTTTGAGTCTATTCTGGGAGGTTTCATCACATGATGTAATGACATTAATGACTGAACTACTGTACTGTACTCAAGAAGGCAAATGTACATTACTATTACATTTTAAAACCCCATTGGACTACTGTAAAAGTTGGATTCAACATTTAATATTTATTTTAATGAATACCCTATCATCTATCTGCTGGGTGACTCAGCAGTTTTCTAGAGATTATATCTAATTCTTGACGACACCAGGGCAATTCTGGAGGGTTGGAAACCCTAATAAAAATCATGAGGTGTTGTATCAAAAGTGTGAAAAATATTCCTTTCCAAAGGTGAGAGGTTACTTTCTTTAAATCATGTCCAGTGAATGTGAAACCATTTGAAACCAACTCAAAGACTCATATTAACCCCATGGTATTTGGATTAGGCCCTTACATGTCAACTGATTGTATTTAGAATCCATCAAAATGATAGGGACCATATTCTTCCTTCAGTTGTACTTTAAAATAATATTTCACCTATTTAACCATAGTCAGAATTTTGCTGTAAGGGTGAAGTCCACTGCAGTGCAAGATTTACCAGTTAAACCCCATCTTAAGAGGAACTTAAATGGTGCACTGAACCGTCTGCTTCACTGCTGATCTGTTAGTACATACAGCTAATGATGGCGGTATACACACATACTAACTTTCTGACAGTTAAACCAACTTAATTTTTTAACATTGACTTAACTGTCAGAGCATACACACGTATGTGGAGCAGAGTCAACTTATATGAAGAGTAAGATAATACACCTTGGCAGTGTATTATCTCAAGTTGCATTAGTTAAGTTGACTTAGCTCACAAGATGGCTGCCACTGTTTCAAGGAGCTGTGCATGCATATCCTCTGATGTGGCTTAAGTCTACTTAGTTAAGTCACCTAATGTTAAGTCGACTTAGTACATGGGTTCTTGCCCATAGATAGCAACTATGGGACAATTCATTTAATTTCCATCAACAGAAGAGATACAAGTAAGGTGGTGTTGTAAATCATTGTAAATCATTAAATAAGAAACTAAATCTGGAAAAGCCTTAGGTGTTTTTATGAATTGTACACTGCATTTCCCCCCTCCCCCCCGAGGTTTATTTAATGTAAAAATGTAAGTATCTGAGGCAATTAAAGTGGAGGGTTAGAAACCCGTTTAATGTTCAGTATACCTTTCAATGTATTTCCTACAGTTTATCTGGAAAATTACAGTAGTCTGAGACAACCTGTGGCCCTTCAGCTGATAAACTGAAAATAAAATTTTCACAGAAGGGTATTTTACATCCTGGTCTTCTGTATTTCAATTTGTACTGATAGTGTTGTTGAAAGCTTTATGAAAGAAAGTCATGTATGAATAAATATAATTTAAATTTATGTTTTTGCTCTTCCAGCTGTCAGCATTCTCTCCTCTCCCATTACTATCAGCTTTGCATATAGGACCGCAGTAGGTGAAACCTGCAAGTAACGTTAATAAGAGATTGGAACAGTGCCTGGAAAAGGCTGTTTTAATAGTATTAAGATGTGTATAAAATTAATACATAGGAACCATCATACATTTCAGTGTGGTCCCCATAGGTGATTTGATATTCAACAGTGGAATGAAAACAAATTGGTTGTGTTTCTGTTTATATCCAAGTTTGGAAAAAAGTAAGTATTATTTTTAGCAGTCATCATTATTAGGTTTTAATTAAAAATATGAAACCTCATGATAGTAATTTCACGGCAAACCATAGTAAAAATGAGCTCTGTTAACACCACTCTGTAGTACCAGTGGTTACTACCCTGACTTATATACTGCCATTTAGTTACCTTTTAATGGTGGTTCTACTTAGGATTAATAGCCCAGCTTAATAAACAGATCTAAACTAGAGCTGCATGCTATCTAAGAAAAAAACAAACACTCCTTCTGTTGAAGGAAACTTGATTACTACTTTTCCATTCATCTATTAAAGTATCTCCTCACTGAAAGATGCAAAAGGATAATTTTTTAGACCTTTATCTATTGACATACAAATGTACTCTAGAAGTTTGCCTTTTCTCCAGATAAAACCAAGAGAAAAAAGAATGGAAAAGTGAATTTGTAGCCACTGGTAGTATTTTATTTTTAATTTATGAAGCTTGCACATAAATATCCATATATTTAATAAACCATTTCCTCTGCACTAATGCCTAGTGCCAGTAGATGCCACTTATATAGAAGTCAGTAGGCTAAGGGATGTTAAAAGGTAGTGAAGTAGATTAGAGAAATGAGGAAACTTGGAATATTGTGACAATAAGAGCTGTATCTGAACAGCATCCGGGAAAACTGAGAATCTGTCAGTGCACAGAGCTACTCTGGGATGGCTATTCTGTCAGCTTAACTGCAAGCAACCTCAAGGCTGTTCTAAGTTCAGTTGATTTGGTTTGACTGAGTATGTCTACACTGGTTGTGCACTGCTTTTGGGCCACTACCAAAGAATAATGTTTGCCCACCTGCTCCCAATCCACCTGCTCAAACCTAGAATTGAAGTGGTGAGGAAGCTCTGGGGTTGCTCCTTGCTTGACATCTCTGGGCACATCCAGAAGATGCATGTGCACATGCATTTCCCTGGGGACAAACAGCAGCAGCACATAGCAGCATGCACACTCTGGCTGGCCAGGCTCCACTTTTGGGCGGCATACACTGCCATCACGTGTACCACCCTGCTTTTTTAGAGCTAGTTTTTTTCTAGCTTAGATCAGCAGCATGGGGAACACCTGCATGTGCAGTGCTGCAGCTGGGTCTGCGGTGTCACAGACCACACGTGCACACTTGTCTGGATGTACCCTCCATCAGTCAGATACAGAAATGTCAAGACCAGTGGCACCCCTAGAGTGTTCTCATCACCTCAGTTCTAGGTCAAGGGTATACACAGCAGGTATAGTTCAGTAGAGCTTCGTGTTTGATAGCAGACTTGCCACTGGTCTGGTGCCATTGTAGGTACAGCCCAAAAAAGCTTGGCTCTTGCACTAGGTGGCCATTGCTGGGGTGCAGGAGTGTTCCAGTCCCCAGCATTTTCATTTGCTGGTGGCCTGGCTTCTGAGGATTTCTCCATACCAAGACAAATCTGAAGATTTCCAGACCTACCAGGCTTCTAGCTGCTTTGATGGCTACAGCAACCACCACCCTCACAGCCCCCACAAAACAACTGAGATGGAATGGGGCAAGGATCTGGCCCATTATTTCAAATGTACATAATCACAACTTGTCCCTGTCCCATATCCTGAACAGACATCAATCAGCTGTGAGGGGGGAAAAACACTGAAAAAACACTGTACAGTCTGAGCAGTGACCAGTTGCTGTGTCTAGCTCTGGGTCACTCACTGGGCATGTCTACACAAGATGCTAACTGCAGTAGCTGAATAATACTGAGCAGTAGCACATCACGGCACAAACATTGCTAATATGCTACTGCGCAGTATTATTCGGCTACCGTGCATTATATATTACTAAAAAGGTAAACTACTGTGCAGTAGTGTCTCAGTTGTGTCAGACACTTGATGTGCCTGTTTCATAGCAATGAGACACTCCAGTCTGTTTGCTAAGATTGGAGAAATAGTGCCCTAGATCCCTGAACTTTGCTATTGACTTAGACCAGTTCTGCCTAGAATCCATCTTGCTACATGAGCTCTCATGACTCAAATTACCCTTCAGGAATTGTGTGATAAGTAAAGCAAGAAACCCACAGGCTTTGCAAAGGAACTCAGTAAATATATACACACTTCATTCTAAAAAGTGTACAAGAGTTGAAGATCTAAGGAAAAAGAACAAATATGTATGCACAGTACCCATCATTTTACTCCTCACCATGCACTTTGAGTCTTAGAATTGCCTTTGCTCAGTTTAGGTGGAAACTCCCTTGTGTTCCCAGCGAAAGGGCTCTCTTGCTGCTTATGATGATCAGCCTCCTATGTCCATTTGCTCAACAGCCTTGGTCATGAGTCTCAGTATAGGACCTCATGCTTCAGCTATGCTGAATTAATATGGATAATCCCCCTTGTTTCAGGTTGGGTGATAGAATCAGTCAGTCAACAGCAGACAAATTGTCCTTGAGAGCCAGATCACTCCTATGTTAGCTCTCCCTAACATGGGAAACATCTTTCCTGCCTTGTTAGGTATTACAAACAGTTATAGGCACATATAAGTTCCAGCTGCCTCTCAACACAGTAGAATCAGACACATAAGGGAAGTTTTAATTCAAAATTCAGAGTATAATAAATTATATTATGATATAGCTGGGGACAGTCCTGGTTTGAGCAGGGGGTTGGACTAGATGACCTCCCGATATCTCTTTCAAGCCTAATTTTCGATGATTTTATCATTCTATATTTACAAACAAAAATGAAATGAATCAAGGTGACACAGACATATTCCCCAAGCTGTCATACACTGTTTTCCTATTTCACTCATTATTTCTCCTTCTCTCCATGTTGATTGCCATATTTGCTACACTACTTACATTCATTTACTTAGCTATTCATCCAGGCACATAACAAACCAGCATCTAATTAAATTTATAAAATGTCAGTCAATACCCATCTGACCACCTGGAGTGTCTCTGCCAGTTTAAAAAAAATAAAGTTAACCAAGATAGCAAAATAAACAGCAACACCAGAGTGTATAGCACTAAATAGTCACTAGCAAACAAGCAAGCAAACAACATCCTTCTTCCTAAATCAAGGTTCTTAAATATTATCCTTGACAACATTTTGCTTCATCAGACGTTGTAAGAGCTGTTTCCTGATACATATGCTAAAGGTCTGTAAATTAATCCCTAATGAAATGTTGGCCACTGGAAATATTTAGAGGCACATACATTCACTTTTAACTCCTGAGCACAACTATGTAAGCAGTTAAAAATTAGTCATGCAACATGGCTATACTATTTAAATATACCTCTTCTGATTGTCTCACATTTTCTTTCTATGTGCTGACATGAGTTTCATTTGAGCAGCTTGCATCAAACAAGAGGATTGTAACTCTTGTCCCTTTCATCAGTTTCGCATCTGTGCAATTCCACTGTGGTTTCACAATTGACACCTGCTTAACTAGAGTAAAACAAGATCAGAGTCAGGCCCTAGGACCATGTCCCCATGAGTGGGAACATGTGGTTTGCAGCTTACATGGCACATGTTAATCTGTTCGCTGTGCTACATATTTGCATGTGCACCAATTTCCTACACTGCTAATTTGCAGCGGGAGGAGGTGGGGTGGGAAGTGGGCGAGGATTGACACTGAGAGATCCTAGGTAATGCCTTAATGATATGCTTCAATTTCTTTCCAGGTAATGAAGCTAGGGTGATTGATTAATAATTTCCTGGGATGCATTTCCTTTGCTATTTCCCAGTCTTATGGGCCTGAGTGGAATTGCTGTGAGTTCTCAAAGATGATAGCTAATGGCTCTGAAGTGACTTCAGGCAGGTCCTCCAGTATTCTCAGATGAATCTCAACTGGCCCTTATGGTTTAAAAACATTCCCCTAAGTAATCTCTGTGTTTCTTCTCTACTCAAGGCTGATTATCTACTTCTCTGTCCTCACTGGTAACTGTGCTTGTCATCTGACAGTTGACCTTTTTTTTATGAAGATGGAAATAAAAAGGCATTAAACACTTCAGCCTTCTCTATATCATCAGTTATCAAATTGCCCTCCCTAAAATCCCCTTAGTCTTTCTCGTACTCCTAAGATACAATGCTTTTCCTTGCCTTTTTGTCTTGCTGGTAGGAGACGGGAGATGGAAGTTTGGGGGTGGGAGTGAGTAGTTTGAGTCTTTCCACCTGGTGAGTGCTGTGACCATTGGGAAACTTTATAAAGGAGGGATAGTGATACTTCTGCTAACACCACTACCAGTACGTGAGATTTGACAGCAGCTGCCACTGTCTTAGGTGCATACAGTAGTTTTATCAGGTAAGCATGTTCTGAGAATGCATACCAGACTGAGAGCCTCAGGCAAGGTAAGTGCAAGAATATTTAGTCTGTGAATCCTACTGGAGTGGAGCTTTTGAGTTGCTCAGTACTGCCAAACCTGAGGTGCTTCTGGGCAGGCCCAGAAAGAGAACTTTAGGTGTTTAGTGAAGCGTAATGAATGTCAAATATTGCTTGTCTATGGAGTTTAGGCAACAGCACAACTAGGGTTTTGAAGAGCATAGTTTTCGACATGGGACATGCCTAACTCCTTTGGTTTAATATATCTTTTTCTGTGGCATATATTATACACTGTCAAAAAACCAGTCATATTCATTAAGTAATTATCTTAGCCATAACATTTTAAGCAACACATTGGACATGTATTTAGAATGAACACATGTGGAGCCTAATGAGAAGGGGTTGAAGAAAAGGAAGTTCGTACAATAAGAATGTATTAATGGAGACAGACTGGCATATTGAGTGGGGAAAGATCAAAGATCCAGTGGACAACATAATGAGTAAATAAGGTAAGTGTAGCATTAGTCTCTACAGACCTTTAGAAAGTCAAAACAGGGAATATGAGGAGCACAGTGTGTTGCAGATGACCTTTTGAAGAAAATGCCAGTTAGAAAATTGAAGTGAATTTATGATAATGATAATAACAAGTAGCTCGATAGAGTTTAAATAGTCAAGCAAGGTTTAATAGTGAGGCAAGAAATGGAAAGAAGGCTGAAGAAAAACAGTACACGGTAAAACAAATAATAAAAAAATTTGCTGGTAAAGAATTAGTGGCACCCAATGAAATGCTAGGAATGTGACAAGGTAGGGCTGGAAAAATCCAATATCCAATACCTTTTTTTTTTTTTTTTAGAATATTCCATTTCTGGAAAGACTATGAACCTTACATTACAGACCTTACATCTGATGAAAACAAATTTTGACCAGCTATAATATGAGAGGGTTAAACTCACTAGGGGGGACCAGAAGGGTTTGGGATAGACCTTGTTTCCCCTAGCGCCCCCGGCATAACAAGGATAATGGCTACAAGTTGTTGGAGAGTAGGTTTAGATTGGACATCTGTGAGAACTACTTCACAGTCAGGGCGGCTAGGATCTGGAACCAACTTCCAAGGGAAGTGGTGCTGGCTCCTACCTTGGGGGTCTTTAAGAAGAGGCTTGATGCCTACCTGGCTGGAGTCATTTGAGCCCAGTTTTTCTCCTGCCCAGGCAGGAGGTCAGATTTGAAGATCTACAAGGTCCCTTCCAACCCTACTTCTATGATTCTATGATACTTAGCATTTTATAACACCTTCTGAGAATTTCAAAGTTTGTAAACATAAATGTATCACATCTCCCAATATCACTGTAAGATAGTACAGCAACTACTACAGCTTTGAAAATGGAGAAATGGAAGAAGAGAGAGCTTAAGTCATCATTTTTAAAAGTGTGTGGGTACATCTACATGTTCATTAATGTGCTTCTGCTACTGCACATTAAATTTAGTACCTTTAATGTGAGGTACTACCTAAATGTGCGTTAGGCTGCTCTAATGTGCGGTAGTGAAAGCATATGCTTTTAGTCATGCTTAATGCCTAATATTACTGTGTATTAGCATGGTTTTTGACATGATGCTGTAATACACAGTAAAATTAGGCTACTGAGCATTAAAGCACATGTGTAGACATGCCCCATGGCAACAATTAGCTTCAGTGATTTAGGTTCTAACTCCATTCTTAAAATATTAGTTTGAGTCTGTGAGCTTGGAACTCCTGTTTAGTAGAAAACAGCACTTCTTCAAAGCATGAAACACCTAGAAAAATTGATTTTAAGATCATTAAATAGACATATAGAATGTACTCTACAGTATAAATCCTGAAGTAGCTAGGAGCACAACAATGAATGAGTTTAAATAAAATACACTCTATGTAATAGTTAGATTGAGAAAAGAGAATGCAATAAGGGAGATTGAGTAGGATATTAAGATTTGCAGAATGGTAATGGGTAGGCTGTCTTTTTCTAACTTGTTTAAGAACAATTTGCATATTTCCCTGTCATTTGTAACTTGCTTAATGAATTCCATGTCCTCTGAAACTCATATAATTCTTAGAAGTGTCTGTTGAAGACAGATCAAATACAATTTAATGTCTTTATCACTGAACAGAAATAACCATTGCCAATTGGATTTTAAAATTCAAGCATTTTGCAATCAACTTTACTTGTTTTGTTACATTTCCAAAAACATGGCTGATAGATCAGGTAAGGCTTTGCTAGGTTGGTATTTTTTTCTGCTGAGCCAGTCTGAAGTCTGTTAGAAATCATTCTGTGAAATAGTAAAGTCTTTTTCCCCATGTGAATTTTTTGAATTTACGTTGTTTGCAAGAGAATGAATGTTTTCATTTAAAAATAATAAACCAACCATTCTGGTTGCTTAGAAAAACTTTTTAACTATGCTGCCATATAGTCATGAGCTGTGCAAGAAGGAAGAATGGAAAATAGCTCTAGAAAGTGGTGATATTTAAACTCAGTGCTGTTGTAATTAATAATAATCTCAATACAATCACTTCAATAGTAGCATTCAGTTGTTATAGTTTGACTTGTAAAGATGAAGTAATTAGAAAGGGCAAGTGTTCTAAAAATGCATATGTACAGACTGACATGCAGCTTAACAAAAGTGCAACAAGTGTATTGCCAAAGACATGTCAGAAACAGATGGACAGGGAGCTTTTAGTACCAAGTCTCTCCCCCTGAAGTTTTCTAAGTCTATGCAAAGTCATTTCCTCTCCTTGAAATATGAGAGGGAGGAAAAAAAACCAATAGCTTGATTACTAAAATCCACATTTTTATAATATATCAGCAAAACTGGTAGTATTTCTAAAAGTTCTTTTCATAACATAAAATTCATTCTTCTTGTTTACTGTAAGACTCATTTCTGAAAATATTTTATGAACTTGGTTTCTGCTATGTGTTAAGGTCTATTAGAGTCACAAATTGCTAGAGGCATTCAAAAGGTTGCTGATTATTCATCAATGGACCCCTCTGTCTTTGGCAGTTTCCTGCTGCATAGGCTGCAATTGAAGCAGTCTTCTGCTACTGAAGTTGTAGTTTGATTTCTAGTTTGACTCTTCCACTAATCTGCCCCTCCACTTAAAATGCAGAATATAATAACTATGGTCCATTGTGAAAGGCACCAGTAAATTATATTTGTATTTTCAATAGAAAAATATTTTTTCCTGGGCCATGGAAACAGTACTGAATGTAGACTGTGATCCACACATTTTGTACAGAAGAAAAAATGATGATGGATGAAACCAGAGAGGTACTTTAAAACTTATTTTTAATAATGCTGCCTTCTCTGGTTAATAGCAATAGTGTATTCACAATACATGCTGTCTGTCTACAGCCCAATCACTTTTATTTATTTATTTTTGCTGGTTTCACAAGATTTCTGTAGCATGTGTGCGCCTACTGCTCACCAACCTCATTAAAGCCTTTTTAGGTCCCAAGCCATACAACTAGGTAAGTGGAACTGAAGCATATGTTTATCTTTAAATAAGGAAATAGTCTTGGAAATCATTTGAACAGTGCTCACACACTTCAAGCTAAGCACTTGAGTTAAATACTTTGCTGAACCAGTGTTGTATACCTTGCATGATCAAGACCGTATTAATGTGCTGTGTTGACAGGCTACAGAACGAGCTGTAGCAAGTGCTTGCTGAAACCCAACTGTTTACAGAAAAGGGCATAAAAGTCAGAGTCCTGCTACAGAAATTACTCAGTAAGGTTCTATGGCCTGTGTTAGACAAAGGTCAAACCAGGTGATTATAATGGACCTTTCTGTTCTTAGAAGCAATAAATAAATATTTAAAAAGATGCTTGTGAAGGTTCACTTATTCTCATGATATACAATAAACTCCAGACAAAGTGGTAAATTTCTCACCTTCAGCCAAATTCAGTAACACTGGCAAATGTGGAGGCTTATGCAAAAGGTCTTCACAAGTTGGTATTGAAATCTTTTATTTAACTCCTGTTTGTAGCGGTTTCTGCCATCTTGTCACAGAGCAGAAACAAAACCAGGGGTACATACACACATACTAACCTGACTTAAAATGAGTACACTTAACTAAGCCGACTTAAGGTGAGCCACACCAGGCTGTACACTCCTTGACATAGTGGCAGCCATCTTGTGAACTAAGTTAACTTAACTAATGCAGCTCAAGATAATACACCTCAGAGTTGTATTATCTGGTGCCTCATTTAAGCTGACTCTGCTCTACATATGTGTTTATGCTCTGAAGGTTAAGTAGTCTTAAAAAAGTTAAGCCAGCTTAACTGTCAGAAAGTTAGTACTTGTGTATACACCCCATGCAACTCAGATGATTAACTACACAGCACAAACAACCAACAACCAAATAACACTGATAGGTTGAAGTATGTTTGCATAGAGTTTCTCAAATAATTTCAGATAATGAACAAAACCCACCAGATTTCACTGAACAATGGTTATTTCTATGGTAAATAGAAAGAAGGACTAAATTCACTGAAGTATGTCAATACTGTTCACCTAGGTCTAGTCTTGACTTAATACAAGGGTGTTAGAAGCAGATCATAAAAGTCAGTTGATATTTAATTTATGCATATTGTTTAAGCTTATCTAAATTAAATGTACTTAACCTTATTTAATCATATATCAATTATGGTTACGTGCATCCCCCCTCAAACAAAAACAACTCATTTTTTACTATAGGGTTGTACTGCAAGAATTTAGAAGAACTAGCTTCCAAAGAAACGCTATAGATTACCTTAAATTCAAATGTCAAAATCAATTTTTAAGTTTCCATGAGCAATAATGATCAAACATCAATTTAGACAGTCCATCTATAAAGCATGCTAAAAATTTACATTAAGTTACGTTAAGTCCAAAGGATAAGGTAATTTACAGATCTATGAGAGAATTTATTTGTCCAAAATTAAAACAAACTAAAAATGATGGACCTGGAGAAGGGGTTTTTATGCCTGAAGTTTGTACAATATCTCTCCCAATATAGAGTTGGTCCAATAAAAGATACAACCAAAAAAAAACAAACCCAAACTAAATAAAAATCTCCTTCCCTCATAAAAATTATGGAATAAATCAGAAGTTGAGGCATGCACTTAAAGTGGCTCTGGCAAAAACATAAATTCCAAGTTGCTACATGTTTTTACATTTGTCTTGCAATTTAAGAGAGCTGGCCTTTTTAGCTGTCCTAATATTTATTATGATGAGAATTATTTTCAAACAAGGATCTTTACTGCTTATTGCTGGTCTAGCACATGCTTCCATTTAACTAGATGCTTTCACTGGTTATCATCAAATTCCCCTGGAACCATACCGGGCCCCACAATCTGTTGTGCTGCATTCCCTCTGAATAAAAACAGACAGTAGAGGACCATGGGGAATTCACAGCTCTTTAGTTCTCTTCCCAGCCCTAGCACAGGAGATAGCAACAGGGGATGGAGTGAGGCAAAAGAGTTGGCCCAGTGGCTTTAATTAATAATAGTAAACTGATTCACAAAAACTCTACAAGGTAGTGAGAAACCTTGTAAACTCAGTGATGAGGATGGAAGGAAGAACCTATACTAAGTATTTGGTGGCATTCTGGATTTCTTCTGAGAGTTACACAGACAGAATGGAAGACACAATAAGGACAGTTGGTTAAGGATAGGATAGGATTTTGCTGCCACTGTCAGGAGAATCAGATGAATTATACAGTGATGTATGAGATGAAAATCAAGCCTATTGCATGTATATAAGTTAGCAGAAACAACAGAGTGTATTTAGATTAAGCAATCAAAACTCATTAGGCGTTTCCTCTATGAGCTCTATTTCTTGAGGACTCTTGCCATAGAAAGTATTAAGATTAGCTAATTTGTTTTATTTGTTTAGAAAATGACTAATAACTTCTTGTTTGATAGATTCTGAAGATAACAAATAAAATCTTTTGGCATTTCTTGCATCTAAATAGCCATTGCTATTAATAGGCTAGACCAGTGGTTGGCAACTTTTTCAGGTTTTGGGCTGGAATCACCCAGCTCAGGTGGGTCTTTAACACCTGGGTGGGTAGGCACTAGGGGCACCTGTGCACAAGCAGTGAGGCTGTTCTGATGTGCCATAATGATGAGCTTAAGTTAAAGCATCCCTGTCACCCTTTTTCAGCATGGGGATGCTGGGGATGCTCTCAGAGCCACTCTAATTAAAGCAACTGCCCCCCCCCCCGCCCCAGCGCATTTATAAATGCCCTAGGACCCAATCACTGCATCTTCTGTCTATAGAAGCAGGGGAAGATCTGGAGCTGCTGCTTCCTCCCACAGCAGCAAGGGGTGAATGACCCCTGCAGAACTTCCCCACTACCAAATGCTGCTGAAGCCACATGTCTGTAGGCTGGATCAAGTGACTTGGCAGGCTGGATCCAGGCCACAGACTATACAGGTTACAAATTGCAGGGCGAGACTCTTGGAAAGCCAAGCTCAAAATGTAAATGAGCAGCGTAGATTTAAGAGTATATTAAAGAAAAGGTTAGTTCAGTATCACATTTATTTGGGATGTGGTAAGTTTAAAATAAATAGATGTAGAAGCCAATTCTATAAAACCTTTCTTCATGCTGAGTAGTACTTCACATCATGATTCATCTCATTTTTAGGTTGGATACAGGCTCTATTATCTCTATGAAGAGGCACTTGATTTTGGTTCTCATACTGGCATACATGCTGACCAGACATTGCAGCAGGAAGAGTCCAGGGAATTAGTTGTGACTGAGTTCTCTTGCCTTTTCTTTGTTGGAGTAGTGGTATAGTCTGACATTATCCATGTACACCAGTCAATTACTGTGCCATTTGTACTGGCTCACCTCTCCCGACACACAGTTGGAAGAAGAGTCAGAACGCTGTCCATTGTTCATCTGCTTAGCCTTATTATTACTTGAACTTTTCTTTTGCATTTAGCCTTGAACTCGCTTTAACAGGTAGCTTATGTTTAAGCATTATCAACATAGGTGTGTGAAATGTAGGCCTTGTTACTAGCTCAAATTAACTGAACTTGGCATGAACCAAACTAAATCAAAGGGATGACATAACTGGATATGTTAAATGAAGTGTGATAAGAGGGGACTAATCAGACTTTGCCCAACTACAGAGCCCTTGGAATTTGCAGTTTGGATGGACAGACAAATTTAGGAGTCTGGGGCATGCCCAAATTAAGAAACTAGTAAAAGATCAAATTAAGATGTGTGCATGTGATGGGTTTGTTGGAACAAAAGAATATGCTGACAGGATAAAGCATGAATGACACGTGCCCCCTGTGACTGGGGGGGCACAGCAGTGACGGGAGCATGGCAGTGGGAAATGAGATGCCGCTAGCTGGGGGGAGAGGGGTGGTGAGCCCACCTGCAGACGCTACTGGCAGTGTCGGCAGTGCCTTTTTGTAGGGGGTGCACTAGCATGAACCCTCCTACACATTGCCCCGAGATGCACATGAACAGTATGATGATCCCGGGGAAACCAATCAATGGTTCCCAGAAAGAGTCAGAGGAATAAAGTTAAAGAAAAAAGTGGGGGGGGAAGGCGAGGGGGTGTACAACAAGGAAGTTGGCTGTGTGTTGTTGTCCAACAACATTTGGACTAAAAAACAGCCATTACCCACAGATGACCATCCTCTACTTTCATAAACTGATTTATGAAACATAAATCTTTTCTGTGAAGTGGAGTAACATCTGGGTTTGAGTGAGACCATTGAACTAAGTGTTTTTGTCTCTCTCTATGTAGAAACTGTAAATACAGTCAATGTGTTAATAAAAGTTAGATTTTTAGTTAAGTTGAATGGTGTGAGGTGTATTCTGTGTTTACTCTGGGTTGATTATGCTTTGTGAGAGAGCAGAGGGAATCAGCATCAGTGTGAACAGTTTGCAGCTCTCATGCTCCAGCACAGCCTCCCACTTTTTGTTCTTTTTTACTGGTCTTTTATACTCTAATCTGTGAGGGTTTCAGAGTCTGACAAACTAAAGTGAGTTCCAAAAAAGAGGAAGGATACATGATTTAGAAGATAAGACATTGATTTAGGAAGAAAAATAAAGAGTTCATTATATCATTTGCTTGAGCAGTAAAACTAAAGGGAGGAGAGATGTAGTGGTCTACAAAAGATAACGAGGCTAGCAACAGAAATGACATAATACAAGTGATCAGAAACTGGGCTAAACCTGTAAGAGAACTGTAGCAGGGCACTAGGGTGCCTCCTACTGATAACAGGAATATGGGCAGCTGCCACTCACCAGGGCAGCACAGGTGTGTGTTGCCGGGACAACCCCAGAGGTCAGCTGACTGGAAGGGGGCAGGGCCTGGCCTTTATAAACAGCCTAGGCTGAGGCCAAGGGGCAGTTCCCCTCTGGTAGCCAAGGAAAGTGGAGCTCTGCTGGAGCAAGCAGAGTAGGGAAATCTGATGGCCTGAGCAGCATTCTGCGAGATGGTATGGGGTGGTGGGAAACCCTGGTAGGGAGAGGAATGATGGATAGCCAGTTGGGCGTGAAGTTTATGTTGTAACCCAGGAGTGGGAGTTTTCTGTTTTGGTTGTGATGTAACACTGGAGGACTGGGCGAGGCTGTAGGGATGGAGGAGGCCTCAGGGGAGCTCCCCAGTAGTGTGGGGGGTTCCTGGCACTGGAGAGGGTGCTGTGTTTTGGGGGTATCCTGACCCTGGCCCCAGTGGGGGTGATATTGGGAGGAGCCCAGTGTGGGCGTAGGCAAGAAGCCCCAGTGGGGCGTAAGACCCAGGAGAGGGGTCTGGGGGCCAGGTAAGGCTGAGGCTGCCTGAGCCCCAATTAGGAGAAGCCCAATGGGTGTAAGATCTGGGAAAGGGCCAGGTAAGGCCAAAGCCGCTTGAGCCCTGATTACGGGAGTCGCAAGCAAGGCCTCAGTGTGGGTGAGCGCGAGGTACAGGCCCCAATTGGGGGCGAGAGCATGGGAGTGCGAGGTACAGGCCCTGGTTGGGGGCAAGAGTGCAAGGCACAGGCCCCAGTGGGGCGTAAGACCCAAGAAGGGGGTCTGGGGGCCAGGTAAGGCCAAGGCTGCCTGAGCCCCGATTGCGTGGGCGCAAGCCAGACCCCAGGAGGGGGCAACGGTAGGACTTACGGGTAGTCACTAAGGCTAGAGTGCACCAGGGCAACTGGACAGATCATTGGCTAAGTTACATCAAGGCACCGTGTCAAAGCAGATAGAAAAGGCAGCCTCCCCTAAACATTTAAAACATCAAAGATGTGGCGGGCGAGATTGGTGAGGGTGCATTGACACCCGCTTGACACGGTAGTCAGGGGGCGCTAGGGGAAGTCACAGCACCCCTAGAGGCTGTCCTGCCACAAGAACGTAAGTTCAGTGCATATAAACTGGTTTCAAGATGGCAGAACCTGGTTTAACATAGACCTGGATGGATGTCGTATCAGATTTAATCAGTTCAGGTTAGACTGCTCTATCAAATTTCTGCTCCAGATTCCCTTCCAACCCAAGTTAGGTCACAGTCCCCCAGCATCTGAGGATGCTTGGTGACTTCCCACTAACTCCCATTTCAGGATGGGTGGGCTAGCCTCCACCAGTGCTCCTTTGTCTGACCCCCAGGCTGTCACAGAGGTGAGGCAGGAAAGCTTCTGGTTCCTAGCCTTATGTCCTGCCTGCACCTGTCAGCTGGGTCAGGCAGTGGGGAGGAGGTGGGGGAATAGTCACCCTCCTCAGCCCTGAGTTCCTGCAGAGCTGGGGTCTGCTCAGCTGGGGGGACCCCACACTGTTGGGGGGTCCCATTCCTGGCAGGGCTGGCTGCACAGCCCCTGAGAGTCTGTTTCTTACAGGGGTGAGGGAGGAATAAAGCCCCCTGCCCCAGTCTTGACCCCCCCAAGCTGGGGTCTGCTCAACCAGGGGGATTCCCACACCATGGGGAGGGTTTTCCCCCACCCTGTAGGGAGGATTTCCCCTGCCCCTATTTTTTCTCTTCTGAGGTGGAGTCTACCCAGCTGGAGAGAGCCATGAGTTACTGGGCATGGAGATTTTCTCATACTCACCTGGCTGGGCCAGTTGTATAGCCCTGATCCCTGCAAGTCTATTCCTCTGACCTTCAGGGGGTAAGGGGGAAATGAAGCCATCTGCCTCAGTCTTATGCCATCTTCCCCCCCCGCCCCAAGCTGGGATCTTTCCAGCTGGGGGGGGGCATGCCAAGTGGAAGGTGGTTGGGGGATTCCCCTGTTGCTGCTTGGCTGGAAGGGCTGGGCCTTACTGCCTGGTGCCAGCCCCCCTGAGCTAGCCAGTACATCTTGCTGACTGCTGCTGGTGCAGTGATCCAGAGTGAATGCATCTTCAGGGGCTTGTGACAGGCAGCAGGGACAGGACAGGAGTACTCCATAGAAAGAAGAATTGGGCCCAGCTGCCTGGCACAAGCCTCTGGACTGTCCAGCATGTCTCACTGGCTGCTGTTAGGCTTCAACAAGATGTGCTGGGCACTCTGGGGTGCTTATACTGGACAGCAGGGCCTGATCCTTCCCTCTATGGAGTGCTCTCATCTCCATTGTAAGCCCCCTGGGCTTTCTGGCATGTCCCACCTGGCACCTGCAGCAGTCAGCAAGACTTTCTGCTACTGTGCTGGGTGGCAGGGCCTGATTCCTCCTTCTATGGAGCCAGCCTGGCTGGAGAGCTGGCCTGGCTGCATTGCCAGGCTCCCCCAAGCTAGGCAGACCCCAGCTCAGGGGGCCCAGGACTAGGGTAAGGGGGCTCCATTTCCCCACTCCCATGGGGCAGGACAGCAGGGGGTTGGGGCCATGTGCCAGGCAGCCAGTGAGGGATGGCCCCTACTTGTAGTGGGGCATGCTGGGAGGTGTGTGAGAGCATTCCCTGCCTTCTGGCCTTGGCCAGTGAAGGCATCTGCCTGTCTTCCCCATTCATGAATGGTCCAATCTATGCAGCTTAGAGAAACCTGTGAAGAAGATTGATTCCCCCTCTGTCTGTACTCAGCCCTAAAAGAGAGAGAAATTATGTAGGGCTGTGCTGTAGCTAAGAGAAATGGTAAAGTGAATGTATACAATGCTGCCAAGGTCATTGTTTTAGAATAGCATGGAGGATTTGTTGCCTGCTCTGCTACAGCAGAATGAAATGCTCGCTGCAGTGTTTGCTGGCCATAAAAGCACATGCCTTAAGAAGCCAGCATTAGCTTTGGTTAAATGAGAGTTGCAGTAATGCTGATCAGAAATGTTTTACCAGAAATATTGGAAATCCCTACTTGTTGAAAGTGCTGATAGAAAAGGGTCAGTTCTGAGCACGGTACTGCTTGTCCTACTACTTCTTGTGGCAGGACTAACTATCTACAAGCCAGGTTAGCAGAAGACTGTGGACTTATGCAGGCTATGACATTGTTTACTGAATCTCTTGCCCACTGAATATCAGTCACTGTGGCTACTCCAGGGGCCTTCTTTTGTTCCAACAGAATGTCTTTTAGGAGCTTGTCTTTGCTTGAATTAATCCTGAGTAATGAAATAATGCTTAGAAAAAGAACACTTTAGGCTGAATAACAGCTTGAAGCACCTGTCAATGGGATCTCTCAGATATCAGTGCTGTACCACCTCAGAAGGAAGATTTTTAGGGGATGAGGAACTGACAACATTCTTCTCACAGGAGATCGTGCCCCTCCAGGACATACACTTTTTGGTCTGCAGCAAACAGACTCCAAATCTAAAACGCCTAAAACTCACCCCTGAATTATGACATTCTAGGAATGTCAAAGGAAATGGAGTTACCACTTTTGAGTCAGACCTGCCTCACTTGAGGCTGGTGCACAATACCCAAGAGTGGTTCAGATTCCAGTTGATCCAGATTGTTAAAACTAGCTTGGCAGAAGAGGATCTACCAAGCAGCTTAAAACACATCATGTTTGGGACAGTTCCTATGAAGCCATCTCTGGAGGAAAGGGAGCTGACAGAACTATAAAAAAAAAAAAAAAAAAAAAGAATGGAGACCATATTGATAGAAAGAGGAAAATGTTCTGAGGAATTAATCATCATTACTTATTCCTCTTTCCATTAAAGACTTCAAATATTAGATGGTCTAAGATCTAGACAGCCGTAATGACCTTGATTTCTGTGCTGGAACAGAATGCAATTTCCATTTTTGCAATCTTGAATTTTTTTTTTTTGTTCTGCAAATTATTTTTGGCATTTCATAGATTTCATAGACATTAGGGCTGGAAGGGACCTCGGGAGATCATCGAGTCCAGCCCCCTGCCCAAAGGGCAGGAAGTCAGCTGGGGTCATAGGATCCCAGCAACATAAGCATCCAATTTACTCTTGAAGGTGTTCAATGTAGGCGCTTGAACCACCTCCGCTGGCAGACTGTTCCAGACCTTGGGGGCTCGGACAGTAAAGAAATTCTTCCTTATGTCCAGCCTGAAACGGTCTTGCAGGAGTTTGTGACCGTTCCACCTCGTCATCCCTTGGGGCGCTCTGGTGAACAAACGTTCCCCCAGATCCTGGTGGTCACCCTTGATAAATTTATAGGTGGCCATCAGATCACCCCTGAGCCTATGCTTTTCCAGGCTAAAGAGTCCCATGGCTCTCAGCCTGTCATCGTAAGATCTGTTTTCCTGACCTCTGATCATGCGCGTGGCTCTCCTCTGGACTCTCTCTCAAGCTTCTCCACATCCTTTTTGAATTGTGGAGCCCAAAACTGGACGCAGTACTCCAGCTGCGGATGCAGTACTCCATATTTTGCATTAAAGCAAAATAAAACAGAACAAAAAAACCCCAGACATATTTGCACAACGGAATTGATTTACAACTTTTCTTTAGTATGTTCAGGTTTTTGATTTCGGTCTCTTTAAATCAGAAGCTACCAGAATCCTGTGCTCCAAATGCAATTGTTAGTAAAAATAAGGAAAAAGAGAAGCAGAATAAAAACCTGCTAGGCGTGTCTACACATGATGTTTCAAGTGCAGTAGAACCCATGCTAATGCGCAGCAGCATTAGTCTACCATGCAGTAGTATCAAAAAAACATGTGCCAGTGCTAATGTGCAGTAGCACTGATTATGGCACATTAAGTTTGGTACCTGTAATTACTAATACCTGTAATTACAGGTATTAAACTTAATGTGCTGCAGTTACAGTACATTAATGAATGTATAGACACACACCCTCTTTGTTTAAAGAAAATGAATTAAATTGAAAACATCAGAAAAAATATTTTTCTGCAAATATGTTTTGATGAAATAAGAAATTTCTAATCCCCCCCACCTACACATACTTATTACGTGAGTATGCTTTACTAGCTGTATTTTTTTTTTATTTTCACAGGTCTTTTTTTCTATTTTCAGCTAGTCAAGTGGTTCTGTTTCATTTTATCGAACTTGTGCCTGGCCACGTCCCCTGTCTACGTGATTTCCAAACTGGGCTACTATAATTGAGCCTACCTGTATTTGAGCACTCCCAACAATAAAACACTTTGTTTCAAAACTGACAATCTGACATCTTAACCACAAGACCTGTCTACACCATAAGGCCTTGGAGAGCTGTTTCCCATATAAACTATATTGAAATATGTTGGTGTTAATTTTTGAGGCCCTCCATTGAATTGGCAGGAGATACCTCAGAGAGTTGTGCAATACCAGTCTCCTTCAATAGGTTAGGATCTTTGAAACCTTTTACTGGGGAAACTTGCGAGGATGTGAGGCAGGACTTTCTCAGTTACAGGACTAAGGTGTTACAAGTGAGTGCCAAATAGATAGGAGTCACCTCACAACTTCAAATAATCTCAGATGATTCACATCAGGGCAAACTGAAAGCATTAATTTCAATTTAGTTTTTCTCTAGCTGCAAGTAAAATGGTACAAAGGAAAGGAGATGGAGAGAAAAACAAAGAGGAAAAGAGAAAAAGGGCAAGAGGAAAGAGAGGAGAAAGAGCTTAAGAGCAAAGCAGCCTTGGCTGCCTGAGAGGAAAGAGAAAGGAGAATTAGATAAGTGGTTTATTGTGATTTTGGTTATTACACTTCAAAAAGGTGCTCCGATCCTGTTGTAAAGGTTACCATTATCAGAACTTATATAGGTAGAAGGGAAAATAATCTCTTACAGGGATACTGAAGTTTGTTTCTTGGAATGCTTCTTTCAAAGCATTACTTAAAAAGAGCAATAGCATTGGCAGGGAGATGGACCAGATGTTGGACATGATGGGTTCGTTTCATCTGATATCTCTCAGTTTACAACTTCATGGTACATTTGATGTCTCTCTCTCCCTGTTACTCTGTTATGTAGTTCAATAACCATAAAATGCAACTTGGGCTGTTCCAAGGCCCATATCAATCTTAAAATCTGAAAATGAACTATGTGAACCTTTGAAAAAAAGAGAAAGCTATGAAAGAAATTTTCTTGGCTTAGAAACATCCTCTTCTATTGCCGGTAAGAATTTTGAGGAGTAGCATGAAACCAAAAGGATGCCTGAAAGGGTGACATTCTTGGTGGCTACAATGTTGATGGTATTTTTTTAACAGAAAATCAATAGTGACAAGTTATATGAAGCCTGCCATGACTTTGTGTTGAAGAGGATTACTCTAAAACTTCTATGCCCCCCTGAATGGATGTTAAATGCTATGCTCTATGCTACTTTAGCTTTAGCCTCATGATGTCCCTTTTAATCTTATCTTATAGCATGCATAACTTGACTTTCACTGTTGTTGCTGCCAAAAATGGGAGGAAAACAGACTTTCTGAAGAGATGGAGTATGCCATGCAGCATGATCTCCTTAAACTGGTGACAGTATCAGTACATGAATCCTGCCTCCTGAATAATTCTCTAGCATTTGCAAACTAATTCTCCAAATACACCTCCATACTTTCTTCTGCTTTTAAAAAGAATGCCCCAGTAGTGAGACTTGCTATTATTTTAGAAACAAAAAGCTTAGGTTGGGTGAAGTGTGAACATCTGCTATGCAAACTTCATTGTTGTGGAGTTCTGCCAATGCATTTCAATCCTGATTTGCAACAACCATTTTATTCTTGTCCTGCATGTCTCCAGTTGATCAAGCCAAAATTGAAAAAAATCTTACTGACTTTATGTCCCCTTCAATACCCCAGAACCACTAGAAGATGATTATGGTATCTCTTTTCTGTATGTTTTTGCAAATTAGGAAGTTAAGTCCAAAGGAATGTGTTGACCACTGGGAAAGGTCAGACCACTTCCTGTAGTGTTTTATACCAGCAACAACTGAGTCCTGTGTTGGACATGACTTTGACAGTGGCATGGGTCAAGCTGAACAGACAGATCTGGATACAGACATTTCAAAACAGCACTTCAGAAGACAAACATCTTGGCTATGTAAATGTGATGTCCAAAAAAACCAGCACAAGACTTACTTAAAAGCTGCAATCTTTACAAGTGCCCAGATGGGGCAGATGGAATCCACACGTTTAGTGATAATACCGGACAGTGGCTCATAGATGTGGAAGTTGATATCTGATGTTATATGAAAGAGAGAAATTGACATCTCTATAGAGGCTTGCCTAGTTGTGGGAACTAAACAGGACTGATTTCTCCACTGATGCTGGATTTGGGTTTTTGCTTTGTAGAAACAGTTAAGCTATATTGAATATAGTGACCAACACGTTGGAAAAGCACTTATTTTTTTTGATCCAGTGACCACTGAATTAAGTGGAAAGTTATCAAAACAAGCACTGGTTGTATACGTAGAACAGGAATGAAAGTCCTCCACGGCTATATCTATGTGGGAAACTGGTGGGCAGCAACTCCTTCAGGCATGCCACACTGCTCCACTGAGGCTCTATCCTCAACCAGAAGGAAGGAAGCTGCACCTGTGCAGCACTGTGGTTGTCCCAATTAGCACTGGTGCAGACTCACTGGCACTGTCACTTGGCAGTGACAAATAACTTGCCGAAAGTACTGTGCTACTAAAGCTAAACTTACTTAGGAGACACCCTGTACAGAGCAGCATGGTATATTTGAGCACATTATTCAGTAAGGGCTCAGTTATTTTACCATGCAGACATTTCATAGATGTCATAGACACTAGGGCTGGAAGGGAACCCTGGAGATCATCGAGTCCAGCCCCCTGCCCCAGGGGCAGGAAGTCAGCAGGGATCATAGGACCCAGCAAAATAAATATCCAAATGTCTCTTGAAGGCGTTCAAAGTAGGTGCTTGAACCACCTCCGGCAGCAGTCTATTCCAAACCTTGGGAGCTTGGATAGTAAAGAAGTTCTTCCTTATGTTCAGCCTGAAATGATCATGGAGGAGTTTATGACCATTCGACCTTGTCATCCTTTGGAATGCTTTGGTGAACACCCCTGGTAAATTTGTAGGTGGCCACCAGATCACCCCTGAGCCTGCGCTTTTCCAGGCTGAAGAGTCCCACGGCTCTCAGCCTCTCATCATAAGGTCTGTTTTCCTGACCTCTGATCATGCGCGTGGCTCTTCTCTGCTCTCTCTCAAGCTTCTCCACATCCTTTTTGAATTGTGGAGCCCAAAACTAGACGCAGTACTCCAGCTGCAGCCTCCCCAAGGCTGAGTACAATGGGAGAATGACATCCTGGGATTTGCTTGAGAAGCATCTATGGATGCAAGCCAGCGTTTTGCTTGCTTTACTAGCCGCAACATCACATTGAAGACTCATGTTCATATTGTGGTCAATCCTGACCCCCAAGTCCCTTTTGTCTGTAGCGCTAACCAGCGTAGCACTGCCGAGCCTATAAGGATGCTGCAGGTTTTTCCTCCCAAGGTGGAGAACCTTGCATTTTTCAGTGTTAAACACTATCAGGTTCTCATCTGCCCATTTCCTGAGCCTGTCAAGATCTGCCTGGATCACCCTCCTGTCCTCAGGTGTGATGCTTTACCGCAGAGTATGGTGTCGTCAGCGAGCTTGGTCCGCTTCTGACACCAATGTCTATATCATTAATGAAGATGTTAAATAGTATAGGCCCTAGGACAGAGCCTTGAGGGACCCCACTGGTCACAGCACACCACGATGATTGACTTCCTGGGGCTGGGAGTAACCGCATGGGTAGCCTTGTCTGCCCAGCCAGCCTCGCCCCTACCTGGAGTCTTTGCTCTCCCTCAATGCTTCCCCTTTAGGGAACTGCTCCCATAGTCTTCTGTGGGCTTGTTGGGGCTTTCACTGTCACAACCTTAGCCCCTTTTCCCCTGGCTGCACCTTCCACCTTGGACCACCCAGTAAGACCTCAGCTTCTGGGTATTGGCCCTGCCTTAATGGTGCCCCTCCCGGGGTATCCAGTCTCACTATGCTAGTCTCTGCCTGTCTGACTTGGGGCTAACTTGTAGCACCTATAGCAGGGGAGCACACCCAGGCACCCCTGTTTGTGGCCTCCTCTACCCCTGTAGCCACAACTAGGTCATCTGGTTTCAAGTTCAGAAAACTGAACAAAAACACAGGGAGCAGAGAGGAGGGACCAGCCCTGCTGTGAAACAGAGAGCCCTGCCCAGCCCAGAGAGCATGCCAGGATGCTGGGGGTACCTGGCTTATCTTAAACCAGCAAGGGGTCTGGGACAGACATTGCATAAACCAGTTTGAGCCAAGTCAGTTAAGTCTGATACTACATTCATCCAGGGTTATCGCATACTGGTTTCAGCCATTTTCAGACTGGTTTATATGCACTGAATATCTGTTCTATTACAGCTTTAAACCAGTTTCTGATCACTTAAACCCTTTTATGTGTAATGTCTGTCCCTAGTCTTACAGTCCCTGGCTCAGTCTACCTGGGCCCTGGCCCTTGCTGCTTTTCCTGGTCCCAGGGCTTCCTATCCATTTATGCTTTCCTAGTAACAGGGGCAGGAGTTGCCTGTTACACTTGGGTATTCAGGAACCTAATTTTTATTGAGTGTCAGTGGAACTAGCGTTCCTAAGTACTTATGTCATTTTCAAAAATGTGACACTGGTTCATATACTACTTAGATATTGCATAGGTAAGCAGAGGGGAAGAATTAAAGTTCAGGATTCATTTTTAATTCTTTCATCTGACTAAAATTTTCAAGTGATATCGCCAGAACTGTGATGATAGGTTGGTACCAAAATATGAAGGCAGACAGTAAGATTTTTGAAAACTCTTAGGCATCTAAACCCATTGTAATCACATTACCAATACATGTACTAATACCAATAAGCATGTATCTACAAGTTCAGATAATGTAGTTTTTTTCCATCAGTACCTAAGCCGCTTTCAGCAAGATTTATGCTCCTAAATTATTTCTGAAACAGGATTCAAGCTGCTAAAGCACGTGCGCATGTGCGCGCGTGCGTGCGCACACACACACACACACACACACACACTTATTTAAGTTTTATCCTGAGTGTTCATTAGTTGGGTTTCTAACTGTCTTGCTTTAATGTGGCATTCAACTTTTTAATGTTCAGAAATGTGTCATTTGCAGGAATAAGCATTCTCTCTTATCAAGAAATGGATCTTGTGAGACAAGAAAATCACTTTCTCTCCAATCTCTCAGTTCTAATCCTCAAAGGAAACTTACAAAATACTTCCCAGAGATGAGCCTATGAACTCCTCTTCATCAACCTCCTGCATATTAAAAATCATGGACTAAATATACATATTGGATTTATGACACTATGGCTTCCTGGAGAGGTCCATGGAATGGAAAAGTCTGAGGGAAGGAGGAACTGCCCAAGATTTGTTGCTAAGTTTAAGGTGCAGAAGACAAGAAAATAAGTAGGCGGTGTTGACCCCATTTTCCCTGGAAGAGGACCATGAAAAACGCAGCACAGAGCTGAAGGTGAATTCCTAGACTTGTCCTGCTCCCTCCCCATCTTATGGATAACTTGTCAGACTGTTTTGTGTTCTGTCTTCTGGCTATTAACTGTGCAGAACTGCCCTGAGTCTGCTATGCACTGCCACCACTGCTCTGCTGGGCAGCCCAGAGGCAGCAGAGGTGTTGGGCAGCCCTGCGCAGTCTCTGGGCACCTGCACCAGGAAGTGCCAGTGAGGGGGAGGGGCCACTCCCCCCCGCCTCCATGCTGAGCAGCAGTTTGCCTGTGCTGCTGCTGCTCAGCTCAGATGGGTGAGCATAGGGCATGCTGGGTCACGGCTGTGTGCGCTGCTCTGTGCCTGTACCGCAGGGCTGGGGTTGGGGAGAGCATAGCAACAGCCAGATGGGAGTGCAGGGCCTGGCCCTGTGTCCTAGGGTCAGCACTGGCAGGGCCCAGAGTGGGGTGGCAGGAGCACAGGGGCCCAGCTGGCAGGGGATCTATGAAGCCAGGCCAGCTCCCCTCTCTCCCTGTGGGCACAACTCAGCCCAGCTCCATAGACCCCTGCCACCCCATGCCCTACACTCCTGCCGCCCCGCTCTGGGCTACTGGCATGGGCCCTGCATTCCCTCATGCTGGCTCGCTTCCACTCCCCCAGTCCCCCATCTCTGCTTTCCCCAATTTCCTGTCCACCTGCTGGCTGCTCCTTCACTATGTGGCTCCAGGCTGCATGGCCAGACCACGGGACTTGACTCAGCAAGAGCTGGCCTGGCCTCAAGGACTGGGGTGATCATACATGGTCCTCTCCTGCTTCCCTCTCCCCTGACTCCCTTCTTACCTGAATTTCTTGCTCTGGAGCAAGGAGGCACAAACAACCCCACGGTCCCAGGCCAGAAGCCTCTGCTAGGCAGGGGCTTCTGGTTGGGGGGGTGGGGCCCAGAGAGCCTTGCTGCTGCAGGGTCCTACCATGACTTCCCCTGGGTTGTACTGCCCCAGCTCCTGTTATTTTTGACAGGCAGCCAGGGGCAGATAAATATTACATTTTAATTTTTTTATGGACCCCGTGGGCCAGATAGAATGGCCTTGTTAGAAATGGAATATTGTTAGAAATGGAGTATTGTTAGAAATGCACAGCTTGCATCTTGCACCCGATAAGAAAGAAACACTGCCAAGGACTTTGTTCCTTTCCTAGCCTTGCCACAGCTTTTCTTATACTAAATCGCAGTCTCCCCCAGCTTCTCCCTAGCCTTTCTCATACAGATTACAGAAGCTGGAATTCAACTGACTGTGTCCTTGAAAGGGTGGGGGTTTGAACTCTTGGTGACCTATAGTAGTTTCTGAGCATGCTTAATTAGCTGATGCATATTTACCTCTCCGCCCTGCATACTTAAGTAGTTAATTATAATATAGATGCGATGTATGTAGTGATGTAACCACATGTATGCTTGTATGAAACGGAAGTGAGCTGTAAGAGTTCCTGTTTCTGCACACGTGCCCAGGAGGAAAAAGATAAATACAGCCTGCAAAATTCCTTGGTGGGTTCAGAGTAATCTGAGTTTTTGACTCTGCTCTGACCCTATTTGCAAATACACCTTTTGTGCCATCTAATGAGTGTGTGTCTGTGATTTTGGTGGCCTCCAGAGAAACGAACCGCTTTAAGCATCAGCCTGGTGGGTTGGACGCAGCCCGCAGGCCACATTTTGCCTACCCCTAGTGTAGTTGGTCCACACAATGAGCTGTCATTCTTTTGATCCATTTCCTGAATGTTTTAACTACCCTTGATATTCAGAGGCATTTCTTGAGTGTTCGATCTGTTCCCTTCGCATCTACAATCAGCAGAATTGCTGCTTCCTCAATTCAAATATCATTAATGACCAGGGATCCTGGTTTTCTCTGATAAAAACTTGCAAATTCTCTGATTAAAAAACCCCCAAATCCATATTTTTCTGTGATTAAAATGAAACGCCACTTTATATACAGGTGACCCTTGCCATTCACAGGGGATAAGTTCTGGAGATCCCCATGAATGACAAAAATCTGTGAATACAGCACTGTGTTCGTGAACTCCATCTGCGTTCATGAACATAGTGCCCCTGGCGGCTGGGAGTGGGGGGGCACAGCTGTGCTGGTGGCGGTGGGAGCCCAGCGGAAGCAGTGGGAGCCCATTGGTGGCAAGCGTGGAGCTCCCGAGGAGCTCCTGTAAGTGTATTTAAGATGTGGGTTCGGCATTCATGAATATTTGAAACCATGAATGCCGAACCCATGAATAGCAAGGGTTTCCTGTATATGTATCAGTTGAGCACAATGTTTTATTGATATAATTACAATTTTAAAGTTATTTGGAAACCTACCAATGCCTCAATCATTATAATAAAATAAATTCTTTTGTGTAGACATTTTGGCATTTTACTTTTTTATCATGGAAAATCAAAGCTCCCCCTGGCCCCTTTGCTCACTAGGATGTGGTTCCAGCTGCAGCTGCTCCACCTCCACTGTTTTGTGGCACTCAGTAGCCCTGATAAGCTGGTGCCCTGCCCATGCCATTGCCTCTTACTCCCAAGGCACAGCCCCTGAGTTCTTCTGGTGCCCTTCACTCTCCATCTATGGCCTTTCTGCTCTTCGTCCTGGGGTCTCCGTGGCCTAGAGGGCAAGACCCCACACAGTACAGCAGAATGGGGCTGGGTGGGGAAGTTTTGTGCTCTTAGGAGCCCTGTGCTGCCATGGCAAGGTGCCCCCTGCCTGCCCAGCAGCAGTGAGGAGCACAACTCTGTGCTACCAGCCCCAGTGATGCTGGGTGGGCAGGGGGCATCCTGCTATGGTGGAGTGGTGCTTGCAGCAGTGGCATAAAGCTTCCCTGCTGCACTGGGCCTTGCCCAATGGCCTGCAGACACCCTGGGGGAGAGCAGCAGAGTGGGGAGCCTGAGCCCACAGTGGGAAGCCTGCATCTATACCCCCATGCACAAATCTGGGGGGCATGTGCTCCCCATCCCCCTCCAGGAGACTGCCCTTCCCCCTCCTCCCAGGCGAGCCACCTGAAGCTCTGTCCCACTCCCCACCTGGGCCCCGTGGCCATGAATTCCAGCCTGCCTACAAGGGGAACTCAGCCAGCCTGCAAGGGGAAACCCACCATTTCCTACGTTTTTCTCCTTTAAAGGAGAAAATTTGGGTTCTTCTACTTAGAATGAGAAAGTCTGTGTTTTATTGCATTTTTCCATGGTGAATGGAAAACTTGGACCCCTGGTAATGACTCCTGTTGAACAGAACTGCTCTTTACTGCACAGTCTCTGTGCTCTGGAGAAGGAGAGAAGTAAGTGGCTAGAGCAACCAGTAGGGGAGCCAGCTGGGATGGGCCTCTTGGGGCCAGGAGTAGCAAACAGCTGTGGTAGCAGATTACATGTGTCAAGAAACCCTTGCTTCTGTTGTTTATTTCCAGTATTTGTCAGACTTTCCAATGGCACAGTTATCATTGCCAGGTGTGAAGGTTGAGAGGGGTGCCACCTTAAATTTCCTGTGTGGGTTTCTTCTTTCTGAAACCAGTTGACCCATGCTTGATTCACTTTGGGACTCCTGTCTCCTGTTGCCTTCAGACCACAAAGAACATAATAGAGTTTTGGATCCCCGTTTTTCCAGGGGACTGAGCTTCTGCTATTAGATGATTGACTGGTAAATTTTCTTCCAAGTGGGTACAGAATTGACTATAACCCTTGCTAGCTGGGATTCAGTAATTAGATCAGGTATTGTTAGTTAGGGCTTTTATTTTACTTGATATGGTGCTAAAATATTAACTATTAATTGTTAGGGTGACAGTTTTTGGATCTGGGGGAGTATTGGATTTGCAACTGAATAAAAGGTTATAACCTGTGGCCTAGCAAGCTGCTAACCATAAGGCAGAATGGTATGTTAAAATTAACATTGCAAGATGCTTAGGCAACCATTTTCCTAACAATATAGTACTGTTGTAAGTTATATAGCTCATTGTGTAAGAAGAACAGGATGCAGACCACTGGCTACTGTTAGGAGATAAAGCAGAAGCAAGACCTTGGAGATGGTGAAGAAATCAGCAAGAAACCGCAAGTGACTGAAAGAAGCTGGGGTCAGAGTCTTAAGCATGCGCTCATAGGAAAAAGACATGTAAATAAGTGAAATACATAGGCAATTCCATGCTAATGGCATAAACAGTAAATAGAGGCAGAGCTGAAGATGGCGAGGAATAAGGGTGGAACAAAGGAGGAACAAAGGTGGGGTAAATGTTAATGAGCATAAACCAAGGTGTATAAATATGGAAAGAACTAATGTGCATGGCAGCTCCCCGGTTTGTTGGAGCTTTGTCCGAAGCTGTCTCCATTTTGAATAAAGCTGTTGACGAGAAATGTGTGCGGGTGATGCTTGATGGCATTGACCCATTGCCTCCGTAGTTATTGGGCGTCACACGGAGTCGAGGTCTAACATTAATAATCAAGGGCCATTCTGTGGCTGCAAAATTATCTGAAGACCAAGCTCCTGATAAGTACACCTACTATGTGCACGAAGGTTTGTTAGGCCTGCAACCTCACCAGGGGTCTATATGATTTGGGACAACAAAGGGTTAATTCCCCCGGACATTGGCCTGCAGCCTGGTCCCATCTAAAGGTATATCACTATCAATGAAAACTTAACATTGAGGCAAAGGTTAACAAGACTATATTATCAAGGGAAGTATCAAAAAAGCCGAACAATAATAAATTCACAATACAACAATGAACCAGTCAACAGAGAGTTAAGAGAACACTATATACAATAATAGGTACAAGGAAGAATCAATGCAGGCCTGTCACCAGAGGTGGCAGGCAAGATTATTCTGAAGCTGACAGGTAAGATGGCCTGTCAGCCTGTCACAGAGTGCCAATTCCCTAGAGGATTTCTATCTTTTCCTCACTCTCAGTGAGCACTCAGTCCCTCCAAAGGGGTGGGTGATACTTTACCATCCAAAGGTGTGCAGGTGAATACAGATGAGTAGAGAATGGCTCTGTCTATGAGTGTATACCTCCATGAATGGATGCAGTTCAGTTCCCCATTCCACTCGACACACTCCACTCAAGCGACCCTCATACTAATCACATAGATGAGCAGGTTTCACACCACATGCTCACCAAGTGACTCTGCTTCTCACAAGCTTTCAGTCCCAATTGGACACAACACGCCCTGACGCCAACTCAGTCACTCTCCCAGGTGAGCGCCCAGCCACCACACAGGCTCACGACACACACAGACTTGATCACTTCCTCAGTAGGTCTCCAAGTGACAGTCCTGACAGGTTTTATGTGTCCACCTCATGCCGCCTGTCAATCATATGCCAGCACCAATTATCAGTCAGACCCTTCCCATCATTCATCTGTCCATCACATTACTGACCAATCTAGAGGGTTGTTACCTCACGTAAGTATTTCATGCCACACGTTCCATGTTCCCTCCAAATTCAACTTATGTAATACAGGCTGATTGCATGTGCTTGTCAGTCCTATGGAGGTCAACGGACCCATAAGTTCGAGAGTTCATTCTCCTCCATCAGGGTACAGAACTGATTATAACTCTTGCTAGCTGGGAGTCAGTAATTAGCTCAGGTATTGTTAGTCAGGGGTTTTATTTTACTTGATATAGTGCTAAAATGTAACTATTCATCATCAATGGCACATCTGTGGCTGCAAGATTATTTAAATACACATAGTCTTACAAGGCAGCTTTTATTTTGGAGCTTTCTACTGGAATATCTGTAGGACACTGGAGTATCCAACTCAGGGGCGGGCAATTATTTTCGGCAGAGGGCCGCTTATTGAGTTTTGGGAAGCCATCGAGGGCTGCACAACTGGCAGCCAGGGGCAGATAGATATTAATTTTCTAAATTTTTTTGGGGCCCTGCAGGCTGGATAGAATGGCCTGGCAGGCCACATGTGGCCCGTGGGCTTCATTTTGCCCACCCCTGATCTATCTCAAACTAACCATTCATCTGGAAGAATCAAATACTAATCTGCTAAATTAACATATGTGAATGGCACACCAAATTGAGAGGACATGATCTTGGCAGCATGCATATGCAGAAGAATGCGGGGACATAAGGAGCTCCCTTTACTTCATTAGGTAGGCTGAAAGCATTGACAGAGTCTGTTTAGGGAGATAGCAATCATCTCTAAACTGCTTTGATTTCCATTGTATGAGAAGTGGGGAGTGGGAGGTCTGGAGTGGATGGATTCTTGTCTCTTCGCTCATGATACCAGCTGCACAGCTGAGCTAGCTGGCACTGTAGCAGCACAGGGTAAAACAGAAGCTGAACTATGACTGTAGGCTGGGACATGCTGCTTCTTTTTAGGATTAGGATACAATTCAGCCCTGGATTTTATTTTTTTCATCTGCTTTGGGATCCCAAGTTGGAACCATCTCTGAGTACTGGTCTGGGTTTAAGAGAAGAGAGGCAGGAGCTAATGTTAACAGTTAAGAAGGCATGTAATAGTTTAAGTGCCGTATTTATTCTACTACCCTTGCTTATGGCAACTTAGCTCTCACAGCTGTAATTTTTCCTTCTAAAATTATCTGGAGTTGAAAGAAATGGAAATATGAACAAACAATGGAGATTTGAAACCCAGACAGGAGAGGATAGAAGTGAATTATTCTTGTTTATTCTGATGAGTCTAAATGAGAGATTTCTTTTATTGGGAAAGTCAGGCATCTCCTAAGAACAATGGATGATGCGCACACAGTAGCAAAGCTAAATTTCAGGCACCCTGTTCACCTATTTTCTTCTGCTATTCTCCCTTTGAAACCTAATACCTGTATTTGTCTTTGCAGAGTACCAGCATATTTTGTCCTGAAGGATCCTCAATTATTCAGTGTAATAAAGAACTCTTGCTTGTACAGGCAACTGGTAGGGAGGGCATGGCCCCCCCTGAGATTGGCACCACTCAGGATGGGGCAGTTTTTTTGCTGCACAGGCCGGCGATGTGTTGGGGGGCACTAAGACATAGCACAGAAGTATGGGAGTGGATATGGGGCTTTTGGCCCACCCCCAGGCCAATCCAGAAATTGTGCCCACTAGACTCAGGAGGCACCAGTCACCCCTGCTTCCTTGGCAAGACAGATATTTACTTAAATCTGCATGTGGGGCTAGGCAAGAAGCACTCATTTCAGCTCCTTGCAGTTTTATACACAAGAGGCAGGGGAAAGTGGTCATATTATAGACATCTTTTTCCTGACCTCTCAAGATTTTAGTTATACAACTACTAAAGGTGATAGGGCCTGGTAATCAGCCTTTGTCTTTACAATTTTTGCCAGTTCCATTTCACTCTTTCAATAGATCTGCTAAAATAATCGTTGCTTTCAAATGTTGGGGGGAAATATCCTTTTTGCACAGGTCTGGTACAAAACACTTTTTTTTTTAACTTCAGGCATTTAAAAGTAAAAATAGAAGGTGGCTTTTACAAGTGCAGAAGTTGTTTCCTTGCAAAAAGCTCTTTTAATTAATCAGGGAAAAAGGTGAAATTGCACTTGGAGAAAATATATGAAAAGATAAGACATTATGCAGAAAGTGGTTTGTTAATAATTGAAAATGATAACACCGTTGTTAAATCATAACTGCAATAAGAGTTGCATTTGTTGAAAGAAATGATGAAAAGCATCACAGACTCAGCTACCATGGTGATGAGAATGGCATAAGTGCCTAGATTCAATCAGACTTGAATAGAAAAACCGATTTTACCATGCTTTAAACTTTGACAAATAGCAACTGAAAGCCTAGTGGTTTTCTAATGGCTTTAATTGCACAAAGAATTAATGAATCCAAAGATGATGGAACCGAAGAGATTTTTATTTTCTTATGAAAGGCAGAATGTTTCCCAGGTGAGATTTTTTTTACCACCTGTCCCATCTCTGTTATTAATTAAATCTGAAATATTTTCTTTAAAAGTTAGAAAATAATTAACTTGTTATCCTCAATTTAGATTCCATGATTGTCACTAGGTTAATTGCCATGATAATGTGTCTTATGCATTTAGATATAGACCCCAATTAATTAATGAAAGTTGCCAATAATAAATTTCAGGGGAAAAAAGTAATTTTATTACACAATATGAAAGCCAAAGGAAATGATTAGGGAAAGAAACCTATCTATGACAGCATATTTTAGGCATATAAAATTACAATTGCTAGAGATTCTGAGAATATCTTGAAGTGATTACCAGTAACTGAAGTACTATGGGTACCTGGATTATTTTATCTATGCCTATGTTCCCTAAAATAGATTGTAAGCTTCTTTGAGCATGGATTGCTTTCTAGTTAGTTTGCTGATATTTACATACTCTTGGTGGTAATACAATGGCTCTAACTTGTATTTTTCATTATCATACTAGAGAACTGAATATAAGCAAAAATTGTAAATGCCCAACTAAATAGTATAAAATGCCTTAGGCCTGTACTTAACTAAGAGGGATGAGTAGGTGGCTGCTAACAATGCATGTTTTCAAGATTTCTGGCATGTAATATTAGTGTTCTTTAGGTAGTCTTGCATTCTGATCATAATGGTTGGTGAATGGTAGTTATTTTTACTTCACATCCCTTAAGAAGCAGAATCTTATTGTTCTGATTGTGAAGTCAGCTTCAAGCCCCAACTGTTCCCTAGAGTTTTTTACTGAGGTACATGTTCCTGCTCCTAAAATGGCACAAATAGATAATTATTTTGATTTGTCAAATTTGTCCTTCAGTCCTTTCCTTCCACTCTAAAAAGTGAGATTGATCGATTGATCGATCTATCTATCTATCTATCTTGGTGTTCTTAATGTCACATTAACTCAAGCATGTTTTTTACCTAAATTTGTATGCAGATTATTCGAGTTCTTCCTTGTTTTAAAGCACAGAGATAACAACCTCATCATGTAACAGCATTTCAATAATAAATGAATTGCCAGCACAGGAGAATTTGTAATGTGAAAGCTCAGTTCCACATAGTGACCTGTGGAATGGTAGAAAAATCTCTGGAAGGTTTGCTTTGTTAGCTTTCTTCCCATTAATTCTCTGGATGTGTGGGGTGCATTTCTCCAGATCTGGTTGTAAGTGGCAAGAAAACCTTGAAAAAAGAGCCTAGTAAGATTCCTTCCATCTCTCAGAGGCTTGTCCATTAAAAGTAAAAAGAAATAACTGTGCAGGTTTAGGCACTGGGGGTGTCTATACATGTTCTGGTTTGTGTTCTAATTAGAACACATCAGAGCAGAATCAATTAATCGAGTCTGTTCTGCATTCTAATTAGAATGCTTGAACATGACTTCATCATCATGTGTATAACTCCCTGCAGTTTTAAAAATGGCTGCTTGGGTGCTTTATCTAAACCTTATAAAATGAGGTTTAGTTAGTGTCCTGTGGCCATTTAAAAATACCACACTGTCACGTGTATTAAGCCCCTGTGGGTTTAAATTAGATCAGCTTTCTGGGAATTGCTCTAATTAAAACATGATCTCCCCCTCCACCCATTTATATAGACAGCCTGGCTTCTCAAATTGACCTAATCATCATCTTTGTGAAGGAGTGAATTATAATTACCTCCACTGGTACAGTTCTTTGTCCTGTATCATGGAAAAGATCAGACTAGAGGACTATAATAACTCTGAACCTATTAAGATCATCTTCTTGAGCATTTTATTTTTGGGAGACAGCCTGAATCTTGCTGGCCACAATTTAAACGTTTTATTATTAATACTGCATAGAATCATAGAAAAATAGGGCTGGAAGAGACCCCCAGAGGTCATCTAGTCCAATCCCCTGCCTGAGGTAGGATCATCCTTATTGAAACTGTTCCACACAAATCCTTGTTTAACCTGTAAGTAAAACTATGCAGTCAACCCTGTCACCCAACCACAAGGCATAGCACCCTAACTTGCTATAGGTAAAGCTTATGTAACCCTGAATATGCTGGTTTTCAGAAGTAGCTTAGTATAACAGAGGGATGAGGTACACAGAACAGAAGAAAAATTCTAAGCAGAGAGGAAAAATGAGACATGGAGGAAGAAATGTCATAGCACACAGACCAGCAGCTTCAGGTGGGTGAAGAAGTCCTGGGATCAGGGATGGGGAAGGAAAGGAAACAATGGGCATGTCTACATGTGCATTCAAACATGTCTAAATTTAATGTGCAGTAGCTTAATACTTATTAAGCAGGTTTATACATGCACGCATTGAAGCACAATTAACTCTGTGTGTGGACAGACTTGAGGCTAAACTTAGCCTCAAGTCAGTTCACACACAGTGTTAATGCACTTTAATGTGTCTACACATTCTTTAATGCACTTTAATGTGCTATATATCTCTATCTGGGCGCCACACTTTAATAAGGATGTGGAAAAACTCGAGAGGGTCCAGAGAAGAGCCACTTGTATGATCAGGGACTTGCAAGACAAGCCATTAGAAAAGAGGGTGAGGGACTTGGGCCTCTTCAGCCTACATAAGAGAAAGCTGAGAGGGGACTTACTGCTACATCAGGGGAGTACGTCAAGAACTCGGTGAACACCTGTTCACCAGGGCACCCCTCGGAAGACCAGGAGCAATGGTACAAGCTCTTGGAAAGCCACTTCAGGCTCAATTCCAGGAAAAACTCTTTCACAGTCAAGGTGTCCAGACTGTAGAATAAACTCCCTCCAGTGGTGATGCAGTCACCTACCCTGGAAATCTTCAAAAGGAGACTGGACAGTCACCTCGCTGAGGTCACTTGACCCTGGTTGTCTTTTCCTGCCTAGTGCAGGGGGATTGGACCCAATGATCTACAAGGTCCCTTCCAGCCCCTATCTATCTATCTATCTATCTATCTATCTATCTATCTATCTATCTATCTATCTGGTTTTAATCACAGAAAAATGTGGATTTGGGGGGAGGGCGGGTGGATTAAATCAGAAAATTTTGAATTTTTTTAATCAGAGAAAATGGGGTTCTATGAATATCAGACAGTGAATCAAGTGTGTAGGTTGAGGAAATAAAACAACAGAAACAAAAAGAAATCTTCAAAACACTAAAGCAATTCAACATTCCAGTGAATACTATAGATAATTTAGTATATTTTAAATTTTACCTTCCTTTTCAGTAGTACTGAGTCACAGGGTCTTTCATTTAACTAATGGAATAATGTTACAGTGTCTTGGCTAACCAACTAATCTCTATAAAATGACATAAGGCAAATTCTAAGAGGATAGTGAGCACACTTTGACCTTACAGCACACAATGATAAAGTGACTTGGAATCAAGAAATGGAAGAAATTCATGATGCAAAGAACAGATACATAAGCATGTATTGTAAGAGATTTTAAGGGATTATTTTAGAGGGCAGAGAAAAAGTGCAGATGAATGAAAGGGGATTACAGAAACACTAGGTATATCACAGTAGCCTGTGTCCCTGAAAGTCCCAAATTCTGGTCTGTAAGATGTTTAGCCCTTCAACTAATGCATTATTTGGTGCCTTGAATGAAAGCTGGGAATTGAATCCCTACGAATTTTGAGCTGCTTTTAATTTAGATTAAAATATTCCACCTTTAACTCACTTCCAATTTTTAAATTACTAAAAAAAGAAAAGGCATGACAGATGCCTTGCAGGATGAGGTTCTGGTTATTTCTCCTACTCTTACAGGTGTGCTTCTGCTGCTGACTGCAGACATGACATAAATGAAATGAACATGTTTTCCTTTCTCTCACCCAGTGTTAAAGTTTACCTGCAGCTCAACTGCGAGTCTTCTGCACTATCAGCTGTGAGAAACTAGATATCCATCATTAAACATCTGCTATGTTTTAATCAAGAGGTGGCTTCTGTTCTGTGATCAACTTGTTGTATATAGGCTCTGATCCTGAATTCACATACACAGCAGAAAGCAGTTGGCTTAGCAGTTGTATGATATGTTGTAGATGTGCTCAAGGGTGACTATTACACCAAATTTCTCTATGGCAGACAAGACCCCCTAAGAGACAATAAAGCTGTTCTTTAAGCAGCAGGCTAAGACAATCTGCCTTCTAATTCACTGCAGGAACGCTCAGATATGTAAATGGGCAGATTCTGTGCTCCAACAAATTCTTAGCAAGAGCTGAGCAAAAACTGAAGGGTTTAGCCAACAGGGGTGTGCAAAGCTTTGGTCACCAATTCAAATTGGAGAAGATTCAGCACTGATTCAAAGATTCAGTGGCCAAATCATCAAATCCAAATCAAATTGGGAGACCCATTACAAGATCTGAATCGATTCGAAGCATCTGACTCAATTCGGAAAAGATTCAGAAAAGATTTGGAGATTTGGAAGGCAAGCTTGCAGCAAACAGAAACTGAGAAGAGGGAGGGGAACGAGGGGGAAGATATTGACATCTGTAGCTGGCCAGTGACTTTGATCTTTCCCCGAGTTCCCTTCCAATCACAGTGCTTTGTGGGAGGGATGTCGAAACAACATATAAGGCTGTGTGTGAAGTGATCTAGATATAAGCTCCTAGATACAAAAGCTCATGGACTCAATATAGACATTGGGTTTATGACACACTATAACCTGCCTGACATCTGACTCCCCAGGTACCTCTCCACTTTTATCTGCTACATCCCCCTCCTCCCACCCACCCAATCTGTCTCTTACCCCCTGATGCCTCAATTAGCATTTTTAATCACTGCCTTTCTTGCCTACAGCTCAGCCTCTGGCTTCTTTACTATTCATTCCATCCAGGAAGTGCATACACTAACTGCAGAGGCTTCCTCAGCCTGATGAAAGGTTTTTAAACCCGAAAGCTTGCCAAGATATATTTCTCTAACTATTCAGTTCGTCTAATAAAAGATATCAGATCTACTCAAAGAACCTTGCCTGCTTGTTCCTTAGACCAACATGTTTTTCTTTCAATAGTTTGAGGTGCAGTTTCACAGAAGCCCCTGCACCTATCTCCTTGAAATCTGGCAGGATGCATGCTTTCAAAAAGGGCTACCATCCCTGCTGCTTTCATCCAATTCTGCAAAAAAATGACAAAATTATAGATATTTTAGTGATTCCTCCTTATAGTCCATGGCCAAATCACTGAACCACACCAAATCAGTGCCAAATCTTTCAAATCTGATTTGGCTGAATTTGGGACAGTGGTCCGAATCATCTAATTGAATCACTGCCCCTGAATCGGCTGATCTGAATCGAGATTGAATACTGGCCGCTTTGCACAGGCCTATTAGCCAACACACAGTAAGGTGATTTCTTAACCTGAAACTGGTGTGAAAAAATTAAACCATTTACAAATGTGGCACCTTTGTTTTGATACTTGTTGACCATGGACATAAAATCTTGGACATTCATATTTCTCTTGGTCTATCAGGCCTTCCAAATCTTTTTAAATGTTATTCCTGGTGTTATTTTTGTTACACTTCGAAGTAGTAAAAAATTAACTTCGAAGTAGTAAGAACTCCTATAATCCTAGAGTTAAAAGGGTGGTCATCTTGCCTTTCCCTTCTCCCACCCCAGACTCACTGCAGCATTTGCTGATTCTTAAAAAAAATTAAAATTAAAATTGTGACCAGCTGGGGCAGGAGGGCAAGGAAAGTAGAATTAATTTAAATAGACTTGGAGACTCTCCTCCCCTCATCTTTTTATGTCTTCTTCAATTGATCCTTTCAAGTCCTCAAGCAAAATGGGCAGGCTTTTAAGATGTTAACTGTAGGCACTTTAAAATCACTCAATAATGTTTGTGGTATGTTATTCCTTTCAGCAGAAGATTCTTCATTGTGATTTTATTATAATAGTTTAAGGTATTTCTTAGAAAAGTGATACTTTTCAATTTCTGGTTGTGTAGCAGACCTCTTCCACCTAGAGGACAGGCAGGATTGCTCTCCCTAGTGAGCAGCCTTGTGGTATGGGCAAGTGTAGAGGTTGTGGCTATGGTCTTGTCCAGGGTTCAAATTACACTACGACTCTTGTTGCAGGGGCCTGTGGCAGTGGCAGCCCTAAGCTGGATGTAGCTGCCACCGCCACCACCTACATTGCTTAGAAAGGTTCAGGATGGGCCAGGGGGCTCTCATCTCTTATGGGGTGGGGATCAGCCCCCCACCAGCTTCCCCATAATTCAAACCCTGGTGCTGTCTCTTCCACCTCCTTTTCAGAAGATTTGTTCTCCAAAAATAGCAAGGGACAAACAGCTCCACTTTATAGGCTGCTATTGTGCTTTGATCTTTTCTGGACCATGTGGGAGGATCTTTTCAAGTTGCCATTCTCTTCCCCACTTTCTGTACACAAAGGCCCCTCTAAACATGCAGGTAAAATGCAATGGGATCTAATGCATGATCCACACAATCATACCTCCTGCCATGCCACACATGCATGGCAGAAGGCATGACTGTGGGAACATGCATTAGATCCCATCACACCTTCTTGGTCATGCAGGGGGAGCCTGACCCCAGGCTCCCTCTGGATGGGCAAGGAGATCACAGCTGGCACATTGTCTCTGCTTCAGGGGTGCATGAAACCCCCAAGGCTGGGAGACTGGACCTGGGGCTGGGAGATTGCAGTTGTATCCTGTGGCTGCCAGGACCCAGCTGGGTGCTAGCACTGGGAGGCACGTGGCAGGGACCCAACAGCTGCAGGAGTCTGGGTCATGGCAGTTGCAGGGTGCTGCCAGGGCCTGGAGATGGCAGCTGTTGGGGCTCAGCATCCCCTCAACTACAAGAGTCCCAGCCATATCTGGGCATGGTGCACCCCTGTGGCTGGGAGCCCTGTCAACAGATGGCACTCCCAGCTGCAGGGGATACCCTGCTACAGGTGCAAACTAAAGCTTGATAGCAACCAGCCATATAGTTAGTACACATTTTCAAGCTCTAACTTTATAGCTGGTTGGAGCTTTTTATGGTGTGATAAGTACTTTGCCCATGTAGCTGGTTTCAAGGTAATTGTGCAATTAAACAGTTAATTGTGTGATACCTGTAATGCATAGAGGGGGCTAATGAGAAAGAATGAGAAAGAACGATCCTTGCAGCACTGATTTAATTCTAATTTTAGACCCTGGTTCCATGCTGTATTTTGTTCAGAGTCTGTGCAAGAGGCTCTGAGTCAGAGGGTCAGGTAGAGTAGAATCAGTCTTATTAAAAGCTAGCTTCAATAAAAGAATGAAGTTCCTAGAAGATAAGCCTATATTTAGATGCCTGGTTCTTGGAGTGGAGCACAGAACCCTGGGTTAAGCATGCAGGCTCCATATAAAACATGTAGGGAGAGTAAAATGCCTCAGACTAGGATCTGACACGCATGGAATTCTTAATATGCTCATTTTGATATTGCCTGCAGGAAACATTGAAGAGAGAAGTCCAATATGCAATCCTGTTCCTCTTTAGGACTTAGCTGCCTGTTTTGGGGGTGCAGATAGGCACCTCCATCTACTTGAGATCCACAGCTGAGAACACTTTCCTGAAGTAGTCTAGTGGTTAGTTCAGGGGTGTCAAACTCATCCAGCCCTGAGGCCAGATGAGTGGGGTGGGGCAAGTGTATGGGCCAGACCAGGCCCATGAATCCCCTCCCCACTCCCCCAGCATTCTGGATCTGGTACTTGCTGTAGCTGGTCAGAGACTTGCACTGTGTGCAACACAGATCCCAGAGAGGCTGGAATTGGAGCTGTGTACAGCACAGCTCAGCTGGGGGTGTGAAGCAGGGATCCCAGACTGGCCCTTGCAGGCACCATGCTGCACGTGGTGCTGGCTGTAGCCAGACTGTGCCACACAGAACATTGACGCTTGAGTCTGCTATGGCATGGCCAATCTGGGATCTGCATTACACATGTCCAGCCCATTCCAGCAGCTTTGGGATCTGTGCCACATGTATCTGCCTTTGTGGCATAGTTCTGGAGTGGCTAGGGTGGGTGTCCTGGGCCCTGTCTGTGGGCTGTTTGGCATGCTCTATGCCCCATGTGGTTTGCTCAGATCCTGGGGCATCACCGGGGACTAGATGGTGGGGTTTCACAGGCTGGATCTGACCTACAGGCCATATATTTGACACCTGTGGGTTAGATGATTTGCTTAGGAAGTGGGAGACCAAGGTTCAATTCCCTCCTTTGCCTGAGGGGTTTAAACCCCTCATCTCACTCCCTAGTAAAATGCCCTGTCATTGTATTTTATTCAATGACTGCTTAATATAAAATGCACGCACAGTTCTTGGAGCAAGGACTGGAATCTAGGACTTTCTGCCTCTGGTGAGTGCTCAATGTCTACGCTGTGGCTGTGTTATAACCCAGCTGCGACAGGCCCAAGTATGTCCTGGCTTGATCAGGTAGATGTGTTCTGAGCCCAACTATTGCATTAAGCGTTTAGCTGTATTCTGACTGAGCCTAGGTGTTAATTAGCCCTGTCGTGATAGAGGTACTTCCGATTATGGACATAAGGAGATCATTAGATGCCTGGGAAATACGGCACACTTACAGAGTTTAGCTACTTTCAATAATTCATGACTGCTTACTACGGTTTCAGGATTGCAATTTTGGACTCAGACATCTGGGACCTACTAAATTCTAAGTCCCATTCAGATGCATAAGTCTTTTATTGGATCTATCCTTAAGACTTCTTTCATATTACTGACTTTTTTCACTTTACCTATTAAAAGTCTACTATTTAAAAAAGAAAAAGAAAATAAATGTTTAAATAAATCATCTAGCATTATTAAAAACTATCATGTCAAACGATTTTACATATACAGGCCTGTCCCGGGGCAAGGGGAGGACATGGAACCTGAAGGGTTAAGGAGGGACTCTGGGGGACAATACACCCCAGGGAAAATGAAAAGAAAGGGAGAACGAGCAAAAACACCCTACCTGCTGCAGGAACCGTGGCAGGACTGAAAGCGGCAGCGGGATCCGCGTGGCTCGTTAGCTGCAGTTTTTTTCAAGTGAAAGCAGCTGGGGAGAAGGGGGAGGAGAACCAACATGGAAGTATAAGAAGGGGAGACAGCAAGATGAAAGAGGAGGAGAGGTGGAGGAAGAGCAAAGAGAGAGGATCTCCTGGACCCACCAAGGAGGAGGAGGAGGAACCGGGAAACACTGCCTACAGGGCAGGAAAATGTCCGGAGCTGTTGCCAGGTAAAGATGCTGCTGCTGGACTGAGGAGGACAAAGGTGTCCACGCTGCATATTACCCTAGAGCTGTGAAGAGTGCCTACAGGAGAGACCTCGTCGACAGAGACTGGGGCCAGTGAGTCGTTCAGAAAAGAGGTAGACAATCAAGGGGCCAGTTAAGACCCTCACGTCCTGGATGGAGGACCCAGGAGAGCCCGTCGAGGGAAGGTTTCTTTTCTGAGGGACGTCGAGGGTGGACACGCGTTGGGTACACTAAGGGTAGGGGATAGGTAGCACCAAAGCGGGTAGCCGGTGAAGGGAGAGCACGCTATTACTAGACGCCCCAGGATAGTAATCAGGGTATTATTGAGAGGTGGTAGACGTTTTTTGGTTCCAGCCTCTTTTCCTTTTTGTTAATTGTTATTGGCCTGGGATGCCTGGATAAAAGTAAGGCAGAGGGCTACCAAGCGCTCAGGTGCTAGAGGGCCTAGTTTCTACTTACCGTTCTACCCAGAGTCAAACCAGGGCCGAGCGGCGAGGGACTGGATGATCGAGGCCCAGGGGGTGCAAGGCCAAAGCATATGATCATGACTAATTAGATGGGAATGTATTGTGCTAAAACAATACACTGTAACGTAATTTGGCTGTGCAGGGTTGAAAATGAAAATCTTTGTCAATAGTTTAATAATGCACTTTACTTGTAGAGACCTTATCATTTGTATTTTATAAGAATGAGTAGCATACTTCAAACAAAGATAATTATTATTTTTTCCTCCTAATGCGTTTTGTATTTTACTTGACTTTAATAGCGTTAAGCCTAAAGAGACAGAGTTTTTAGGAACAAAGAGTTTTATAATTATCACTGATGAATATTTTAAAGTAGTAACTTACTATTCTTGAAAGATGAGGGAGGGAGGGAATTCAAATTCATAATAGTCCTACTAATGCAAATGAAAAGCCATGTTTAAATTACAAGCTTTTCAGGCAAGGACCTGCGTTATGATACATCCTGTAAAATTCTAACCACTTTATTTATACATAAATCTTCCTCCTGCTTTCCTGCCATGGCTTGATGGTATAAGAAAGTTGGGAGGTTTCTCTGGAGTTGGAATGTCCCTCCATCCTTAACTGTCTCCCCTGCCCAGATCAAAGTCCAGAGTAACCAGCTGAAGCTGCCCCACCATTCCCTTTAAAGGGGAAAGTCTGTGAATACCAGCTCTCTCTTCTGGGTTCCCTTGGGTCGTGCCAGGGTACTTCCTCCCAGGTTGACCCTGTTTCCGTGGGCAATGCAAGTTTAAAATAAAAGAAGACTGAAACTCAAAATAGCCTGGCATCTGGTGTAGTGCCACCCAGGGACTAGGACTCATGTGTCTGAAGTTGAGTTTTGTGAGCCTACTCCTGTGGTGGGTGCCACCAATCACACTCTTGGCTTCTGCTGCTGGTGTTTGGGGTTGAGGTGCTCCTTGCTCTCCCTTGTGCTGGCTCATGCATGCTCCCCCAGCATCCTGTCTGGGCACTGCTGGGCCTGCAGGGATGCTCAATGTAGCCCATGCTGCTCAGGGTCCTGCGCTGCTTTCTAGGGCTTGCTAGTGCCCTGGATGCCTTTTTATGATATCACAAGCAATGCGACCTTCCACACTCAGGGAGAGCATGCTTTAAAGCATGCTGGAAATGCCACATGTGTCTCAGCTTCTTGGGCTAGGGTCACTGTGGAGAAGGTAAGCGGCTCTTCTGTCTGTACCAGGCTTTGCTTCCCCATCAGGTGGGGTTTTTTCGAGGGAGAGGGGGGCCCTCCCTGCTCCTGGGATCTCTGGAAGCCCCGTTGCCGAGCGTGGTGACATACAGGATGGAGAGCAACTTTTTCAACTTCTCCTACCTCTGTGCCAAAACCAAAATTATTTGGCCTTGATGGTGGAACTTCAGTATGCCAACCATTGTGCTGTCACTGCTGGTACTATAATTTAAAGATTTCTTTTAGTTTTTATTAAGGATACTGCTTGAAATGGAAAAGGCTGATTGGAGGAATTTCAGGGCTGGATTCACTTTCATTCTCTTGTTGCTTGACACCTCTTCAGTGATGTATATCATCCATTAAACCATATTAACTGGTCAAGGAAGTTGGGTTCACACCTACTTTGCCTCTATAGAACACTACACATCACTTGAGGGGCACCAATCAATCTGGATGTAGTGCTGGATGACAACCGCTGCATACATGTGTTTCTAAGTTGCCCAAGTGCCTGAATACTGGTTCCAGTTATCAGTAGTGTTTCTGTTGGCATAGAATAATAGAAAAGTAGGCCTGGAAGGGACCTCAGGGGTCATCTAGTTCAATCATTCCTATCCAAACCATTCTCTACAAATCCATTGGTTAAATTATGAACAAATTGTTACTGTTACATTTTGCTGAAATCATTGGGATTTTTTAAGGCAGTAATACTAACACACAGTGACCGTAACTAGGATTAAACTGAATGATTCAGTTTCATAGATTTCATAGACATTAGGGCTGGAAGGGGACCTCGGGAGATCATCGAGTCCAGCCCCCTGCCCAAAGGGCAGGAAGTCAGCTGGGGTCAATGGTTAAGAGAAAGCTAATGGAGATATTGGATTTAGTTTAGGAACTTATTTGTTGGTTTATTTTTTGAGGAGCTACATATTGAAGACAGGCTGAGAGCCATGGGGCTCTTTAGCCTGGAAATGCACAGGCTCAGGGGTGATCTGATAAGTTTATCGGGGTGACCACCAGTATCTGGGGGAATGTTTGTTCACCAAAACACCCCAAGGGATGACAAGGTCGAATGGTTATAAACTACTGCCAGACTGTTTCAGGCTGGACATAAGGAAGAATTTCTTTACTGTCCGAGCCTCCAAGGTCTGAAACAGCCTGCCACTGGAGGTGGTTCAAGCACCTACACTGAACACCTTCAAGAGTAAATTGGATGCTTATCTTGCTGGGATCCTATGACCCCAGCTGACTTCCTGCCCTTTGGGCCGGGGGCTGGACTCGATGATCTTCTGAGGTCCCTTCCAGCCCTAATGTCTATGAAATCTATGAAATCTACGAAATTTACACTGTTGATAATGGTACGTGTAACTTCCCTTCAAGGATGATTCTTAGAAAACTAGGTCTTAAAAATGAATACACATACCATTACTGCTTTAAAAAGGTATAGGGGTGTTCATCTGCCATATGCTGGAGTTCTAGCTTGTGAACGTGGTGTTAGATCAATAATCCAGGGGGAGTCAGAGATAAAAAAGGCTGTTTGAAAGTTGCTTTCAACTGGACACAGAAAGAAATTATCTTTAATGATTTCTCTCCTATTTTTCTAGATCTGTACTGCAAATTACCCTCGTCAAGTAAGAAACTTGTAATTGTATCTTCCCTATAAATGTGGTATTTCAACAGATGCTATATCAAAGCACTGCTGAATGATGGATACGTGATATGTTGATAGATAGTTACATGCTCTAATTATTTTGAAGCATAAGGAGCTATAGAAGAGACACCAGGAGAACATATTTTGTCTGCATTTATGCTGTCTGAACAATTATACCTCAAGACTGATTCAAAATGATGTTTCTAAAGAGTATTTTATTTAAAAGGAGATGCTTGGTAATGAGAAATGGAGATGCCTGGGCAAGAGACCAGGAGGTAATCGTTTCATTATCAGGCATCTCTGCTAAGTTTCTTATAATGCCAAGCAGGGAAGATCCTGGTGGTGTGCACTGGCATGGATGCACCCCCTTTCAGTCAATGCAACCATGAGAACAGAAGACAGGGATTTTTTTAAATTCCCTAAATTGGGTATGAATCTCCCCTCTCTTCTGTTTCATGTTCGGTGGAACCTCCTCTCCCCTTCCCTTTTCCTTCCCCCTCCCCTCACAATGCTGCTGCTGTCTCCACCTGCTCTGTAGGGTGAGGAGAGGCTCCAGAGCTGCTCCTGTCTATTCCATGCATAGTGGGAGTTAGGTTTAGCAGCAGTGTTGGACAGGTTTCCATTCTGTGCGTGTTTCCTTTGGGTGTTGTTCCTTGGTTTTTCTTGCCCCTTTAGCTTGATGTCCTCCTATTTCCTGATCTGGGTAAAGGACTCTGGCCTGATGATTGTCTTTTCTGGCTCACCTAAAATTTATAATTATAATTCTCTTTTAAAGCCATTTTTTCAAAGTAATGGCATTTATAAAGAACTTCATCCTTTCATTTTTTTATTTTGACCAATTTTCCATGTTTTACAAACTACATTTAACAATTCTTCAAATAAGTGAAAATAATTAGAATAGAATCAGAATAATCCAACAATCAGATTAGAAACCCATTTTCCATCATGCATATTAGACACATATCTGTACTTACAGAGTGCATGGTGATCACATTTCATTTTCTTTACTAGTGTCGGCTTCCTTTATTGTTGGGATTCTTCAAGAAAAATGCTGACAAATCCCATAACCTATTGAAGTATCTTTGGCCTTCTTTCTCTGATCTTGATAAGTACGTCCAAATCCAGCTGACCAGCTACACATTTATTCATTGCAAATTTATTCTGGAGGTCCATTATGGAAGCTGAATGTGCCAAAAAAGCAAGATTCCTGAAGTATTTCTGCCCATTCAGGTGGTCTCTCTCTTTTCTTTGGCCTACCTTTTTTGTGTGCCTTGAACAGCTTGGACAGATGGCTGGCTCTGAGCTGCATATTAAGAACTAGTACCAAGTTTCGGTGACTTGTCCTATTTTCTTCATTTTTATGAAAGCTTGACCAATCAAGTTAGCTGCTGGAACTCCGGCTGTTCATCTTTGGGCTACAAATTTGATGTAAACCAAACAAATTTCCATGATAGGAATTGTTTCTTTTAAAAATAGTAGGTTATTGGATCTGAGAGAACTAAACCTTGTCCTTTATGGCCTCTATAGATTGCAAGCTGGAAAACTGTTGTTAATATGCTGTTTTATCTAAGTTCTCTGATTAGCCCAAGGACTTCCTCCACAGTCTGTAATTCTGTGAATTCCCTCTCCAGCTGTTATTTTAACTCATTAATTTGTTGTTGCTGTTAGGGTGTCCCAAGGTGGCCAAAACATCTTGGAGAACATTTGGGTCCATGGTAAACATGTTGCCAGTCACCTCAAAGATCTTTTTTACTAATTCTAGATTAGGAAATTTGAAGTTAAGTTTCAACCTTACCCAGGAAGTTTGTTATTGCTTCCCCAATAGTGATTTTCTCTCTGGTTGCAAACAACTTTCTGGAAATCTCTTGAGATTGCTTTGATCCTTCTTTAAAATCTCCAGCTACTCGTATCTTTTTTTTGCAGTCTCCATCTTTTGTGCTATTTCTTTTTAAAATTCCACTTGGCCATCTATGAGTTTGGCAAGTGCCTCCATTATTTGTTCCATCATGATATTTGTCTATAAACTATCCCACTCCTCACAACAAGGTTGCCCACCTTTGACTTGAACAGTTAACATTTTGGGGCTTTAATGCATGTTTTTCATTAGGAGAAGAAACAGATGATATGCTAGGTGTCTTAAATGTAGTTTTGCTTATTTAAAAAAAATGTATACAAAATCTATCTAGTACAAAAGAAGTGCATTTTAGCAGACCTTTGATTGATGACAGCCACCACCTACCTCTAGCAAAACAATATTCGAGAGCAACATGATATTGCAGTTAAAAATTAAAAGATACATTTATACTAAATCCCTGTTTTCAACTATATATAACTTTGTCTAAAAACACCTTAGAATCCAAATGTCTTCTAGTATGGATGATCTTCAAATGACATTTTTTACATTAAACCCAACTGGTCAGTGTCTTCTGAAATTAGCTAAAGGGGGAAAGAGAGAGAGAGAGAGAGAGAGAGAAGACCAAGTCAAACAAAATGTAGTCACATGTGCCTGTGTGTATCGCTTCACAGTGAACATAAGAACAAAAGAGCCATACTAGGTTATATCAATGGTCCATTTTGCCCAGTATTCTGTCTTCAATACTGGCAAATAGTAGATGCTTTAAAGGGAGAGCATATGAACTGGGCAAGTCTAATGTGACACCTCTCCTGGTATCAAACATCGTTAGTTGAAATATTAGTGGATGTTATCTGATTAAAAATGTGCAGGTTAGAAAAAAAAATGTAATCTATATTTAAAGTTATTTTTCCTATTTATTTTACTGGGAGAATGTTATGATTCTTTTTGACCTGAGAGTACTGAGATAAAAAATTATTAATTTAAACTCATCTGCCATGCAAATATCTTTGAAGCAGATTAGTTCACTAAAATTAAATTTAGTTTAGCATCTTTTAGAAATTAATCAGGTGCTTAAAGCCCACTCACTTTTAGACTGGATTACTAAATTTTCTTTAAAAAATGTCATGCAAGAGATCATGATAACAAATGATATTTCTTGAACACTGATCTGGCAAAGCCTTATGCACTTGACTAATTTTTTGCAGTTTGAATGGTCTTCTGAAGCGAATTAGATTATTAGATTTATACATAAAATTAAATAAGTGCATAAATCTAAGCAGGATTGGGGTCTTCCTTGGTGGCTGTAACATCAAATTTTATTCTTATCAACATTATGCACTCCACCGTAGGCGTAATTTTATAGACCTTATTTTAAATCAGAATGCACTACTTCCAATTTGACCTGGTGCAACAGAACATCTTCTTAAATGTACTCCGTAATTCTGGACTTCGGAATGCATAGACCATAGGATCAATGACAGCATTGCACAAGATGAGTGTGCCATTCACTTGAAAAATTGACATGTAACAAGCACAGTAAGGATTGTGTGGGCAAAACTGCATAAGAAGGATGTGAAGAACAAAGGGTGCCCAACAGAAAAGAAAAACACCAAGGAAAATAGTTAATGTAATGGCCCCTTTCGTGTTTGTTCTCTGGTGGACTGTACTAGTAGGCAGTGAAGCAATTTTTTTGGCATGTGATCGTGCAAGCAGAAACATGTGGATATAGAGGCATAATATAAAAATTAACATCAAAGGGAACAGGATAGTGAAAGAAATTACTACAGCTGTTTCATGGGAGAAAATGGCAATGGCAATGCCACTTCCAGCACAAAAGGTCCAGATTGCTGCCAGGATGATTAATGCACGCTTCAGTGTCATGATGTTATGGTATCGCAATGCGTAGAAGATAGTTATGTATCTGTCAGCTGCAATAGTTAGCAAGCTGAAAATTGACCCCAGTAAAGAAAGAATGAACATGGAATCTATTACATCATCCATCTTGGTCTCAAAGTCTCCACGAGGCTTCAAATACCCCATTTTGCATAAAATGATCAAGATATTTTCCAGAGTTTTGTACAGACTACCCAGCATATCTGAAACTGCTAAGCTGCAGATAAAAAAGTACATGGGCAAGTGGAGATTCTTATTCCTGATCACAGCTATAAGGACAAGTAGGTTTTCCAGTATTCCAACAGCAGCAATTGTGAAAAAGACTTCTTCTGGTACCACAACCTGCGTACAGTCTGTTTTGTTCAAGGAGAAAGCACTGATATTTTCAGATGATGGGATGCTTGTCTGCCCTAAAAGTCTTATTATTTCAGAAGCTCTGTCAGTCCTCATTTCTTCTACTTGTGGAAAAAGATATGTTATTAGTACTCAGGCTTGACTTCCCTGTGATATTCACTTGTCAATAAGATAATCTCTTTTGTGATGAAGACTTTTTGGTTTTGTCTTGAACAATTGTAAGATTTAACCAAAATGTACTGAACCACCTACAATAAAAGGTACAGAAAAGTAAGTGACAAAAAATGCATGTGTGTGTCAAAATTAGATATCTGAATTATAACTTGTTCATTCCATCACATTCAATTGGTATTTGTCATTACTAGGAGTAGGTAAACTGATTGGATAAAATAAGAACTCTCCCAGTCTCCAGCCCAAACCTCAAAGGGAAACAAAAGACAAATTCCTTTTCCTAAGTTCACAGAAGTTACGTAAGTGTATTTCCCTTTTGCCAACAGGCCTCCTTTTTCAAAGCTAATCTTTGAGTTTCTGAGTGTCTGGCAATCTTAACAGGCCAGGATGTTTGCTTTCAATAATTTTGCCACTTTCCATAAGATTGACATTCCTATTAAAAACAAATTAGACAAATGCCAATAGAAAACATTGTGGAGTACAACAACATATTTACAATTGTACTTCTGATACTGAAACTAAATATCCCTTATTTAGTTGTACAAAATATGAATATTAGTAAATGTTTATGTTTTTCAGAGCCATATTAAAGGTTAACAGGCAACTATTTTTTCAAATAAATCATTTTTTTTATTTGACTAATATATCTTTAATTTAGATTCAGATCCAAAGGAAAACCTTGAACATACAACTTAGAAAAGAATCATAGAATCAAAGAACCAGAAGGGACCTGTATGATCAGGTCAGGTCCCCTGCCATGGGCAGGAAGTATTGGGCTCAGATAAACTTGGCAAGGTGCCTGTCCAGCCTAGTCTTGAACATCTGAGGCCTCACCAATGCTGAAAAGAGAGCGAGGAGAACCTCCCTGGATCTATTAACCACGCAGTGGCTGATGCACACCAGACTTTTTTTATTGGCCCTTTTGACAGCTCCATCACACTGTTGGGTCATATTCCTCTTCCAGTTGATCGTGACCCCCAGGTCTCTTTCAGATGTTTGCCAGCCAGTAGGCTACCACCCATTGTATATTTGTGGTGAGGGTTCTTCCTACCCAGGTGAAGGACCTTACACTTTTCCTTGTTAAATCTCATCTGATTTTGTGCTGCCCATAAGTTCAGTCTATCAAGGTCCTCCTGGATCTTTTCCCTATCCTCTGGTGTGCCTGCATTTTGCCACAGCTTGGTATCATCTGCAAACTTAATCAATGTGCTTTCTACCCCTTCATCCAAATTGATAATGAAAATATTAAATAGCATGGGTCCGAGCACTGATCCCTGGGGGACCCCACTGGAGACTGCCTTCCAGGATGAGGCCATCCCATCAATTACTACTCTGGCCTCTGAGCCAGTTGTCCACCCACCTCACTGTACACTGGTCCAGTACTCTCCAGTTTGTTAGAGAATCCCATGGGAGACAGAGTCAAAAGCTTTACTGAAGTCTAAGTAAATGATGAAGTATTTCTTTCAACATATAGATGACGTTTTTTCATTATGACTATGGTTCAACTCTCAGGAGAGTTAATAGAAATCTTTCCAGAGGTAAAGTTTATTCTGCTGTTTGTGAAGCTATAAACGGATAGAATGCTTAATTTGTCTTGGGTATAATCTTGAGACAGTAGGACTCTGGTCTTTTGGTAATTCTGAAGCCCCCAATTATGAAAAACATGCATTGCTTTTTTCTCAATGTCCTTTCCTGTGAATGGTTAAAACTACCAGGAGAATGAGACTGTATGTTTAATACAGTGTTCAGTCAGTTGATAATTTTATACTGCCTAACTTTAGAAAACCTGGATGTTTTGTTTAGAGTGAAGGTGGTTAAATGCTGCAATGCACTTTATTGTTTCAGCGAGGGCAGCGCAAAAGCCTTATTGACGCTATGGGTGAACAAACAAAGCTACCTTTAACTGATGAGTGTCAGGAATGGGTGCATCTGATTGGCACTTGAAAATAGTGCAGCCTCAATTTAGACAGCTGTGTCCACTATTTTGATTACAGTTCAGTAGTACTCAGTCAGTGAGTTCTCTGCTGAGATTACCAGCAGGATCCCATTCATTTTCATGTTTTTGAAGAATCTTGGAACATCAGGTACTGGACTAACCTCATCAATTTGCTTCATTTTAGGTTTAAAGGAAAGAAGAATGACCATGTTTATTTGGCAGCAAAAACTAATGTGGAATTAATGCCTTACATTATACTGCACAGATTTACATTCCTGGTTATTTCCTAATGGCAGGCTGGTCTAACTGAACATGTTCTATACAAACAGGACATGGGACTTTGGTGGGTTAAGGATGGAACTAGTACTGAGAATGAGAGATTCAGCTTTGTCTATAAATTGAATGGGATTTTTCCAGAGACTCTTTTGGAGCTACTGACACAGATAAGCGTTATGATTTATAAAGCTAGCATTCTATTTTAGAATAATTTTATTTTGCTATGTGATTCATTTAATAAAAATAGATAAAATCACATTTCAGTGGGATTTAAGCAGTGGGTAAAATGCACTTATTAAATCTTGTTCTTTTAAATCTTTTTTTAGTTCAAGGATTTTTCCTTATACTCAATTGCTATCACTGTACCTATTTTCCCTGAGCTCATAATACAGTCAAAGTGGATAGCGGTAGATACTCATTGTAAGAGACTTGGAGGATAACGTATGTCAGTAATACAAGCTTGCATCAATGAAAATGTATTAAACCTAGGCTATTTGTACAGAGTACAATGTAATGCCATATAGAAAGAGTGAAATTAGTTCGAGTCCCAGAAGCAGTATAATCATGTTGATGCCTGGGCTAATTAAGCCTGCTTTCATAGCTGCATAAATCCAGCCAGGCAAAGAGTACAGCTCACATAATTCTAGTGCTTCTGGTACCAAAGCTATCTAGGTCAGAGCTAACTTCAGTATTGGTATACAGCATTGCATTATTAGGTATAGAGATACCCTTAGTATCCAGAGCATTAATGAGGAGAATAGGTCAATTACTGTAAATTGGATTATGTATTTCTCTTGCTGAATATATGATTTAGAAACTTTGCAGAATTCTTTTCTTATTAAACAATGTTTTTTTCCAGACATGACAGCAATGCAGCACCTTTAAAATCACATCTACCAGTGGCACTCTCAAACACGCTTTCTCTAGTATAGCTATATCAGTATGGTGCTGCTAGAGGCCTAGTTGGATCTGGTACTCAGGAAGACTAATTAAACTTAGGGTATGTCTACATAATACAATGTAGAACCATATAGAAATAAGATGCTAGGTCTAAGCAAGCTACTGGCCTAGAGTGGCATGTTAATTTGACTACAGGGCTTCCAGTTTAGGAGGTGGTAGTGTTTGAGGGCTGCACTGCATGGTGAGTTAAGCTTACAGTGTAGACATGCCCTAAAGAATATTTACACTGCCATAACTTTGCACATCTCAGCCCCAGGGCTTGAGCCTATGATGTGCCAAGAAGTCTCAAATTCAGCTGGCCTTAGTAGGAATAGGGGCTTTCAGCACTTCAGAGGATGCAGCCCTTAAACATGATGAAGGGCCTTCTTCCTACAGAACTGGCCTCTGTTGTCAACCTACATATCATTTTCTGTGCATTATATTGCACCAGAAATCCTTGGAAGCACTTGGAAGTCCCAGAAGCTCCTGAATTTTTATTGAATTGATCTTTAGTTCATTGCACCAAAAAAATATGCCCCTTTAAATTGATCTGATCTTCTTTTCATGTATCTCAGGGTAAAAGGTAAGTTCAGCTCTGATCTATAATGATGACAAATCCCTGGCAGATTTTTAGTCAGTGAATATTTCTTAAAATGTATATCAGTTCTTTGCTTTTCTATCCATGTGAATTTTATATTAAACCCTTGTATTCCTGGCTAGTGAAAGAGCATGATTATAATTAATTTCTAAATAACTGGCTATAAAGCGGTCAGGGTATTGATTACTATCTTCTTCACTTAGACTTCAATACACTCACCACTAATGCAGAGATGATGGATTTACATTAGGCTAAGAGACTTTGTTTATTCCCCATTATCATAATTAATTTAGAAAAAATACTGTTTCATAGGTTGAAAAATAAAGTGTTAAATTTTAGAGATACAGCAGTTTCCCTGATATTCAGAATACCACCAAGCTTTCTCTTTGATCCAGAAATCATTTTTCCTATCAAAGATTTTGTTAATAGAAGAGATTACTCATCTCAGCCTTTCAGTCCTGAAGCTACTCACCTTTAAATCAATAGCAAAAACTCCCACTGATTTTGATGGTGGCAGGACAAGGACCTCCATCCTCAAATCTCACTAGAATTTCACTTTATTTTCCATTTCTAACAATAGCTGGTAGTGGAATAATAACTCCAGCTGGAAGGGGCTTGGCAAGCTGTGTTTGACTGGTTCTGTGTAGTGCTGCTTCATGCACAGTTCAGACTTTTCAAGGTGACAGCAGAGTTTCTATGTTCAAGATGCCTTACTGTGGAGAGGAAAAATAAAAACTTTCATCTTCTTTGTTATAGTTGTTACTTTTAGTAATAAAAATGTATTCTCCAGAAATGATAACTTGTTACATTTCTCCTCCTTTTCAGTTGTCTAGATTTACAATAACATTTGATTATGAAACAAGCCAGTTAAAAACAGCTAATATGGAACTTCCTTATTTGTTTTGACAATATGAAACAAACCCTTGAGAACTTAGTTAATGGGAAGCATACTTTGAAGGCAAGTAATAAGAATAGTAGGGGTGTGCAAAATGGGTTGTATTCAATTCAGATTTGTCCTGAATCGGGGACAGTGATTTGATTAGTTGATTTGGATCACTGTCCCCAATTTGATTTGGCCAAATCTGAATTTGAAGATTCGATGCTGACCAGATCTGATCCATGGGCCAGAGGTTGAGCACTATAGGGCTAGAAGATAAAAAAGATGACCACCCTCAGCCAATGTACTTTTGCTGAACAACTGGCCTGCTGTGGACAGCAATATACTGACAAAGACAGGATCTGCAGTTTGACTTATAGGCCATTTATAGACATTACGTTTTTCTAGGTTTAATCCAGGCTACAGCTGGCATTGTATACACATGGACATCTGTAGTCCAAATTAAAATTGGCTCCAGTTTGAATTAACTCATTCTTATTGAATGAGGATGAAAGTGAATGTAGACTAGGGCAGTCCAAATTAGGCAGTTTAAATTGTATTAATTAACATGTATATATAGCATTGCTTTTAGGAAAAACAGTTCTTGGGAACTCAGATAAGCATTGGAAATATCAATCTCCTCAAGGGAAACTCTATTGGGTTTTTGCAACACAATACAGGCTATCAGGCACAAAGTAACACCTTCACAAAGTCAAATGTGGGTACACCTACAGGTGCATTTAAGTGCAACTAAATTTAAGGCGCATTAAGCTAATGGACATTAAGTGATTTTTGGCAGGTGTCTACACATGCAGAAACTTGGCACTGGCAGCCATTTGGGAAATGCTGATCCCTGGTCAGCTTCTTCCCTGGCCAGGAGGCACATGCCCAGCACTGGGGCAGCACACAGCATCTCCCTCCTTGTCCAACTTTCCTCCCCATGCCAGAGCTGCTCCTGCCCCTGCCAGAGAGACCCAGTGCCCTGCTGCTCCAGCCCAGCCCCTGCCAGTGATGACCAGCACCCTACGCTCCTGCTGGCCATGGTGCTAGTTCTCCTGGTCCCAGCAGGCACTCCCCTGCCCAGGCCCCAGGACATCCACACACCCACCAGCAGGGACCAGGGCACTAGCTACAGGAGGCCTTGCCCAACTCCCTCCTCCTGCATTCCATGCTGCAGCCCACTTGCCCCACCACCCACACCCCACTTACCCTCTGCTCATCCTCAGCACCACTCTCAGGACATGCACACTGGTGAAACAAAAAACGTTATTGCTTTCACAACATCCCCATCCCTCTCCACTCCCCAAACAGAACCCCATCATCCCACAAGCAACAGAGCCCCTCCACTACCCTCCCCCCAGCAACAATAAAAAACTGCTTACAAGTAGCAAATTATATACAAGGTGAAAACTATATACAAGAGGAAATATATTTGCACAATTTTGGGTCTTCAAGCCAGAGTGGGGGGCTGTGGTAGGCCCAGGGCAGGAGCCCAGCACCCCAGTCCCTGCACTAAAGGGCAGACCTGGCACTAAAGTTAGTGCCTGGTTGTGTTTTCACATGTATTAATGTGCATTAACTAATCATGCCTAAATTTGACACCTGCAGTTGCAGGTGTCAAATTTAGGCACGATTAGCCTAAGTTAATATGCATTAAGGGTGCACATGTGTAGAAACATGCCCGTAATGCACATTAACTTAGGCTAATGCACATTAACGCGTCTCATGTAAATGCACTCAGTATGAGTAATCTGTCTAAGCTCCTATCCCTGCCCACGCCCATGGGATACTGGTCTGTGAAAAAGGGGAAACCCCCCTTCATTATCTATTAGCCCTTAATTCAAATTGATAATTTGATTCAAACTGTGTGATGCAAGTCAGTTAACATGGTTTAGAAAATGGTGAACATATCTACAAACAGTGTTTAGGGAGGTGTTACTACAGCACCAGAAAACGCCATCTGTCAGCATACACTGCATTTGCACTAGGGACTCTGTTTACTTCCTGGCTCTGAGCAGAGGGTTTTCAATACTGACCTGCCCATGTTCACTGACAGATGTAAAGCCTTGTCTACTCTGTGGTTCAGGACTGTACTGGCCCACCAGGCACATGGAAATGGTGGTGAAAAGTAGAAGGCTGATTCTCTTATGACTGGTACTTTGTGTAAGCAGTTGCAGCTGTATGAAGTATGTAAAGGTGGAATTCATTGCTGCTCCTGTGCCTTTTTCATTTAGGGGTTATTGGAAACTTTTATAGCTCCCCAATACAGGCTAAGTTAGCCTGAGAGCCACCCTAATGTGCTCATACCCCCTTTGTGGGACTGACCAGTGTCTGACCCAGAGCACAGGCAATCAACTTCCAGCTGAGTGATTAAGTTCCCCAGGGAGAGTTGTCATAAGGCTGAATCCTTGATAAAGAGCTTCAGCATGTATGCAAAACATCTTTAGCTGCACAGGTTACAGTCATTAAACTCTTTAAAAATCCTCCAGCATCAGCGTTTGCAGTACCACATAGATTCTGTTTTTGATAATCTGACATTTATTGAGCCTGGCCAAAATGCCTTTAAGTGGCACAAGAAACAACTGAAGAATTCCCACTGATGATTACCTTTGCGGGAGCACAGTTCTTGTGAACATCTTTTCTAGCTAGCTGTTATTGAAGGAAGGAATGCAAATGTACTGTTTCTACAATTCAGGAACCATGCGGAATATTATTAAAATCAAATTATTGCTTGCTGTTGTATTTTTTCTGACACTGTAAGCAAAAAGCTTGTAGGAGGAATTACAATATTATTGATTATGACACATAACCTTTTCTGATCCAAGTGATTAATCCAAATCCCAAGCCCTTTTTTTCCTTCATTAGGAGGACACACTGACTGACAAATTTAGAAATTCTCTTTCTGAGCTGATGTTTCTATGAAGGGGTCAGGTACTCCTTGGATGCAATCCTGAATATTTACAAAAAACAAACATGAAATCTTGGTTCCCTAAACACATGATGAATCAAACAACAGAAGACTATTTCTTTTGCTTACAGGTCCAAGCTGCAACCAAATCAATCCCCTGCCCCTGAATTTGTCATCAGACTCGTTAAATAGCTCTGTGGACTGCATAAATTAGCTACTGTTTAGGCTTTCATGCAGTTTAATTCTGGAGTAGAGGTTTTACATTATTTCAGCTGCCATTAGACACAGGGGCACTTAATTTTTCCTTCATTTAACTTGAATAGAAGATGGATAGCATTGCCAATAGCTTCAGGGAACTGTACAGTTTCTTCTAGAAGATGCAAAGTCATAGCTATCTGGGGCAGTTTCCCTTCATATGATGCTATAAAGGCTACACTAGAACAGTGCACAGAGCTCTCGACATTTCAGTGAAAATGACAGTAATCAAGGGAGCTCAACAGAAGTGATCAAGGAAAGGTTAAATAATTTCACCACACATAGGTATGAATCATAGAAAATTAGGGTTGGAAGGGACATCAGGAGGTCATCTAGTCCAACCCCCTGCTCAAAGCAGGACCACCCCCAACTAGATCATCCCAACCAAAGCTTTGTCTAGCTGGGTCTTAAAAACCTCCAAGGATGGAGGTTCTGCAACCTCTCTGGGTAACCTGTTCCAGCGTATTCCTACCCTCCTAGTGAGAAAATTCTTCCTAATAGCTAACCTAAAATATCCCTGCTGCAACTTAAGACTGTTGCCTTCTTAGTCTTCTCTTCTCTAGACTAAACAATCCTAGTTCCATAGATCTCATAGATTTCATAGACATTTGGGCTGGAAGGGACCCCGAAGGATCATCGAGTACAGCCCCCTGCCCCAGGGGCAGGAAGTCAGCAGGGATCATAGGATCCCAGCAAGATAAGCATCCAAATGTGTTTTAAGGCATTCAAAGTGGGTGCTTGAACCACCTCAGGTGGCTGTCTATTCCAAACCTTGGGGGCTTGGACAGTGAAGAAGTTCTTTCTTATGTCCAGCCTAGTCACAGTGGAGTTTGTGACCATTCAATCTTGTCATCCCTTGGGGCGCTCTGGTGAACAAACGTTCCCCCAGATCCTGATGAGCAACCCCGATAAGCTGATAGGTGGCCACCAGATCACCCCTGAGCCTGCGTTTTTCCAGGCTGAAGAGTCCCATGGCTCTCAGCCTGTCATCGTAAGGTCTGTTTTCCTGACCTCTGATCATGCGCGTGGCTCTCCTCTGGACTCTGTCAAGCTTCTCCACATCCTTTTTGAATTGTGGAGCCCAAAACTAGACGCAGTACTCCAGCTGCGGCCTCACCAAGGCTGAGTACAATGGGAGAATGACATCCTGGGATTTGCTTGAGAAGCATCTATGGATGCAAGCCAGCATTTTGCTTGCTTTACTAGCCACAACATCACATTGAAGACTCATGTTCATATTGTGGTCAATCCTGACCCCCAAGTCCCTTTTGTCTATAGCGCTAACCAGCGTAGCACTGCCGAGCCTATAAGGATGCTGCAGGTTTTTCCTCCCAAGGTGGAGAACCTTGCATTTTTCAGTGTTAAACACTATCAGGTTCTCATCTGCCCATTTCCTGAGCCTGTCAAGATCTGCCTGGATCACCCTCTTGTCCTCAGGTGTGGATGCTTTACCGCAGAGTTTGGTCCGCTTCTGATACCAATGTCTATATCATTAATGAAGATGTTAAATAGTATAGGCCCTAGGACAGAGCCTTGAGGGACCCCACTGGTCACAGCACACCACGATGATTGACTTTCCTCAACCACCACTCTCTGGGTCCTACCATGACTGATTCAATGCATTTCTGAGGAAGTTTTCATTCATATATAATTAAGGGTAAAAGAACACTAAATACCAAAACATTCAGTCAAGCTGCATATACAAGTTAACTTTGCACCTTTCTGAGTGCATTGTATTACTTTGAGAGAGTACAGGATGCAAGGCACCAGGTAACAATGTCAAGAATGTGTAAGTCACATCATTGCTTTAAATCTCATCTTCAAAAATGACGTGGTGTAAGACCCATGGGGTGGGGGGAGGTCCCTGGGGCTGGGAGTAACCTCATGGGTAGCCTTGTCTGCCCAGCCAGCCTTGCCCCTACCTGGAGCCTTTGCTCTCCCTCAGTGCTTTCCCTTTAGGGACTGCTCCCATAGTCTTCTGTGGGCTTGTTGGGGCTTTCACTGTCACAACCTTGTGGCGGAATGCTGGGCTAGTGATTCTGGCACTGCTTGGGGAGCCGTGGGCTTTACGGAGCGGGTGAGCGCATGGCTTGTGAGGCGGGATTGGAGGTAGCTTTATGACCGCCTTCGAGGTTTGCTGAGTTGGCGCAAGTAGACAACTTAGAGTAAGTTGTTAGTTTTCTATAATAAGTTTGTAGGATGTCTGTTGGTTCACGGGGTTCTGGAGTAAGCCCTTGCGTTCTAACCCGATGGGCTAGGTGCGGCTGCCAACTCCTTAAGTCCCAGAACTGGTTAACAGCTCATTGAGATAGGGTGTTAGTGATAAAAGTTATTACAGAATAAATATAAGGTAAAGTAAAAATTTGTTTTATTTACTCACCTGGCCTCACCCTCTTATGAATAAGAGGGGAGACTGGCTAGAACGGAGTTGCAGTAAATACAAGTATAGAAAGCGTAGATATGCTGTCTAAGCTACGAAGAGAGGCAGTCAAGAGGTGGAGTCTCCGATGTTTCTTCAGTTACAGTATGCCGGATACAAAGGGGTTCTGTTGGCCCACAGGGTTCACTAGCGAGCCCTTGCTTTCCACCCCTTGCGGGATAGGTGCGGCTACTCACTAGTTAGTTCTAGGGCTGGTCAACAGCTCATGAACGGGATGGTGGATAACAAAACTGTAACACGGTGAATCGTTGTCAATTGTCGGATTTTCGAGGCCTTGGTTTTCGCTGGGATACACCCAGGCAGGGAGGCTGAGGACTGGCTACAGGGTGATCAAGCCTGAAGAGTCATCCAGTCATCGTCTCTACTACTTCCTGCCTCTTTGCTTCTTTTATAGATGTTGGCTGGACTGCCTCTGTGACACTAACTATGATATAAGCTAAGCATACAGGGATAGGATAGTTTCTTTTACATAATAGTTACTAGGTAGATTTTCTACATAAGTTTAGTTTCTGCAGGAATGACACAGATAAGAAATGAAACTTACAAAATATGCATGTGCAGCTTAATACAAGCGTGGGAAAATATAAAGCTTTCATTTTGATTAAAAGCCAAAACTACAAGGTCACATAAATGTGAGAGTGCCGCGTGGCAGTTATACAGAAATAAAATAAGACATTTACAAACCTTAGCCTCTTTTCCCCTGGCTGCACCTTCCACCTTGGTTCACCCAGTAAGACCTCAGCTTCTGGGTATTGGCCCTGCCTTAATGGTGCCGCCCCAGGGTGTCCAGTCTCACTATGCTAGTCTCTGCCCGTCTGACTTGGGGCTAACTTGTAGCACCTATAGCAGGGGAGCACACCCAGGCACCCCTGTTTGTGGCCTCCTCCTTCCTTGAGTATCTGCTTCCTGATTTTTCCAGGGACTGAGGTGAGGCTGACTGGCCTGTAGTTTCTTAGATCCTCCTTTTCCCCATTCTTAAATGTGGGCACTATGTTTGCCCTTTTCCAATCATACAGGACCTCTCCCAATCACCACGAGTTTTAAAAAATGCTACGCAGTGGCTCTGCAATTACATCAGCCAACTCTCTCATCACTCTTGGATTCAACCCATCTGGCTCCATGGACTTACATATGTCCAATTTTCCTAAACTGTTTCTAACCTGTTCTTTTGCCACTGTTGGCTGCTCCACTCCTCCCCAAACTATGCTGCCTGGTACAGTAATCTGGGACCTGACCCCAGCGCTCTCCATAAACTTCCTGGGTTGCCTGTGCTCTGCTGTATTGCCCTCCCAGCAGATGCTGGGGTGATTGAAGTCTCCCATGAAAAGCAGGGCTTGTGATCAGGAAATTTCTGCTAGCTGTTTGAAGAAAGCCTCATTCACCACTTTCTGGTGGTCTATAGCAGACACCATCCTTGTCTTCCCTCTGACCCTAACCCAGAGACTTTCAACAGGCCTATCTCTAGTTTCACAGTGGAGCTCTGAGCAATCATACAGCTCTTTTACATACAGTGCAACTCCTCCTCTTCTCCCCTGCCTGTCCTTCCTGAACAGTTTGTACCCTTCCATGATAGTGCTCCAGTCATGTGATCTATCCCACCAAGTCTCTGTTATTTCAATCACGTCATAGTTCTGTGGCTGTGCAAGAACTTCCAATTCTTCCTCCTTATTTCCCAGTCTCCGTGTATTTGTGTACAGGCACATGAGATAACTAGTCAATTGTCCTGATTTCTCAGGAAGTATGAGAGCACCTCCCTTGTTGTCCCCTGCTGCCTGCTCTTCCTCCAGATCTTCTGCTTCCCCACTTACCTCAGGGTTTTTGTCTACATCCCCTGGGGAAGCTACTTTAAAGCCCTCCTTACTAGATTAGCAAGCCTGTCTGTGAAGATGCTTTTCCTTCTCTTTGTCAGGTGAATCCCATTTTTTCCCAGCAATCCTTTTTCTTGGAAGAACATCCCACGGTCAAAGAAACCAAAGTCCTGCCGGTATCACTACCCACACAGCCAGGTATTGATCTGCAGGATGCACTGCTTTTGCCTTGGCCCTTTCTCTTGAGTGGAAGGACTGAAAAGAACACAACCTGAGCCCCAGACCCCTCACCCTTGCACCCAGAGCCCTGTAGTCACTTTTGATATGTTCAGGGTCTCCCTTGGCAGTATCATTGGTGCCTACATGGATGAAAGATGTTGACAAGTATTTGAAGATGGAAAGTTATTATTATTATTATCATCATCATTATCATCATCATCAAGAATGTTAGTATCAATAGTTCCAGAAGTCACAAGGATTAATAAGATGACAATGAGCAAACTAAAGTTAAGTTTGAAAAATTTGGAAAACATTTCTAACTGTACATAAGTCAAATGGTGAATCACTTAAAATTAGACAGATCATTTTTCCACCTCTGTCTTCTGTGACTATTATATTCAGTTTTCTAAATTGCTTAAGTTAAAAAGTAGTGTGTAAAATATATAGGATTAAAATCAATTTGAAATATTTGAGTTTTAATGAGGTTTGAACACAGAATGCCAAAGATTACCCTTGCCACGTACAGCAATTCACACTCAGACCTTATGGTGCTGGCAGTCCACAACAGTGAAGCAATTTAATGAGATAAATATTGGGACTGGAACAAAACTGTCGGTTGTGAAGCAGCAGATTGGATTTTAGATATGAAATACACACTTCTGAAGGATTTGCTGTTAATCAGGCAATAAAATCACCATTCCAGGAAAGATGCAGAAGTTATTTAAAAAAACTGACAATGGTTCTTTGCTAGAGGCGGCTAGGATCTGGAACCAACTTTGTCAGGGCAGCTAGGATCTGGAACCAACTTCCAAGAGAAGTGGTGCTGGCTCCTACCCTGGGGGTCTTTAAGAGGAGGCTAGATGCACACCTTGCTGGGGTCGTTTGACCCCAGTACTCTTTTCTGCCATGGCAGGGGGTTGGACTCAATGATCTGCTCAGGTCCCTTCCGACCCTAGAAACTATGAAACTATGAAACTATCCAAGAAGTTCTTCTCACATCATGCCATTTATGACTAAGGATTCTCCAGTTCCTATGCAGCTCAAGAATGGATATGGTGGTTGAAGCAGTTCTTAGACATAAGAGCTCAGATTCTTAATTGGGTTAAATCAACAATGCTGTGTTGATTTTGAGAAGAACTTGATGATAAAAGGTCTCTCTTGATTTAAACCAGCTGAGAACTGGGCCCATTATGTGGGAACATCCATTAATACTCTATGGACAAGTTTACACATACATTAATGTGCTTTTGTTACTGGACATTAAATTTAGTACCTCTAATATCAGGTACTACATATATGTGCATTAGGCTGCCCGAATGTGCAGTAGCAAAAATACATGCTTTTTTAGTGATGTTTAGTGCACAGTATCTTATTCTACTGTGCATTATTGTATTAGCATAGTTTTTTATGCACTGCTTTAGGTGCAGTAGAATAGGCTACTGCAGATTAAAGTGCACATGTAGATGCATCTATGGGATGCATCTATGGGGTGCATCCACACAAGACGCTGACTGCACAGTAGCCTAATACTACTGTGCAGTAATGTCATGTGGCAAAAAACACACCAAGACACTATTGCACAGTAGTACTAGTATTAGGCAGAAGCAACTGCGCAGTGATATTAGACTTTAGTTACTCCTGTAATTCCAGTTACTGCACATTTATTAATACTTGCTTATACAACAACTAAATAAATGCACAGTAACTGCTACACAGTAGCATCTTGTGTTGACACAGCCACTGAGAGTTTGTAATGTTTGGCAGGCTCTTCAAGTTAGAAAATAATTTTGAGATTGAAATTACACACTTTCCTCAGAACTGTCCTCTACTTTGTAAATTAAAGACACATTAAATGGAGACAAGTAGTTTTTTGGGGATATCTTGACCTGATAAAGACATGTTTCTACTTGACAGCTTATCTAACATCACCCCCAACCCTGCAATTGGTTCAATAAAAGAAAGCACCACTCAAGAAATCCTTGCCTCTGATATATTTCCAGGACCATCACACTACAACATGACTCCAACCTTACTATATTAAGTGAATTGATTACTATCCAGTTATATTTTATAGAAACGACCTTACTCTGCTAAGACTTCTGTAATCCAAATTTCTAGCAACCACTTTGTAAGTGATGCCCTACAAAACTGTGGGAAACCATCCTTGGCACATAGGCTGCTTGCAGATGAACCCCTCCCCTACAAATGGTGCTTTACTTTAAATTTGGCATGCTCCTGCACTGAGCTCAGAACATGCCCAGAAGAAGCACTGTGTTAGTTGCACCCAGCTTTCCTAACATCTGTATAGATTGAGCACTTTAGTGGGGCTATTTTGGTGCTTTTATCTAATAGCTGATTGAATAAGCTTTAGCTAAAAGTGCCAAAAAGCTCTGCTGAAACACCTGATCTGTACAGATGCTATAGAGCTAGGTAGAAGTAACATGATGCTGCATCCAATAAAGCACTTTTCTCCTCCCCAGCATCTGTCAGCACTTATAAAGATCAGCATGACTTTCTGGGAGACAACTTGTCAGGCTGTACTGATTTACCTGTAGCTAAAAATGTATTCCTCTAAGACTGCCAATAAATTAATTATCTTTTGGGTTTTTTTGGGGCTGTTCAGGCATCAGTAATTGTGTTCTAAACAACACAGTCTGCTTCTACCTTAATTTATTTTTGTTATTCCTTCTGACTTACCTACATCATAAATATATTGATATTGAATATAAATATAATTAAAAGATGAAAAATAATTGTACATATAAGCTCAGAACAAGGTGTCCTCTGGTTTCAATCAGTCAAGAGACTGCTATCTGTTCAAGGACATGGTTCTATTCTTATTCTTTTCACTAATTCATTAGAGGTACCAATATTATACAAACTGAAGCCTGTTATAAACAAAAAACAAGGAAACCTGCTGTACAAAAAGAAAGAAAAATTCTGAGAGGAACTTTTCTACCACTTGCTGCAGAAGTGCTACACTTCTGGTAAATTTTTATGAAGTACAAATATTGCTCCCTAATATATTATCCAATGAATACAAACAGCCAACAATTAAAATAGGACACACAATTAAAAGAGTAATCTTGAGCAATTTTGATTCTACTCACAAGATTAAGAGATACTCTATTATTTGTAGAAGTAAAATGCTTGATTTTGCTGCTCCAGGAACCCCATATTAAATTTAAGTCATAGAATCATAGAAAATTAGGGTTGGAAGGGACCTCAGGAGGTCATCTAGTGACCAGCCCCCTGCTCAACCCTCACCCCAACTAGATCGTCCCAGCCAAGGCTTTGTCTAGCCAGGTCTTAAAAACCTCCAAGGATGGGGATTCCACAACCTCTCTGGGGGCACATCGACATGAGATGCTGACTGTGCAGTAGCCCAATACTACTGTGCAGTAGTGTCATGTGGCAAAACCCATGGTGTAGTAGTGTCACAAAAAAGGCATTCATTGGCACTACTGCTCAGTAACTTAGATTACTACACATTTATTTACTGCTTGTTTATTCAAGTACTCAATAAATGTGCAGTAACACCTGTGCAGTAGCATCTTGTGTAGACATTGCCTGGGTAACCTATTCCAGTACTTTACTATTCTCCTCATGAAAAAGTTTTTTCTAATATCTAACCTAAACTTTCCTTGCTGCAACTTGAGTCCTGTATGGTCAGGTACAGACATTATACTTTTATCAGTATAAGTCAGTGGTCTCCAACATTTTAGGTGAAAATCACTTTTGGCACCCCAGGATCTACCACCCCCCTGCCTGCCCCACACCTTCCACACCCCATCCCTGCCCCGCTCCCCACCCCCTGTCCTACCCCCACCCTGCTCTGCTCCCCTTGCCTCCTGGACAAGCTGCCCAGGCTCTGACCCCATTTACCAGCCCAGCCCAGGCAGCAGGTGCTGTGGCTCAGCCCAACCATGTGTGTCCAGCTGCTCCCAGTCATGGAGCCTCTGACAGACTGAGATCAACTCTCAGAGGCTGCACAATCGACCAGTCGATTGAGATCAGCTGGTTGGTGACCTCTGGTATAAGTGACTGGAAGTTCTGCACATGTAGACTGGTTTAAAAATGGTGGATCCTAGTCTAACATTTGCTCCCCCAACAAAGGGGTGAATGTGTGTTCTGTTTGTATGAAAATAGACTAGGAGAAAAGATCACTTTAATGTATGAACAGAAAAACAAGTAAATAACAGCCATACAAAAGACAAGGCTCTTAACGTTTTGCTATTAAATCTGGGAGATTTATGTGATGATTAGTGAAACCTGAGGGCTTTTTCCCAGAGGGGAAAGTTAAGTTGCCGAATGCAATGGCTATTAAAGCATGGAGAATATATGAAGCAGTCCAGGGAAATGCATAAATAAATACAAAACTAGTAAAAAGGGGGAAACTGAAAGCCAGGATTTGTTGATATTTAACATAAAATTGAACTGTCAATATTATTACAAGAGCTGCAGGAATCTTTAAATGCCTCTTCCCGAATAGTGAAAATGACCCAAATGGTCAGGAAAGAGCCACATGAGGAGGGATTTGGTGCCAAGCTTTAAACAAGTCAATATCAATGTATTTTCTGTCCCTTTTTATTATAATATTCATCCATGCCTACAATGAAGCAAAGTTCTCCTAGCCTGATGGAGCTCTGATGACAACAATACTATAGAGAACAACTTAAATGATGCGAGGAGGGCAATCATATTCTGTAGGAGAGCAACATTAAATTATGTGGCATTACAATGCACTGTTAATTTAATTAACTTGTTGGCATCCTCAGGAGTGGAACAGGTAGCAGGAAGCTGAAAAAGGTTCAGAAATATTTTGAGCAGCAGGGGGTGGTAGTAGTAACTCAAAGTACCTATGAATTGTTACTGTAGAACTCCACTGCTCTAAGATTTGGCAGCTCCTCAGGAAATATCCCTAAGGTTAAAGGAATGGAATTATTCCCATTTATCTGATACTTAACAGGAACAGAAGAGAAGCACCTGCTACTTCCTTGTTTAGGAGCATCCGGAGCCATTTTGGCCCCCAGCACACCCTGTTTCCATATGGCAGAGGTGGCAGCAGCAGAGAATGTTTCAACTCCACCACCCTTCAGTTCTACCTGTCCTTTATACTGTTCCCTCCTTCCTCCCACCTGTATCCGTATCACACCTGACCTTGACCTGAGGCTTTTGCAGAATCAATTATATGTAAATTATATGTATACATGCATGCAGATATAGAAATAGTATGGATTAAAAGGGTCCAATGAAGTCAATGACAAAAAGTCCATTAAAACAGAGAATAAATACATTTCAAATAAAAATAATCTCCAAGTGAAAGTTTAGCGCAAATTACTTAAGGTTGTTACACTGAGATATAAATGTAAACTGTAAATGTAGAATGACTTCTTCAAGGAAATGTTTACCTGTAGAAGAATTTAAATACCTTCCTTTTCTGTCATTAAGTTATAGTCAGTTATTTTAATTTTTAAAGCTCTGGAGTTTTAAAATTCTAGAGTTTTAAGGCTCTAGAATTTGAGTACTATAAATATGAAGAACATTACTCACACAGAAATGCATCTCATTTCTCAAATAGGCCAATGCATTTTAATGGAACCACTTGAGGAGGAAGGCATCCTGAGTAAGGATGACAGAACCTTGTCCTTCATGTCAGCTTCTGATATATGGGCTAAGAATGTTTTTTCTTTAATCATATTTTTTCAATGACGATTGGGATAGCAGGATGCAGCCCTCCCTTCCATTCCACAGTTGCAGCCCTCCCTTCCATTCCACAGTGCTAAGCTGAAGGGAGCGTGGCCAGGCCCCTGGCAGGATGCTCTGATTAGGGAGGGGTTCCTTCCCCCCCACCCCCAACCAGCCCAGCAGGGAATTGATAACACAATGCTTATCACCCCTAACTCAGTGTTTATTACCCTATTAAGAAAACAACAGAGGGACACCACCTGTTGATTCTGCCTTTGTCTCACCTGCCACAGCACGGACCATAGCCAGCATGTGGTCTTCTAGCTAATGCTGTGTGTCTGTGTAAGGCAGAAGGAATGGGGGATCCCTGCTTAGGAAGGAGGTGTGGGAGCAGAAGCCAGGCATACGTCTGCAGTCTTTGCTGAGCTTCAGCTAGGGAATGGAGGGGAGGGGCCAGCCCAGCTGTGGAGCAGAGAGCCCCACCCAGGCCAGAGAGCATGCTGGGATGCTGAGGGAGTCTGATTTAGTTTAAACCAGCAAGGGGTCTGGGACAAACCTTGCATAAACTGATTTGACCCAAATCAGTTAAGTCTGATACCACATTCAACCCGATTTATCTCAAACCAGTTTGAGCCATTTTCAAACTGGTTTATGTACACAGAACATCTGTTCTATTACAGGTTTAAACCAGTTTCTGATCACTTAAACCACTTTATCTGTAATGTCTTTCCCTAGTCTTTAAGCAAATAGCTTACATTTTAAATGGATGCAGTGGTATGCCATGCTCCTCATTTGACATTAAATTTGTCTTAAATTGTTTCTCCATTTCTCACTCTGTAAGGTGAACATTTAGCAATGTTTACTTATTTTATTTCTTAGAGGAGGTAAAGGTTATAACTATTAAAACATATTAAATCTGTCACTGAATATTTTTCACAGTCTTTTTTGCTAATGATTGGAGGTGTCCGTGTAAGAAGATAAGTTAAAGAAATTTGAACTTATCTGGTTGAAGCTGTTGCACTGGCCAATGCATTTACATCTGTGTTTCCTAAAAATCCCCTCAAATCCTCAAATTAAAAAAAAAAAAAAAAAAGCCAAAAAAAAGCAAGGGTCCAACTGGCACTTCTCCTGGGAACACTGGTGGCAGGAATTTGGGGGCAAGAAGAAGATGAAGATAGATGAAGTGGTTCCTCTAAGAGTTACTTTCACATTCTTCTTTCTGGGGGTGAGAAGTGAAAGGTTCTATCTGACATAAAAAGCACACCAAAATCTTAAAGGCCAGAAAAATCTGTTTGGATCTCAAAGTAATGGCTAGAGCCATCTGCATGAATGTCCTTGATGTCTCCATCAGCATCTGTTCAGTAGATCTGACAATGTTTCCTTTCCCTATGGGCCAAGATACATGAAACAGAAGAGGTCTTTCATGGCATGAACAGAACTCTGCTCAGATGCCGAAGGTTCATGTGCTTTCTTCCAGCCCTGCTGCTTCTAAGCTATCATCTCTCTTCTGGACCTTGTGGCTTGGGGCACTGGAAGTGCCTGTTGCTTCCATCTGGAGTCTGCAGTAAGGTCTTTGTTAGAAAGGTTTAACTTCAGAAGGGGGATGCATTTAGTGGTGGATCCAGGATTTGGCAGGAGGTGGTTCAGGAGCAGCCACCTGCACTGCAGGGGTAGCTGCACCCTTTCCTCTCAGCATCCTTCCCTCAACCACCATGCCACTAGTCTCTGGGGATTTTATAAGAGTCCCTAAAGCATATAAGAATCATTCTGTATTCTTCTCCATGCTCAAAGGCACATTCCCTCCTCTGTCTGCTGCTGCTGTTTTCCCCTGTGTCTTGTGGGAGGGAAAAGCCTGGAGCTGCTTTGAAGTTTCCCTCTGTCCCCCGGACAGTGAGGAAAGCAGCAGTGGCAAGTGGGGGAAGGAGAAAGGAAGGATGAGGATGCGTCTCTGAGCATGGAGGGGAAGTGGGGGAGGGGGCGGGATTTTATGTACATGTGGACTTTTAAAAAAAGTCACCAGAGGCTCCCACAGTGTGCTTCATTCTAACCCAAAAGCGGGGTACAGCTGTGCTATTGCACCTGCTCTGGATCTACCTCTGCACAAATTATGTTTCTAATTCTGGTTGAAAGAACGGATATTTGGGAGTGAATATTTTAATGCAGTAAACGACAATAAAAGGGTTAAATAAATACATTCACATTTAATCATATCTTTGACTTTCCATGCAATCAGCAAAACCCTCTTAAAAACAGAACACTATTAAATATAATTTTGAATGCTTTGTATTTCACTAGGTTTTGCTAATCTGCAGGTAAAATAATGAATGTTTATTAACCTATGACAGTATCGGTAGTGAGACAGTACAGTAGAAGATAAGTTTGTTATTAAAACATCTATAGTAACTTCCTATACATTAATGAACATTTTTACTACTCCAGATAAGAACAGAATTTTGCCCCAATTAGAACATAGCAGTTGGCTAAAAATTGGACCTGGCAATAGCATCCTTAATATCATATTTGGTCTATACATAGAAAAGGATTAAGGTTTACTAGTTAGGCTACATCAGAAAGCTGCTATTCAGTGAGCACATGCTGATGAGGCTGGCATGATACAGAGAAGCCAGTGTGCAACAGATTTCTGAGAGTGAGAAAGATTTCCATGTGACAAATTTACTTAGGTTGGGAAAAGGACAGTTTAAAATCTTGGAAAAGAGATATAAAAATCCTGCTCAACTTTTGCTTAAAATAGAATGATTGTGAGATAAAAATACTTCAATAATTATTAAAAAATTCAGAACTTTCATTCAATAACTCACTTTACATCTATCGTTTTCTACACAGATTTTCAAACAGTTTTAATATGCTCCACTTACCTGAAACCAGAAACAACCTTTGAATCAGTATGATGGTATTCCTGGCAGCAAGATTACTTATAAAGGAAATGAAATCTACAAGAGCTCTTGCGTAAGGAAATGTCTGGAACATCTAAATCAACAAGAAAGACAGCTGTCTTGTTATTACAACCTTGAATTAGAGTCATTTTCAAATAAATCATGCACTTTCTACGAAAAGACTTTTGAAAAAAAAGATTAAGGAAAAATACTCTCAAATAAAGTAGGCAAACTAGCATGTTCTTAACCCTTTTTGAAAGAATGCATAGTGTAAAATAGATGATAAAGGGTTCTGTTTGCAGTAGACTACATGATTTATTATAAATAGTAGTTTAAAAGTGTTTGTCTTGTTACAGGACTTGAACCTAAAGCTATTGTGGAATATCCAAATGATTAAGGCTGTATTCACAGTTCCCTGAAAACCTACATATAGAAATGTTACTAGAGTTGAGGGAACTCAGAGGACAGACTGAGTGGCAAGGGTCAAGTGCACTAGTCCCATCAGCCTGGATGAATCTAGTTTATCACAAGAGAGAATTTTAAATTCTGAGAACAAAAATATGCCTTGGTTGAGAAAGCAATTCAGAACTAGGTTGGAGTTCTGAAGCCAGCTATCAAGAAAAGTAAAGGATAAGATCAATAACCATTTTTATGCTAGGAAAGACTTTTGGATTGAGGGGGTATTAACTGGAGGTTTGATGATATTAAAAGCCCATTTTATTCTTGTAAATGACATAATTGAAATAGAGTATGTTAAATTCTATTTAGACCTATCTCCCTCTAGTCCACAAAAAATATTAAACCTGCTTTACAAAGGATAGGGGCCTAGTGATACACTTTATCAAAGTACCACTTGAATTCCAGATAATCCCTATTTTGACATCTTAAACTTGATTTAAGCAATACCAGATATTTACAGGGAAAAATTTCTTACAGAGCAGTCTACTATCTTGAAGAGGAACTAAGCAATTTAGAGGATTAGACCTTTAAGGAAAAGGAACTCTTAATGAGCACTAATTAGTCATTTGCAAATCCAGCTATTTCAAATTTCCCATGGAAACATCTCTTTCACCTTTGCTTCTTGATTTTCCATCTCCCCACTCCAGATTGTAGCTTTTGGTTGCAATAATGATAAAGCCTAGCAACTAATATAAAACAGTCAGAGTAACTGATATCACAGGTGCATTGAGCATGGCCATCCCTCTCTCATTTGGTCCACAATTAAAAAAATTGACTGCAAATATATCTGCCAACACTGCCATTTCATGGTGTGACTGGAGCTCCTGTAACATCTTGCTTCAGCTATTCAGTAGGCACGTCTACACAAGCGGTTAATGTGCTCTACGCTTACTGTGCAGTTAGGCGTTCCCCAGCACGGCATCTACATGCTCACCCATTGGGAGTTGGGAGATACCTGAGCTGAATCTGAACAGGCTTGGTTGGGAGCTGGATGCAATATAACCATGTTAGCATGGTGCTTTGCCATGATACTAGCCTGGATGGAGTGCCACGCTACTATGGCTATACTGCTTTTGGCACTAGAGAGAGATACCTCCGAGCTAGCTTGGCTATAGCTTCACACTTCCACATGCTCTAAAAGCCCTAAGAAGTGCTCTAAAGCTCATTTCACTGAAAAATTCTAGAAATGTTTCATGTTCTTTATGTCACAGACTATCCCCAGTACAGATGGTCTGGTACACAGTCCAAAATCACATCTTACCAAAACGCTTGTGTCAGAAGAAATAAAGGGCTAACACAGAAATAATTGTAAATCACACTTACAGCTCTTATTTCAGTTCCAGAAAAAATAACTACACAAGAACGTCTCTGCAGTCAATTCAGCTTTAAACAACAACAAAGATAATTAGATCAAGTATATACTGACTCATCTGGAGGTAAACAGTGAGAAATACCAGTAATAGCCATAGTATTCAGGGTTACTCATAGTATAAAAAGAAATTTTATTTTCACCTAAAAGTCTTGAAAGCCTTAATGTGTTTGCTTGTCAAAAGGGAAAGTAGGATATTTCACTGAACCAAATTATGAAAAAGGACAGCAATCACATTTCTCTCATGAAAAATCATTTTCTATGACAAAGCATTTCCTTGAAGTTTTTAAAGTAGCCCATTACATTACTTATGTGAGCTTAAGAGATTCAAGTTTTTCCATTTACATTTAAAATATCAGCTTTCAGATATAATGGCACTCTTATATTCTCAATAAATACAATAGATATTATAGGTATATGAGGTGCAATATCATGTCTCCAGAAAACAAGTTTTAATCACCGCTGTCCCCAGCTGACCTGGGGGCAAGGGAAGTCCCAAGGCTTCTCCTGTCCCATTCTATGCAGAGGCTTCTGTAAGCGGCAGTGAAGGGTGCCAGGCTTGGCTGGGGCATCAGCAATGCAGGGGGGTGGGCATGGAGTGGGCTTTCTAGGAGCTCTTGCTCCTTGCCCAGTCCTTCTGGGTGTCCCCTGCTGGCTGAGAGTAGGTGCTGGAGGAGGAACCACCCAGCGCTGCTACTATCCTTGGCCCAGCTTGGTATCCCACATAGACATTTCCTGCACCTGGACCCACATCTCAGAGCGGGGAAACATAGTTGAAGGGTCAGGGAGCAGGGACCCACCTACTGTCATCAAGCCTGGCATCCCATGCAGTCACTCCCCAGCTGGACAGGGGCAGGAGTGGCCTGGGGCTTCCCTGCACCCAGGTCAGCTAGAATCATAGAATCATAGAAAATTAGGGTTGGAAGGGACCTCAGGATGTTATCTCATACAAATCCCTGCTCAAAGCAGAACCATCCCCAACTAGATCATCCCAGCCAAGCCAAGGAGGGACCCCCAGCTGTGGTGGGGGTCCCTCCCACCTCCTCACTTGCTCCCGGCTAAGACTACAATACAAGTACTAAATAAATGCACAGTAATGACCGCACAGTCTTATCTCATGTAGAGAGGTAGCAAGTATTATTAGCAAATACTCAATAAATGTGCAGTAATCATAGTTATTGTGCAGTAGCACTGGCAAATGTCTTTTAGGTGACACCCCTGTGCGGTAGCCTAATAATACTGCGCAGTAGCATATTAGCACTGTCCATGCTGTGATGTGCTACTGTGCAGTACTTTTTGGCTACTGCACAGTCAGTGTCTCATGTAGATGTCCTTACTGTAAGGTTATTGGATGTTAGTGTTACGTGCAAGTGCTCAACACTTCTCATAACTGACCCTAAGCAATGAACAAGTGATTGCCCTCCTGGTGCAGGAACCTCATGGTTTTTGCCTGTTCAAAATGGAGCTAGTGCAGGGAGAAACTAAGTTCAAACCTTTACTGCCCCACCTCTTTGGGATAGTTTGGACAGAGATGATCCTGCGTTGAGCAGGGATGTGGACTAGAGGATCTCCTGAGGACCTTTCCAGCTCTCTGTCTTTATGATTATGTTAGAACTCTCAGTGAATTTTCCACCTGGCTTTGTGGATGAAAAAATTCAGACTTCTGAGGGAGCGTAAAAAACTACACAGCAAGAAAATCAAGAGCAGATGGAAATCTCAAAAAGAGGCACTCAGCCTTGACAGGCCGGCACTCATTCCACTGGGCTACTTCCCAGACTCTGGATAGTGCCTTTGCCCCATAACTATAGTCATTCCCAGAAAAGTGAGTGGATCCCAGACTTAGGTAATGAGCCCTTGAACAATTTGGTTGGATTCAACCACCAGCCTGGTCTGTGGCCTTGTGGATTCCTTGTTGCTATCCATTGGAGAAGCTGTAAGGCCAACCCTCTTCTTGGCTTGCTTTTCAACCTGGAAGCCTGATGGCTCCTTCATCTGAGAGAGCTACGGGGGAGATGCACCGTGTTCAAAAGAGACTCTTTTCTGCAAGCCCCTACTAAAGAATAGAGGGCTTGCCAGGATAGAGAATTCCATCACTGCCACAAGAAGTATTTGCGGGACTGGAGGAAAAGGACTCTAATGCAGGCTTTGGGTGGGCTAATTTCTTACTTGCTTGGCAGAGGCAAGGGATGATTTAGGTTCAAACTTTTCCTAGCGTGCAGCTGAGAGTGAGAGCTGAAGCTTCCCCTTGGTCTGGGGCCCAGTCCAGGTCCCTGCCTCTAAATCTGAGAAAGACCAATCACCATTAGCGTTACATTCTTGCCAGATTGTCAGACATAACCCTATCATTTTATTATTCCAAACAAATCTCACAAATGATGTACCAGACTTCTCTTTGTACTTCCTTTTCTATTCATGGAAAAAGTTACAGGAAAGTGTATTGAATAACACAGTAACAGATAAACCATTTTCAAGGAGAGCTAGATTAAAACATTTCCTGCCGTCAGTTAATAAAATGCTAGATACTATAAGGTTTGAGAAACCAGTGGAAGTTGATTGTCAAATATTAGAATTCTTTACAATAAATTGCTGAACTCTGGACATAAAAAAGCGTTGTGAGTGAAGTGAATCTGAAAGTAAATTCTCTAAGGCTAAGTACGGATGATTAAAAAGCCCCTTCCAGAAGCACTCTAGCTTAGCGTGGTGCTCAAAGTGCAATAAGTTAGAGCGAGACCCAACTGAACCCATGCTCACTGTTCAGTGCGGATAGCTTGCAGCCTGGCTGCACTGGCTGCTGGGGGTTCTCCTGCATGCCTCCCAGGAGGCTGCCAGAGTGGCTCCTCTCCCCAGCCACACCTCCCCCTGCTAGCTGATGACTGGGAGGGGGTGGGAAGTGGAGGGAATTGGAGCCCCCTTGCTGTAAGGACCCCCCACAACTTGCTGGATGGAGTTTGGCAGGTGGGATGGGCCGGGTCTGCACGGGAGGGGCTCCCTTCTCCTCTCCCCCCCAGCCTCTTGACTGCTGCAACCAGCAGCTGTAGCTTAGTGCAGTGCAGCTGGGGATGCTTCAGGGACACAGACTCTGGAGCCCTTCCCCCACTCCAGCCAGGCAGCACTGCACCATTGCCCCTCCCCAGAAATCTTGCAATCTGCAGCCATCTTGCAAGACTCACACATGTCTTCCTTACAGCCATGGCAAGACTTGTGCACATGTTCCTCCCTAGTCTGCCTTACAATCTGCAGCTGTTGCATGGTATAAAAAGCCTTCTGCACTGTATAAAAGTGTTGACACACTTGAAAGCAATCTCCATGGTTTCTCCATGCTGCCCAATAGAGGTGTTAGGTGGGGGAATGGTTCTGTAATTGGCTTTCTGGTGAATCAACAATACTCCACACTGTTATGAAACCGATTTGTGCAATGTACAACCACTGTTTGTTATATTATGACACGTTCTTGAACTCCTTTTTGACACTTGCTTCCAGCTGGAGATTTTTGTACATAAAGAAAAGAATACTAAAATAAAGAAACAACATTAAAACAAAACAAGCCCCCCCTAAAAAAAAAACCTGTATTATTTAAAAAAGCAAGAGAAGACAATGTGTTGTTATAGATTATACAACAAGATACATGGGTAGAAGATATTCAGGTTTTTTGCTTTTTCTTTTTACTTATATTAGGTTTTTTTTTTTTGTATTCATTTTTGTCTTACAGCCTTGCTTTTCCTCTCCTTTCTGTGTTATGTCATATATAAAATATGGATGAACTGGATGAAATGTTGCAGTTTATTCAAGGTGTTTATTTTGTTTTGTTTGGTTATGGGGTACCAGGGGCAGAGGGAGGTATGTTGCAAAACCCTAACTGTTTAAAATTTCTCCCATTCTCACAATTCAGCCTTCCCTCAATTTCCTGAATATGCTTTAAGGGGAAGAGAAATCTGTTAGCAACATGGAAGTATTTGCATACTAACAGTGCTATAGAAATAACAGATAAGAAAATCCTGAAAATAACTAGAAGTTGTATGAATATGGTTCCATGTGGTGGAATTACTGTTTTTTTTCAGTTTGATTCTTTTAAAACCCAGGAAATTGTGCCCAGAACTGATAACAGCATATGGACATCTTTTTAAGGACTGTGACATAATGTATTGCACAAGGGGGTCAAAAGAAAGAACATAGGCAACTCAAATCCTGACACTCCCTGACTTTTGAATGCTTGATTTCACAATCTTAAAGTTCCTTTTTATATGTAACATTGCTGTTCATTGCCAACACACACAATTTTCAACAAGAAAAATGGTTTACAGCTCTTGCCCTACAAGACTGATGCCACAAAGACAGAGAAAAGATGAAACTAGTATTAGAGGGGAGAAAATTGAGCCTGCTTTCATGAACATTTAATACTTGAAAATTGATAGCAAGTTGGAGAGGATTTAAACTATCATGCAAAGAGCATATTGATTTCTTAAAGAAGCAAAAATACAGCTGAGAGAGGTTCTCTTAAGCATGTTCATCAGGATGACTGATAGTTTAGGATTTTCACCCTGCTGTCTTTTGCTTTTTCTATCTCTTTTTCTTTTGTGTTTTTCCTGTTCTGACCATAACAGAAAATGAAGAAAAATCAAACATTTTCCACACAGATGGATGCTGGCATGAATTTTTTCAAAGTGAATGTATTAAAATTATTTATGAGTGCATTATTTTAACAATGAAGATAACATGTTAATGGAAATTTCAAGTCATAAATACATTTTTATATAAAAGTAATTTTTTTCTGTTGTCCTCTTTCTTTTGTATTTCTTTCCCAAAGCTCATTTTCTTTAATTTTCTTACAAATTTCAGCTTTAAAATGAGAGTGTTATAATGCCAGATAGAACAAAATGCTAATTCTACTAATACTAACACTAACAAAGTATGAAATCTGTTTGACATTTTCAAAGAGAATCATCACCAATAGAATGGCTTTCTGAAAAGAAATATAATGAAAAATGATTGATCTTTTTATCCAGACATTTATCAAAATAATAACCATTTTTTCCAGAAATATCTTCTCTTGCTTTTGGTAAAAGTTCTGAAAACATTCCATAGAAATGTTACGAACATTTACAAAAATGAAAAATAACTATTTCAAAACCTCCAAAATGTTAACAATTCCAGTTTAATAAAGCTTTCCAATTAGCCACACAACTTACACTATTTCAGGGAAAGGATGTGTCAATAGCAAACATAGATTCATAGATGTTAGGGTTGGAAGGGACCTCAGTAGGTCATTGAGTCCGACCCCCTGCCCTAGGCAGGAAAGAGCGCTGGGGCAGATGATGCCAGCTAGGTGCTTGTCCAGTCTCCTCTTGAAGACCCCCAGGGTAGGGGAGAGCACCACCTCCCTTGGAAGCCCATTTCAGATTCTGGCAACTCTTACTGTGAAGAAGTTCTTTCTAATGTCCAGCCTAAATCTGCTGTCCGTCACTTTGTGGCCATTGTTCTTAGTTGCTTCAGGGGATGCCATAGTAAATAGAGCATCTCCTGTTCCCTGCTGCCCTCCCCTGATGAATTTATAGGTAGCCACAAAATCACCTCTCAGCCTTCTCTTGCGAAGGCTGAAGTGATCTAGGTCCCTCAGTTTCTCCTTGTAGGGCCTTGCCTGCAGGCCTCTAACCATATGAGTTGCCCTCCTCTGAACCCTCTCAAGATTCTCCACATCCCTCTTGAAGTGCGGCACCCAAAATTGGACACAGTACTCCAACTGTGGCTTGATCAATGCCACATAGATCCGTTCGTCATGCATCTGCTAATGCATGATAAAATGCAGTTAGCTTTGTTGATCACTTAGTCACATTAACTCATGTTCATCTTGGAGTTAACTATGACTTCAAGATCCCTTTCCACTGCTGTGCTGCTGAGAAGGTCATCCCCCAGCCAGTAAGCATGTCCAGGTGCAGCACTTTGCACTTGTCTTTGTTGAACTGCATCCTATTTTGTTCTGCCCATTTTTCCAACCTGTCCAGATCCACATGGATCTGTTCCCTACCCTCTGGTGTGTTAACTTTGCCCCATAATTTAGGATCATCTGCGAACTTGGACAGGGTGCTCTCCACGCCCTCATCCAAGTCACTGATGAAGACATTGGATAGCACTGGTCCAAGGACTGAGTCTTGCGGGACTCCACTGCTCACACCCTTCCAGGTCGATATCGACTCACTACTGCCACTCTCATTTTAAGAAGGGAAAGATCATGGAGTTGAGATTTCTTGTTACTGTCTTTTATTTTCACCTTCATTTTGTTTGAACAGCGCTTTGCTCCACAACTACTCTTATTTAAACCATCTGGGATTATGGTAGAATTTAACCAGAGGAAACATGACAGAATTTGGCCCTTTATGTAATAGGCTAAATGGAACAAACTGTTGTAGTGTCAATGTAAAATTGAGTTCTGGGGGCACTTTTACAAGTGCTCCAGGGGTGGGGGGAGTGGCTCTCGGAGCCTCTCTAATTAAAGTGCCACTGAATCTCATGTATCAGTGTCCCCACACTTAAAAATGGTGGTGGAGGCACGTGAGCTAAAGCCCATTATATGAGATGCAGGGGGCTGCTGGAGCATGGCAATTGCCATGCTGCAGGAGGCTTGACTAACTGAGTAGGCTCCAATGTGCTGGAATTTTAGAGTGTCAGAGCATTCTCTACACTCAGATATAAGTGCCCTATGGTTCTACTATTTCAGTTTAATTCTGGTTCAGTACTGTTATCTGACACCCAGTTATACCAGAGTTAACTAAATTATACAGGAATTACATTAAATGGTTACTTGGTACATGCAGAATAATTTATTCTCTTTGGCATTGTAATACTCTCACTTTTGGTAATAGGAAAAGTATTGTTGGTTGATGTGCTTGCTTTTGTTTACCTCAGGTAATAATGTATGCTTTGAAAATTAAAATGCAAACATTTGGACGGAACCCAAAAGCTGCTGAGACAAGGAATCATTCTATGAAAATTGATTCTTCTCATATTCACATGGACTTCATAAGATAACTCCACTGATATTATTCTTGATTTGCATATGTATAAGTGAGAGGGATAGGTAATGCTAAAACACTACTTTGGGCCAATATTTTCAAACAAATCCATTAATTGCCAGTGTTTCTGTGTTCGGTTGCCTTAATCTAGTAAATTAGGAATGATTTTCAGAAGCATTCCACCTGAAGTTACGAAAAATCAAATCAAGAGTATCCTATGTTGGACACCCCCAAAATAACCACAGCTCTTTGGTGATTTGTGAAAACTTTGGGTTAGTACTTGAGTCCAAGATTTGAAATGAGGGATTATTGAGAAACATTCTATTACAATTCCAAACCCTGTAAAGGAATACATTTATTTTTCCCCTCTCTACTGGAAAGAATCGTCAGCAGCAAGTAAGTGTATAAATGCTGCTAACTCCCAGAAAAATCTGTTTTTCTTGTAAGAATGAGGGGTCTCCTATACAAAATCTGATTTAGGAGGTGATATCTGTTAGGAGATGATATCTGTTTCTTAAAAAACAAAACAAAACAAAAACATAGTTTTGAGTGACAATGTGATCCTGCATACTGAGTCCAGACAGCACAGATATCACTGAGCGTAAAACCAGAGGGGTTGGTAATTCCTAAATACATTTTCTGTTAGCTGTTGCTGGTAATCAAAAATGCAGGTTCAATTATCTACACATTCCTTCTGAAAAGTTAAAACAATATCAGCTTGTGAGCCCAGCTCTCAAGCTTCAATAAAAATGAAATTATCTCCATAGGGAGCCCTTAATAAGCAGTACTTCCCTATTTGTAAGCACTGAGTCTTGAGGCTTAACCCCCCACCCCCCCAAAAAACCTACTTTATAGAGTAGGAAGGAAAAAGAGACCCCAGGAGTCAAAAAAACCTGTGCGGAAAAAAAAGCAGAAATAGCATGGTGGTGCATGTGGTAGCAGCATGTGCTGCCCAAAACCAGAGCGTAGTAGACCAGAACCACAATCTGGCTGCTGACCAGGTTCCCAATTTCAGGAGTACCACAGCTGCAGCTTTCCTGGCTCCCAAGACCCAAGGTAAGACTGCTGGGGCCAGCACAGATGCTGGCTCCAGCCTCCCCTGCCTCACCTGGGGTAACCTGCCATTCACCAGAGTGTGTGTGGCCAGGTCCTGTCCTGTCTGGTAGCTGGGTACTCAGGGTGTGGGATTTGTGGCAGGGGTGCGGGTGAGTGTGGGAGTGTGTGGAGTTTGTTGGGGGGGTGTGGGTATGGGAGGGTGTATGGGGGGTGTGGGGCTTGTGGGAGTTGTGGGGTTTGTGGGGAAACTCCTGCCGCATGGCCCCTTCCCTCATGATGCACAGACCCTGCTGCTCACAGCATCAGGAGCAGCAGGTGGTGGGCCCTTGGGGTGCTCATGGCTTGTGGCAGGCAGAGCCCCCTGGCAGTGTGTGGCTCCAGCCAGTCATGGGAGCTGCATGTGGTGGCATGGAGACAGCCTAGCCTGCTGGTATGTGCCTCTGGCTTGGACCAGGCTGGCTTTGTGCCAGCATGTGGGGCACCTGCCATCCATGGCAGGTGGGAGACATGTGCCATCAGGCCAGGCTAGGCCAGCTCCAGGCCTCCACATGGGGTTTCCAGAACTCCAGCAGGGAGCTGCATGTGGTGGCATGGAGGCCACCCAGCCCAATGGCATGTGACTCCCCATGGCTCCTGGTCTGCATACCATCTGTGCCTCCACGTGAGGCTCCCCATTGTAGTGCTGGAAGCCCCCCATGGAAGCACAGACCTGGCCTGGCCAGGTTCAATGGCACATGGCTCCCACCTGCAGTGCTAGGAGCCCCACATGTCGGCATGGAGCCAGCCTGGTCTGGGCTGAAGGTGCATGTCAGTGGACTGGTCTGGCTCTGTGCCACCCCTGGTACTAAGTCAGAGCTGTGTGCAATGGTTCTGCCTGTCATGGGCCATGAGCGGCCTGAGGGCCCACTGCCTGTTGTGAGCCATGCCTTGCTTTTATTTTCTCTAGCACAGCGAGGCAGCATGCTGGAGCAGCATGGGGATGCAGCAGCCATAGACACGTTCTGGCTGGCTGCCAGAGCATCTCCTTGGAGGATGCATCCTTCAGTTGCTTCTGGGAATGTTCCAATAGCATGCCCCATGCCACTCTTTTTGGTGCATTTTTTTTTAATACTGGGATTCCCCGGTATCAAATTTAGAGTCAACATTTTCTGTGTGCAGTATGTCTTCTGCAGTGTCTTAAACTCCTTTGAGAAGCTGCAACACACATGTGCAGGATCATGTGGACGCGGCCATGGAGTCCTTCATTTAGGCTAGAGCTCTCTGTAGCTTTAGCTCAAGTTGCTTCAGCAGCCCAACACATCATGCTTGCCTCATCACCACATCAACACTTGTTAAGCTTTCAGAGAAGGATCAATAGCATAAAATAACCTCAAATAGAATCCTTCTACCAAGGAGACTCTTACAAAATAGGGATCCTTTTTGTCTCTCCCTAAAGATTGCTGTAGGTACAGTTATCAAAGATATCAGATTGTGCTTTAAATAAGGATGACTTCTTATACCAAGTGCATTTAGTATTGTTTTCTTGTATTCTATTCCCCTCAGGGATGATAGTATGCTATTGATTCCAGATCCATGCAGTATTTTAAGCAAAAACACATGAACCTAACACAACCAAAATGCAAAATGTGGCCTGACTCACTTGGTCAATTTTTCCCTTATTTACAATGCCAGCAGGGTAACTGAAAGAGTGACTTCCCAGGAGGCTTTAGGAATGAGTAATTAAGGAACAAAACTCTTTGAGGAAAGACAGAATGGGGGAATAAGAGAATGTGGGAAAAAAATTTCTCTAAATGTATGAATAACCTGAATGATGATAAATGGGAGATAATCTACAAATATACTGAAAATTGTAAACTTCAGTAGTTGACAAGGAATATTTGATTCCTGGCATTTTAGGCAGAAGTAATGGGATAATGCTGCAGGGAGAGAGGGGAGGAAGGAAAGCAGAAAAAAATAAAAAGAATAATTCTCTAATTGTGTATTAGTGCAACTGGAGGAGTAATAGTGTCCTAAGAGATGAGGTAGAAATTCCAGCCACAGAATTATTTAAAACTGGACTGAAGAAGACCGTGGGGAAAAATATTAATTAAAAAAACCCCCCAAAATCCTTCCTTGGCTCCTGAGAGACTGAAAACACTTAATCATACATAAGGACCTCACTGTGTTCAGGATTCCTTGTTCATATTAGCAAAATTGACAATTACATACGTTCAAGGAGAAGCTGATTAAAACTGAATATAATCCACCTTGTAACTAAAGCATTCCTAATTCCCACAACCCATCCAATCACTGACCTTTGTCCACATGTATCTGAAGATACAGAAACATTCTTCCCTTAATTGAGAGACTCTTAGTTAAAAGGAGGAGGTTCAGCTATTTGGATATTTTCCCCCCATTCTGAATCAGAAACTTCAAAAAGGAAAACTCCAAAAATTACAGTAATAAAAATGACCTTTTGCATTCTAAGCCATCCCAGGGCTTCTTGGCTTCAGACTGAGCACTGGTACTTTCCCATAGGAGTTGGGTTTCAGGGCTTTCAAAAGCTCCTTGACTCACATGGCAAGTGACTCCTCAGTCTTCCTGGTTCCTGGGACAGCCTTCTTTCTTGGGAGTTCAGGAGGGAGGGATCCAACTGCCTTGCTCCCACAGCAGTGGGCAGCTAAGGTCCCCAGTGATTTTCTTTTCATTTCTATTTTTTCAGTTTGAATTTGTGTCTTTTTATTTATTATATTATTAAAGCATATTATTATTAAAAACAACTACCACTGTAATTAGTGTTGATTGACCGGTCTCATATTATTTTCTTGTTCAGAGAATGTCCCCTTTATGTCACAGTGGAACGGTTTAACGTGTTGACATTTTGAATGTGAAAAGATAAGGTGTTTGTTTCATTCAGCACTAATTGAAGCAACATCTCTTTTTAGTATTCCATAAAAGTTTCCATGATACAATTAAGCAAGAAAGGAAAAAGGACCTGGAAAGTTAGTTTCCTGGGTTTCCTTTTCCCCTCAGACCAGTTGACTTTCAAACGGGGCTGGCAGTCCATGTGTCAGTAATCTTAAGGAACTGGGAAGCCAGGAAGTCTTGCCTCTGTGGCAGTCAGTGAGTAAGCTGCTGGTGTGTTTGGAGTCTCGAAACCCTGGGTGAATGAAGTTTTCATTTTAATTTTATATCTGGAAAAATAAACAGAAAAAAACCCTGATTTCTGCAAAATGGAGATTTTTCTATAAAGAAGTTCCATGTTGCAGGCACTACATATTCTAACAGATAATCATGTGACTTAGATAATCTTACATTTCAGTGGGTGGCAAATTGGCTTGGGGGTTGCACTCAGAGAGTGGTAGCAGACAGGTCGGTATCAACCTGGAAGGATGTGGGCAGTGGGGTCCCGCAGGGCTCGGTCCTTGGACCGATACTCTTCAATGTCTTCATCAGTGACTTGGATGTGGGCGTGAGGTGTACTCTGTCCAAGTCTGTGGATGATACTAAATTGTGGGGTGAAGCAAACAAACTGGAGGGTAGGGAACGATTGCAGGCAGACCTGGACAGGTTGGAAAAGTGGGCAGAACACAATAGGATGCAGTTCAACAAGGACAAATGCAGAGTGCTGCACCTGGGGTATAAAAATATCCAGCACATCTACTGGCTGGGAAATGACCCTCTCAGCAGCACAGAAGGAGAAAGGTATTTCGGAGTCATAGTGACTCCAAGATGAATGTGACTTGTCAGTGTGACAAAATCATCAGAAAAGCTAACCGCATTTTATCATGCATCAGCAGATGCATGACAAACAGATTCAAGGAGGTGATATTTCCCCTCTGTGTGGCATTGGTTAGACCGCAGTTGGAGTACTACATTCAGTTTTGGGTGCCGTACTTTAAGAAGGATGTGGATAACCTTGAGAGGGTGTAGAGGAGAGCCACTCATATGGTTAAGGGTTTGCAGGCCAAGCCCTATAAGGAGAGACTAAGGGACCTGGACCTCTTCAGCCTCCACAAGAGAAGGCTGAGAGGTGATCTTGTGGCCGCCTACAAATTAATTAGGAAGGTGCAGCAAGGAATCGGAGAGGCTCTGTTCACCAGGGCACCTCTTGGGGTAACAAGGAACAATGGTCACAAACTGACAGGGAGCAGATTTAGGCTAGACATCAAGAAGAACTTCTTCATGGTAAGGGTGGACAAAATGGGCTTTCAAGGGGGGTGGTACTCTCCCCTACCTTGGGGGTCTTTAAGAGAAGGCTGGATACCCATCTGGCTGGGGTCAGCTGACTGCCACACTCTTTCCTGCCCAGGCAGGAGTCAAACTCGATGAACTGTTGAGGTCCCTCCTGACCCTAGCATCTTGAATCTATGAATCATTCCCATGGAAAATTTGTAACCTGTTCTACCAGGTAGTTATTGCTAAACAGGAATCTAATATACCAATTAGTTTAATTTTAAACCTTAAACTGGTTTATTAAAAATGTTACATAAACTTCTAAAAGATTTTGCACAGAATAAACATTGGCACAAAACACAAAGTTTACTGTGTCCAAAATATATCAGTTACCAAGAGAGAAACCTTTTCAAATATCTCATATTGTAGTGTTCTTGCCCTCCTCATGATTAACAAAAACCTAATAAATAAACAAAAAAATTCAAAATGCAAAACAAACAAACACTGCCCTCCACCAACCCCCCACAATCCTTTAAACAAAATTTGTTTCTCTTTGAGATTTGTTAGATAACTGTGAGAAGGTATTTTAAGAATTATGGTGCTAACATGAACTATTAATTAAAAAGTACAAAAATGAATAAGACTGTAAAACTAATAAGTGTTATTAGAATGTCTTTACTCATTTCAAAGCAGCAGACTCATCTGTCATATCACGGAAAACTCTTTGTTGATTCATGGAGCCAAGAATGACTTCAAATTTACGGCCACCGAGCAATTAAAGACCAGTTCAGCCGAATTGCTTGAGTTTTACAGAGAGCAGAACCTGGTTCCTAGGGTATGGCTTTCAGCTCTGGCTCCTCTTCAGTTTAGAGAAGGAGGAATTTGGCAGACTTTGCCTTTTGGATCTTACATTTTGTGCTATTGGTTTAATTATTGCCTAGCTTCATGATTTTTGAGTGTCATTATTTGTGCAGTTTTCATGCTTTACTTGACAGTAGACAGTTAGACTCTGAAGTGTCATTCTTTTGCCTTCCAGCATGTAGAAGACTTGGGAAGAGGGTCAATGTGACCCCTTCATCCCTTTTCTTTTCTTTTATGTGGTTAATGTTCAATTGTTTTCTAACACATAATGGAAATGGCAGGAAAAGAGCTCCAGGCACTTGTACAGTTTCCTTTTGAGGTTCTTTATGCTTAATTAATCCATAGTAGACTTATTTGAATGCTTTATTATTTTAGTGAGACAGAAAGTCAACACAGACTCACATTTTGCTTTTAATCCAGTTTGTATTTGCTTATAATTCTGACTAACCATGTTTTCCATAAAGAATTGGTTATTTGTTATTTTTAATTAAAAAGCATTTATTGTCCACTTGTCATTCTCCATCTTGCCTGAGTACTGAGACTTGCAGCAAAAATGTGAAAGCATTTGTATCAGCAATTGGGCTTTTGAATCCAGTGTAAAGGGGCAGTATTTATCTTGCAATAAGGGGAGGAAATAGAAGTGGAATGCTACATCTGTGTTGTCCTGTAGCAATTTCTTTTAATTTCTGTTATATTTTCTTTTAATTTCTGTTATATTAGATATCGAAGGAAGTTAATTGTTAAGTAGTAGAAGGCCCTGCACTTCCTGCTCTCTAGACTGCCGCCTCTTCTAGGTCTTGCCTGGGAATGTCTTTACCATTGCTTTTTCCTCATTGGTTGAAATGGAACTGGTGAATGGTTTCAGATGGGACTGGTGCAAAGGGATTTTTTAGCAATTGAAGGATCTCGTGGTAAGATTTGTTGTGGGGCTTGGCTGGGGATACAAGGGAGCAAGTAATCCGAAGTCTCCAACCACCTTGGTCCATTGCTTTCAGAGCTTCAGGGGCATGCTCTGGGAATCCTCGTGCAGGGAATTTCTTGAGGTGTGCCTCTATAAGTGGGGGGTGGGGTGGGGAGAGCATGCCCCTGCACTGCTTTTCCCCTGGGCAGGCACTGCTAGGGCTTCAGGGGCACAATCCTTCACGCCCCAAGAATTCCCCTGTTGGGGATTCCTGTGTGTGCATATCATGCTGCTGCACCCCAACTTGAGGTGCCGCAGTTAGGGTCACTGTCCCACAGGTCTGGGTTCCTGAAGCCCCAGAAGCAGCAGGAATCCCAATGACATCTGTAGACATCAGTAAAGTGGATAAGCTGTGCCAGGACACATCCTAGCATAGCTGATCTTGTTCCAAACGCAACATCTGTTTTTAGCCACTAGTCTCAAAGGAAAGCAGACTTAGCTTCTGTCCTGCCAGGCTTGGTGCACATAACCTGGTTTTCTGCCAGTTCATCCATCTGGGTACTTTGCAGCCTGCTTGGTGGCATGAGAGGAATGAAAAGCTTGGAAGCTTGGCAAGCCGTGCCTCCTTAATTGTGAGAGTTACTGATCCCTGGAAGATCAGGCTCCCACCGTTTGCAGAGCCTGTGACTCTATGGCACCCTGCAATTGAGCCAGAAACCAAAAGACTTTTAGGAGTTGTAGTCCCAAGGCAGCCTGCCACAACAAATGTCCTGGAAACAGGGACCTCAAGGACTTCCAGGGAGGCCTGTAACACATAGTGCCTTAAAAACATAGACCCCAGGGCTTACAGTGTGCGCAGCTGGGGAAGCGCTCCCTTTCATAGGCAATTTTGAAACTAGACAAAAACCATGTGTCAAAATGTTGCAGTGTTCTGTAAAATAGAATTGAAATATCTTCCTGTAAAGCTCCAGAAATCACTAGGACCTGGATTGTGATTGTCTTATCCCAGAGGTGCAAAGATTTAAGGGACAATACTTTTTTTATCCCACTCCAGGATGCAAGAACAAGTGACAGCTGCAACCTTTGTGCTGTCCCTGGAATTTGCCTTCTTGTTAACTACCACACATGGAGCATGTTGACATGTGCCTATTCATGTGCAGCAATAAGCTCTGGAGCTTATAGCTGGTGGGTGTGCATCTGCACAGGTACTTGGACAGCAGCATACTGAGTTGGGTCATAGCAGCCCCACCTGGCAGAGGTCCCAGGGGTTTAGGCTTAACGTCCTGTGGAGGGGCTGGCTGGGGCACAGGGTTGGCACCTACACATCTGCTGCTGCACAAGAAAAAACTCTGGAGCAGGGTACTACTTGTAAATACAAGTAGTACCCTGCTGCAGAGTTTATTAGTTTTGTGCGCCCAAATAGGGGTGCACGTGTAGATGCTGAGAAGTTTACTGCACGGTTAATTTGGCAACTGTACACTAAATACCTCATGTAGACCTGCCTATGTGGGTGTTTCAGGTTGGGGAGGAGATGGGAGGGAGGACTAAAGATACAAAGCCATTTCCTAGCCACCTCCTCCTCACCCAGAAATAAATCAATAGAACTGAACTGACTGACCACAAAGGAGCATGCTATACTAGCAATGGTATAATTTGTCCCCCATGTTCTCCCTTGCAGCACTAGGACAAAATGTGCCCCTGACTGCACTCCACCTTAGCATGCTGCATAGAACAATCTCCAGCATGGGCCTGAACTTGTCAGACAAGTCTGCCTCTCAAAGTGAACACTATATAGAATTATAATTGTAGCTGGGTCTATAGCTTTTTAGCTTCCACTTTAGAAAATTATATTTCTCCACCGCCAGTGACATTATATATATTCTTGACAATTTAAACTAGATGTCATGCTTCTTGACAGAAGAGTAAAAACATTCATATTAATCGTATTCACTTGCCCATTAGGAAAGCTAATCCAGAGTTCCACCTCCTTCACCAGAGTACTTTGTCTTTGTGCTTTTATTCTGCAGCTGAAAAAGGCCACCTGTTAAGCTATTTCTTCAAATCAGAAAATGTTTAATTCCTACAATCTACTTCCAAGCTTATTCATCTCATCCTCTTTAGCTCAGAGCCCCTAAAGGGCCACAAAATCACTTTTTACTTTGAAAGGTGGTAGACAATAATATTAAGTCTGAAAATATGGAATGAGTACAGAGCGAGAGAGAGAGCAAATGAACAGGAAATCCTAGAGTTTGACTCATACTGTGCAAAAACTCCATGAGAAACATTTCTTGTGAGATGTATTTTGTATTTGCATTTGTAAGTACTGGGATATGAGGTGAATGAGAGAAATGATAAAGTATCTCATAGGGGATAGGATACTTAAAAAATCAGAATTTTCGAAGCATTTTAATTACCTCTTGGGAACTTAAATAATGAAACTAAAATATATATTTAATCTGATTTTGTTGAACGTTCATCTCTTATGGTTTCATCCTGCAAACACTTATATGCTGGTATAAGTAATGGCTATGGGAGTATGCAGAGGCCAGAAAGCAGTTTTGGAGCCTACTTATAAACAAATTGTGGAGCAGAAAAGTTATTTTATTTTCTTGCTATGAGAATGCTGTGGTAGTTAGAAGTGTGGAGAGGAAAAAAATGTTTTTATTATTGTTTATCATCTGGTACCACATATGATAGAGATTACTTAAAAAGAAAACAAAAATCAGTGAGATAACCAGGGAATACATTAATAATATCGCATCAAGGTGGACATAGCTGTAAAAAAAATAGGCTCCTTCTGGAGTATACACTCATATTCTCTTGTAAAGCCAACATACAGCAATTGATTATACACTTATTGATACTGAACATGTGCCTTTCCACATTTATGCAGGTTTTATGGATTATTTTATATGCTATTGAAGAAATACTCTATAAAGTAGGGCTGTCCAACTTCTGAGCAGCTGGGGGCCCCCAAGTTGCATATCACATAGGTATGTGCAGATCTAGGATTTTGAAGGGGGTGCAGCTGGTTTGGCACATCATGACTAGAGCTTTTTATCCAGTTAAGGAGAAACTAGATGATCAACTAATATGGTAGGGGGCTAGTACTATTGGAATGTGCACTGATTAGCTAGATTTTATATAGTGTTTTAAAAAATCACAAAAAATTAGGCAAAAAATAGTCAAAGAATAGTGTTCCATTAGTCCTTTTGTCATTGTAGTTAAATGTATGTCCCTTATTGAGATTCATAAAACAAAATCCAGCCTTCCTTAGTGTCTTGGCAGTGTTCACTACTTCACTGTCAGTCATTTCTACACTGGAGTTAATATTACCACACCCGAATAAAGGTTTTTAGCTACAGCTAAAAACAGACTGCGGGGCTGTGAAATACAAGATAGACATTACCAGGAATGCCTAACAGAAAGCAGAATTACAATAGCTTGAATAGTGGAACATCAGACCAAAAAGGAGAAAGGGTCACTAACACCTGTGGAGTGGAGAGAACTGGCAGGAATCTGGCAAATAACAATAAGCCATGAAATTAATTGACTCTCTCAGCCCTCCCAGGATGTTGGTTTTTAAAATTTGGGTAGAGCAGGAATCAGAGAGGGTGAAATTGCACCATTGTAACCCCTCTGGACCTGCCCCTGCACACAGGCTGCATGCCACAGGCACTTCCCAGAATCCCACTGCATGGGAAGCATACTTTCCCTCTGTGCAAGCCGTGAAAGAAAGCCCTACCCCATTTGCTGCTACACTGGAGTGTCATCCGTGCCCAACCACATTGTGCAGGCAGTGTAACCAGTCCCTCCACACCCCCACCAGCACCCATGCTGTCAGTGGGCCCCCTTTTGTTGTGATGTCCTCCCTGCCTCAGAGAGCATAGTGGCTGCAGCAGCAGGAGCAAGGCAGGCTGTGGCAGCCAGGTAGGAGCTCAGGAGTTGCACGTTAAACCCTTGAGGGCTGGGTATGGCTTATGGACAGCCAGTTGGGCAGCCCTGCTATAAAACATGAGCACCTAGTCTTTAAAATACTTTGTATGTTTCAAAATGTTTATCCAGTATAGCTACAAGGAAGACAGCTGTACTTACTAGCCAAGAAAACTGAGATATTGTTGTGAAGCCAACTACAACTAGATTAACAACAAACAGACTCTGAGGACAGTTTTGTGTCTGAAATCTCACTGATGAATAGAGCCTAGGTGCCTCACTCATGACTGTACCTCCATCCAGTTGGTTTCCACGGCCTGGAAACTTTTCCTGAAGATAGGCACATGTACCTTTCTTTCTGGCCAGGCTCATCTTTTCTTTTCACATACAGTTGACAGGAGTAATGCTACATCTTTATTGGCTATAAATAGGAAAAGAAGTTCCTGGAGCAGGGACCAGAATTCTGGTCTATAAGCAGTGCAGCTAGGGAGGGTGGAGCTCAGGCTGCAGCAGAAACAGCCAGGGTAGAGTCATGCTCATACTCCCTTTTGTGGGGAATTAGAAATCATAGAAATCATAGGCTGGAAGTGACCACGAAAGATCATCTAGTGCCGTCCCTTTGCTCTGGGTAGGAATACTGAGGAGATCAAATGATTCCAGTAAGATGTCTGTCCAGTCTTCTCTTGAAGATTTCCAAGGCTGGGGACTGCACCACCTCCTTGAGAAGTCTATTCCAGATTATGGGCCCCTTTACCATAAATAAGTTTTTCCTTGCATCCAACCTGAAACCATCCTCTAACAGTTTCTCATTTTGTGAGCATCACAGGGCACTAAGGTGCCTATGCCTTTAAAGGCAGAAATTGCCCAGGGAGAGGGCCCTAGCAGTCAGGCATGAACCCCATGGCTGCAGATTACTGTGGCAGCAGGCTAAGGAGGGAATTAACCTGCACCTGCAGCTGGTTAGCTGACTGGAAAAGGCAGGGCCCTTGGCATATCTAAACCCCAGGGCTGGGATAGAGAGTCAGTTCTTGCTCAGTAGCCAAGGGGGAAGGAGCTCTCTTAGAGGAAGCTAAGTGAAGATGCTTGATTGCCCATTCTGCTTCTGGTAGGATTGAGAGACTCCAGGATGTATTAGTCGCATTCTCTATATGCCTGCCAGATATTACGCCCTCAGGGAATATGCATGGGGATCTCAGATGGACTTAGGCATGATCTAGGCACCAAGATGCTCACCCCAGTCTAACTTGGTGCAATTCTGGCATATGTAGACATGCAAATCTAGACACCAAGAGCTTTAAACTAACATACATACACAGCTACCCACCCAGACTATGACTACGAAAAACTGGGTTTTTCAGAATCATACAAAAAGTATTTAGGCACCAAAATACTTTGTGTAACTGGGCTTTAGACTTTGCAATACTGAACAGAACAACATTTAAAATCATGGGGTATAAATTAATCAATTTTCTGGCCAAGTCCTATAAATAAGGGCTTGCACAAGGGTTCAAAATATTGTTGTTTTCCCTGACCTCTCCTTTCCTTGCTTATTAGTCTTAAATTAATTTCTCTCTCTCTACTTTCAAAATTCAATCTTTACAATGAGTGAAGATATCCTACTGAGCTTCTGTTTTTATTTCCCCCTTGAATATTCACCACGATTTAATAAGCCGAGGGAAGAACAATGGAGAAAAGAAGTTAGAGATGGAAACACAAAGTAGTACTGAAGACAAGGGACAAAGAGGTAATTTATATTAATTAAAGCTGTGATCAATAACATTGTCCTTTCCATGTATGTGTACAAATCCATCATATACTTCCCAAGGCACTTTACAAGTCAGCCAGCAAATGAGAAGAGCAAGCCACAGTTAACAAATCCCTGTATTCTGATGACTTGTCAGAAATGGGAAACTAATAGTCAGTTAAAGAGACAATTCCACAACAAGAAAGCATAAAACCAAATGTATTTACTTCCCATTGTTTCAAGGTTATAATCCATAGGATAGAGGAATAAAAGTTTAAGGTTGAGGATAAATGAATAAAAGTTTAGTCATGCATACCAAACCATAAACCTCAAAGTACACACAAGGAAATGAATGAGCTTTCATCAATATGAAATGAGACAAGTAAACTTTTTAGAACTGGATTACTGTATTTACCCAAATCTAAGACTACTTCAAATTTAAGACCACCCCCACATAATTAGATTCTATACATGAACAATTTCTAAAATTTTCTATAATTTTCTATGTATTGAATCTAGTTATTGGAGTGTAGTCTTAAATTCATCCTGCTCCCCCTTCCCCTGCTCCTCCCTGCCACAATAACAGGGGAGTCAAGTCGCCTTACTCCTCACCTCCTGCTGCTTGTCCCACCCCACCAGTTGCCTTCCCCCCCCACCAGATCTACATGCTTTGGTGTCTGGCCTCCCTTCCACTTGCCTTGTACTCTGTGACTGAACCACCTGTCACATGCCCTTCCCCACTGTGATGCCTGCCCCTCCGTACAACTGCCCTCCCACTTCTCCCCCATTCCTACAATCCCTATTCTCTGCCTCCTTATCACTCTCCTCCCCCACTTCCTTGCTGCTGCTGCTAATCTCCTTTGCTACTCTGTCTCCAGCTCCTGCTCCAGCATCAAAGCACCTGATTGTTCTGGCCCCTGCCTGGGCATGCAGCAGTGATTGAGATGGTGGCGGCCCCAGCCCCAATTCACAGCTGTTGCTGACACTGCTGCTGCATGGTTAGACAGGGGCCAGAACAAATATGTACTCTGTGCTGGAGCTGAAGCCTAAATCCTGATGGAGGGTAAGTAAGTGATTGTGGGGTGGAGGGGGACAGGAGGAGCAGAGGTGGCAGCAAGGGGAGCAGAGGCTGTGGGTCCAATTCTTACCCCAAGCTCAGGTTGGGTCTAGAGTCAGAGATGCAGCAGCTTCCTTCCCCTCCTCCCCTAGCATATACTCAAATTCAAGACAAGGGGTTGCTCTCTCTTCCTACCATGTTGGATGTTAAAAGAAAAAAATAAACTTTATTTTAGATTTTAGTAATATGGTATAATCCCTCTGCTAAATCTGGACACAATCTGTGATCAGTTTTTCTTCACTCCCCACTTACAATCTGCATCTTGTAACAGAAAGACCAGCCAAAAGGTATTTACAGCAAGCGAACCTTGAAGTGACAGAGACAATAGGCATAATCACAAAGTAATTTTTACTCAGCAAGGCAGCTTATTTATCTTGTAAATGATAATAAAGAAAATTACAATAATTGCCTGGAAATATTTTCCCTTGACAGCTCTGAGTTTACTGTAACACACAGATATCAGAATTAAAAGGGATGTCTCTTGTGTAACTAAGGTTATGGGCTCTCTCCCCATCCCCGCCTCCAAATTCCATATAAAAATAATCAGTATAGTTTTATTGGAAGGGACCTCATGAGATCATCGGGTCCATCCCCCTGCCCAAAGGGCAGGAAGTCAGCTGGGGTCAGATGACCCAGGCATTTCTTATGTTGAATGTCATTAGGTTTTGATCCACCCACCTTATGAACTGGTCCAGGTTGGCTTGAATCCCCAGCCTATCCTGTAGTATGACTGCTCTTCCCCATAATTTGGTGTCATCTGCAAACTTAGCCAGTCCACTTCTGACACCTGGATCCAGATCACTTATGAATGTATTAAAAAGTAGTGGTCTGAGTACTAAACGCTGGGGGACACCACTGGTCACAGAAGGAAATGAGGCTGGTCAGGCAAGACTTACCTGCAATGAATCTATGTTGGCTCTAAGAAGAATATTGCCTTCTGTTAGCCTGTTGTTGGTGGGTTCTTTGATAAGTTTTTCCAAAACCTTTCCAAGGATTGAGGTCAAACTGATTGGCCTTTAGTTCCCTGGATCTTCCTTCCTTGCTTTCTTGAAGATAGGAACCACACTGGCTCTCTTCCAATCTTCTGGAACCTCTCCCGAGTGCCATGAGTTCTCAAATACGCATACCATTGGTTGTGCTATGGTGCCAGCCAACTCTTTTAGCAGTCTTGGGTGCATTCTGTCTGGCCCAGCTGACTTGTGGGTGTCCAGCCTTTCAAGGTGTTCCCTCACAAGATCTTCAACAATTATAGGCGTATGATCTTCCTTACCCTGATAATCTTGTGTCCTGTCAGGCAGGGTGATCCTATTAGGCTGATGGAAAACTGATGCAATGTAATTGTTGGTCGATTAACTTTTTCCTGGGTGTTGGTTGCCAGTTGCCCCATTTGGCTCAGCAGAGGTCCAATGTTGCCTTTGGTTTTTTCCTGATTTCCCATGTATCTGAAGAGTGACTTTTTATTGTCCTTGATTCCCATAGCTAGGCTGAGTTTGGTTTCAGCCTTGGATTTTCTGGTCTGGTCCCTACAGGTGTGGGCCATAATCTTCCTTAGTGGTATTTCCCAACTTCCATCTCTTATGAGCTTCTTTTTTCAGATTCAGAAGGTCAGTGAGTTCCCTGTTGAGCCAAAGGGTCGCCCAGCCCTTTTGCTATCTTTCCTATGGGCTAGAGTGGACTTCCCTTGTGCTTTTAGGATTCAGGAATGACCACTCATCATGGACTCCCCTCCCTGCCAGGCTGTGATCTCTCAGGACCTTGACAACAAATCTCTTGAACTTGTGAAAGTCAGATTTTCTAAAATCAAGGATTTCTGCATTGCTGACTGATTTGCCAGCATTGTGATGGATAAAGTGATCAATTTGTGATCACTGTCACTGAGCTTCCCTCTGATCCTCAGATCACTGACTGATCATCCCCTTTGGCCAGGACCAGATCCAGCAGCACCTTACCTCTTGTCAGCCCATAGACTTGAATCAGATAGAGTTCATCAATGCAAGTGAGGAAGCTTTGCAATTGGTCAGATTTGGCTGAATGCTCTTCCCATGAGACGTCAGGGTGGTTGAAGTCACCCATGATGACCATGCACCAAGAGTGTGAAGCCTCTGCCAGTTCCCTAGTGAATTTGTTTTCAAGCTCTTCCTCCTGATTAGAAGGTTTGTAGTAGACTCCTACAGTTATATCCCCTTCATCACATTCTCCCCATATTTTAACCCAGAGGGTCTTGAGTCACCCTTCTGGGGTGCCAGTCTCTGCTTGTAGGGAAGTGTACTGCTCCTTCACATAGAGCTACACACCTGCCCTTCCTCACAGCACGATCCTTTCTGTACAAGGTATAGCCAGCTATACCTGTGGTCCAGTCATAGGTGGAGTTCCATCAGGTTTCTGTTTTCCCTATGACATCATATTCACTTTTGCTTAGCAGAAGGGTCAGTTCTTCCAGTAGCTACACCTAAGAATAATTATTAGGCATAAAGAGATCCCTTTAAAACTTTACTGTCAAGTTATGTAGATTAAGAACAGCCACATCTGTAGGAATAAGCTTTTTGTATTTCACTACAAGCAAGCTGCTCTGCTTCTAGATCAGAGATTCCTCCCCAAGGTGCCACAGCATCTGGGGTGCCTTCAGATCCTTTCTAGAGTGATCCAGGGTGTCACACAATGTTAGCTCTGTTAAGGATGCAAATATGATTCACAAGATAAACCCAGAGATTTCAAATAGCAATTCATAGTGTTAAAGACATTTGGACCTGTTGTGGTATTTCTGAGTTCCTTGCAACAGAAGAATTGCCCTGTTATTTTTCTGCAGTCACAAAAGGAAGGGAAACGAAGAGCTGGCATTTTTGAGTGATCTTTTGAGTTTAAAAAGGTTGAGAAGCATTGATCTAGAAACTCCCAAATTGTCATCATCATGTATTTATGCAGATCCCTCATAAATGCCCCAGGGTAATTTACATGCCATGTCCATATGGAGAATCCGCCATGTCCAGCAGCACTATCCTTAAGAACACTGTGCAGCATTTCAGATGAGCTAATTAACCCTGCTGAGTGACAGGCCAATTAGCTTGACTCCATGCTCATTGGTCCATCTCCAGTTGTATTCAGACTGGGTTTTCCTGTTTGTGTTTTAGCAGTCAGTCCATGTATAGCAGCACTGTGCACCTAAGGGTGCTGTCCTGGAGCCTGGTGAGTTTCCTGTGTAGATGTTGTCATAGTTTTAACAGCATTTTCTTGTTTCAATCTCTTACTCTTTTATATTTTGTAAGAAAATTAGATACATTACAGTTCAGATATGCCATGTAGTAGAGGGACCATTTCTGGATTCTCTGAGCACAATTATATTTGTATTCAGAGTAATCCTTATCTTGCAACATCAGTTGTGAGAGAGAGAGGATGCTTTATGAAGAATGCTTGTCTCCCTGGTCTCTCTATGAAAAAAATTGGCCTTTTAAATGACTAATCCAGATAACTAATGAAGTCAAATTATCTATTTATCTCTGTAAACAATAACATATGCAAGTGTGTAAAGGTATCCACCAATAAAGGCAGGTGTGGCACCTATCTCTTCTTTCTCATTAATCAGGGTACCTCTGTATTCATCTACCACACCTATGGTATTAGGTTAAATTTGGGAGGCTGTCCCAATGCAGAGTGATTCCTTCACCCCTTGGTTAAGTTCCTTTCACTCACCTCTTGGCTCAAGTCTGCTCAGTTCAACAGGCTCTCACCCTTTGACTTAAGCCCCCAGTCTCTAACAGCCCTTTGTCAACTGCAGTGCCTTCCCTACGTACCCTCAGCTCACTTTTCTGCCCTTTTAACCATGCCTGTACCTAACAGTTACGAAATGCAATGAGCAAAACGCTACCACAAATTAATCTGCAGCTGGGAGCCTTTCCAAGAGCCTTCCACAGGTTCCTACTCAGTCCCACTAGCTTCTACCAGCTTGTCCCTCTTGGGTTTACTCAGTTTTCCTAGTTTCTGATACCTCTTCTTAACTTTATGCAAAGAGCTCCTTCTGCTTGTGAACATGAGCCCCAGCCCCAGCCTCAGCCCCAGCCCCAGCCCAATTCCCTGCTGCTTCCCTCATCTCCTAACAACAGCTTCTGTCTAGGTCAGACTGCCTTCCTCTGCCCCTGTGTAGGGCTCATATCTACAAGGCTAGCCTCTTCTGGTCTCTCAACCACTTGCCTTATAGGCACAACCCCCATTTTCTTACTCTTCTCCAGTAAAAGGGTAAGGTTCCCTGTTACAAGGTGTAACCATAGTCCTCCAACATTTATTTCTTGCAGCACCTTATAAATTTGACTTGGTAGTTAGGCTACCAAAATGTAGCTTTTCTTTACTTTGGAGACAGGCTAAAATGGATCCCCTACCAGTACTTAGTTTTTGAGTTGTCTTCATTTTGCCTCCCTTACAGAGTATAACATTCTGTACATAACTTTAAAGCTGGCTTTTTCAGTTCATCTTTTTTTAATTTAAATGTCTTTTATCACTGCTTTTTGCCTCTGCTGTTTTGCATGCCATTTTCCGGCTCCATGATAAAAGAGAGACTTTGAAAGGGATCTTTTCTGTACTTTTATTCAGTTTGCCTCTTATGAAATTCATTTTGTGCTGTCTCTAATTATGCAAGTGTAGGGAGGAAACTTGCCTAGCAGCTGGACCAGCATGAAGGGAATCAGAAATGTTCGGTTCCATTTCCAATTCTACCATTAATTTTTTTGTGGATGCTAGACAAGTTATATGGGATCAGATCCAGTTCCCATTGAACACAATGGGAACTGTGATTTTACTTTAATTATAATTATGCCCATAAATGTGCTATGCTTCAGTTTTCCCATATCTGAAAGATGATCAAATGGATCCTGAAATGGCTTAATAAAATTTTACCCACTTACTCAGGAAAACTTCCACTGGTTGCTCACAGGAAACTGAACTATCTATACTGTGCCCCTGAGACGGATGCTTCTGAATACACCCCACTCATCAAGACTTCTGAATGTGTTCATCTCCAGATTTCTGGATTAGACATGTGCGGACAGGAGTTGGCGCATGGGGCATGCTTAAGTGTGTATGTACCAAAAACAGTGTGGACATGGGGTAGACATGCCCTCACATAAAAGACACTAGGGTGTATAAGGGAACCTGAGCCCTGTTATTAGAAGGCAGGGTAGCCCCTTTAAGACCTGAATCTTCAAAGCACAGCCAGCCAGCAGGTCAGGGGTTAAGGGTGAAGCCCCTCAGGCCAGTCAGCTGACTATGAATATCAGGTGACTGTGAGAGGGCCTAGAGCCAGAAGTATATAAGCACAGGTCTGACCAAGCTGGGGAGGAAGAAATTGAAATGGGTAGTGGACTCCAGCAAGTTTCAAGCAGAGCTGCAGCCGGTTTACAAGTGAGAACACCTGGCAGTGGAGACTGAGATGGGGAGCCCATGAAAAGAGAAAGAGTAGGAAGGCTAAATGCTTCCCTTAATTTTGTTTTATAGCCCAGGGGCTTCCTATTTATGTTATAGTTTAAACCGGTGGTTTGTGGCTGAGGCTGTAGAGGAGGTGGAGCCTCATTAGTGTCCATGGGGCACAGTTGCACAGGGGCCAGAGAACCTAATGCCAGAAGGGTGCAAACCACTAGTGGCTGGAAAGCCCAACGCTAGAGGGGCACAGTAGACAAGGACCAGGGGCTCCACATATTAAAGAGCTAGAGCCTCAGAGTCAGGCTCTATCTAGTGGATCTAGGCTGGTGGGCCCAGCTGAAGGGAAACGGGGTAGACGCCAAGTAGGCTGAGATCCCCAACAGAGTCATACAAGTAACACCTGTGAGGCATGGGACATGTTAAGGGAAGGTCAGAGCGTGCAATTAGCCCTTAAGGCAGAAGCCTCTTACCTTTGTGAGTGCGAGCCTAGGTCATACCTGGGGAGACCCTGGGGCAGTCTCCCCTCCAAGAACCAAGGAACTTCAAGATGTGGCAGGAGAATGAAGGGGAGCTTGTAATCAAAGGAGAGGTAGAATAAGAGACTCTGGGGAACCTTCACAGGCTTGTCAAGTATGGCCAAAGATGCCATTCTGTTACATAGGGTCATGTCTATACTAAAAGTTGAGTTGCAAGAACTGTGTTGGGAGATAGCTGCCAACATTGCTGAATTGCAGGAGTCTACCCATACTTAGCTGCTGTTGCTAGTGCTGCCTGTGTTCACATAAGAAAGCCTGATGCACCATGAAATTTGACTTGCTCTGCTGCCAAAGTTCATCCTAACTAGTATGTTGCTGAATGGGGGGCTTAATTGACTTTACAGTCAGTGGCGATGCATAGGGGGTGCACAGGGTACATATGCACTCCCTGAGAATGCTGGTATACCCCCTAACAGCCAGCATTCCCTGATCAGGCAATGGGCAGGTGGGGCAGGTGGGAGCACCAGTGCCCCCCCTGAGAGTGCTAGCCAGGGAGTGGGGGTACCAGGAGAAGTGCCCCTGGCACTTCCAGGTACATCCCTGGCACTTCTGCATGTGCCACTGGCACTACTGGGTTATTGCAATTGGCCATGGGGTGACCTCCCCCAGTCACTGAGTGGCCTCTGGGGTGGGGGGGTGGTGGGGACAAATGCTCCACTGACTCAGGAGGCACCAGTCACCCATGTTTACAATATCCACTGCGGGTTGTGCTTGATCACACAATTAATGATATATCAGCAAGCTGATTCCTTTGCAAAAAAACTCAAAATGAAGCAACTCCCTAAAACCCCATATATGCAATTTATATTAACAAAGCATTGTCACATGAAATGGTAGCAGCATTCTACCTGACTCTTGTTAGGCTTCGGCTTCTTCCTCTGTATGGCTGATATAGGTATAGAACAGCAACTAAAATTTTGGATTTAGATGGTTAAGCCAGACAATTGCAGCAGGAGGCTTCATCTGGGAGTATTATATTCAGTTCTGGACACTGAAGGATTTAGACTGGAGAGAGTTCAGAATAAAGTGACAAGGAGAAGGGGATTGGAAAGCAAGATATATGAGGAACATTTGATGGAACTGAAACTTTTTTTTTTTGGAGAAAAGGAGATGAAGAGCAGGATGTCACAGTTTTCAAACATTTGAAAAGCTACTATTAAACAAGGTGTCAAATGTTTGAAAACTTATAAGTGTCACCATGGAGGGCAGGACACATATAACAGTGAGTTGCAACTACAGCAAAACACATTTGAATCAAATCTCAGTAAAATCCTGACTGTAAGAACACTGTGACAACAGAAAAAAGCTGCATAGGTAAGTTGTAGAATGAATTCCACATTTTTGCAGGTATTTAACGTTATGACCCTTAAGCTTCCTCCTTAACCAATAATTCTATAATGGCTGTATATTAGCTGAGACTTTTTTGTCATTTGTTGGGGAGAGGGGAGAAATGGATAAGGGTAATTTTATTCAAGTCACAAAAAGCTGGGTTTTACTAGCTTACTTTAAATTTGTGTAAGGGCACATGCAAATTTGTCATATAGTTTGACACGCTGAGTCTTCATTTTGACATTGTAGTATGCTAGAAAAATATGATAAAAGCAATGGTCACTGATAGCTAGGGCTGCTTATGTATTGCATTTGAACAACACACACAAGTAACCCTGGCAAAGACTTATCTGCTCCCCCAGACACCCAAGAAAGTCCACTCCTCATTAGCAGGGAACCAGGCTCCCTGTTTCTGGTGCTCCTGTATTCATGAGTCTCACATGCTTGGCCCAGCTTCAAGAGCGTAGGAGGATGCTTCCTTACCTCTTCCTATAGTCCAAAGGTAATCTCCTGGGAAGTTGGAAATATGGTTTTGAGGCCCTGCAGCCTGAGGCTAGCTCACAGTCCAGGTTTCCTGCTTCCTGAAAGAGTAAGATAAAAAAACCTAACCTAAAAGGTACCACTATTGCCTTTTTCAGTGATGATTTGAGAGACAGTGCCAGACTTCTCTGAATTCAGTGTGGTTGAATTGCTCCGAGGGCAATTCATGCATTAGGCCTCAGGTAGAGTTTAGGCTCAAAACTGAATCGCTGAAGAGCGTAGGCCCCTACGTATAGGTCCCTGTGAATCTTTTCAGGCTCAGATGGTGTTGTCTAAGTACTTTTGTAGCTTCTTAAGCAGGGTTAAGCTGGAACACTCTCGGACTTCAACACCTGAATTCCACCTACAATCCCATTTAAGTGCATATTTCACTTGTTTGAATCTTTCCTGAAACATCAGGATTTTGAGATGCAGAAAATTGAGAGAAATAGTTTTTAATGCAATCCTGCTATACGTCTTTACTGATTGATTATTTGTGTATGGGAAGTTGGAGACATGTTAAACATCATTATGTTAAACAGAAGAAGCAGATTTGAAGAAAGAAGTTATTGCACGGGGAAGTGTTACTAACAATACAACTATTTGTTTTTTTTATCTTCTTGCTTTCTTTATTGATCAAACAGTAGTTAGATATGTCAGTATTACTCTGGTGAATGGAGTCTCTGAAGAGCAGTTCAGCATTTTAGCAAATCACATAGTTTGAGTAGGTGCATTCACTGATTAAGCAGTGGGGTCTGTCAATGCTTTGCTGTCAAAGTAGGAAGCCTAGTAAATTGTGACTTCCCTCTTTCTGCTGGTTGCAAAAGGTAAAGGTCTATAGAACTGTCAGGGCTCTGGATCCAGTTTAGAAATAAAGCAGCCCTTCAGCCTACTCTTACTTCCTTTTTTTTCACTACTCATTCTAAATCCTTTATGTCCCCCTTTTCCTCATTTTCTTTTACTTTCTCCCACAGTTCTTAAAAAGAAAAAATAATATACATTTTAAAGCCAAAGTAGATCAACTCATTTGACTTCCTGTATAAGCTATCATTTTACTGAAATGTGTACAAATGGGAAGAGCATGTGCTCAGTAAAGGGTGCTTTCTCTGTCCTTACATCTCTCTGGTTGGGACAGTATAGACATACCCAGAGTAGGATGCATAAATAGGAAAACCAAAAAAGCAGCTACAACTAACTCCTGTTATCATTTAGAAAAATCTGTGCTCTAATCAGTATCAAAAGTTGCTTATTTTTTACAGCTCTGATTTTAAAATTATGACTACAACAAATAAATCCATTCTGAATAGTTAAGGGACTTTCAGATTCTAATGGAAAAACTAATTTTTCCTTACTCTTCTAACAGATTTAACAAGAGGTAGGTCATACGTAAAACCCCCCCAACCAAACAAACAATAGACAGCTTGAAACCCTCTGGGTCAAGTTGCTAGGGGAAGGGGAAAGCCAAGAGAAAGACCTAACTGTAGGTGTATATTTACAGACCACCAAACCATGGGGAGGAACTTGATGTGGAGTTCACCCGAGAATTGACTGAGGCTGCACGTGCACGTGACATGGTTGTCATGGGCAATTTTAATTATCCAGACATCTTCTGGGAGGAACACAAGTTGAATTGGTCACGATCCTTCCTGACCTGTGTCGAGGAGCTATTCCTCAAACTCAGGAGGTGCATAGGCCAACCAGAGGTGATGCTCTGCTAGACTTGGTCCTGGCCAAAAGAGACAACCTGGTAACCAAGTTAAATATAGAGGGAAGTCTGGGCGACAGCAACCATGAAACCATCACGTTCACTGTCCGTTGCAAGGCAGACAAATCAGATAGCAGGATTGAAGTCTTGGACTTCAAACATGCAAATGTTAACAATCTTAGGTCACTAGTAAGGCAAGTGCTGTGGGATCAGGGACCAAAGGTGAAAGATGTGCATGAAGAGTGGTTGTTCCTTAAGGACATGATCCTTAAAATACAAAGAAAGTCCATTCCCATGTAGAGAAAAGGTAACAGAAGAGCTGGGAAGCCCTCTTGGCTAAACAGGGAAATCATAGTCCTCTTAAGAAAGAAGAAAGTGGCTTGTAAATGATGGAAGCTTGGAGCAGGCCCCAAGGAGGACTATTCCACAGTGGCCCACATTTGCGGGGAACAGATAAGACAGGCTAAAGAGGTGACCAAACTTAGATTAGGAACAGGAATCAAGGACAAGAAGAAGTCCTTCTTTAGGTACATAGGGAACAGGAGAAAAACAAATGGGAGTGTGGGGCCATTGCTCAACAATTCAAGAGAGTTACCAGCACCCAGGAGAAAGCTGAACTGTTGAATGACTACTTTGCCTCAGACTTGCATTGGACTAAGGGGAAACTATGCCAGGTAGAGTAGAGGATGAGCACAGTAGGAATAATCACCTTCCTACTACTGCCATAGAATTGATATATGACTAATTAATAAAATTAGACATATACAAGTCAGCGGGAATGGATGATCTTCATCAGAGAGTGCTGATGGAGCTGGCTGAAGTCATTGTGGAACCCCTGGCAAAACTCTTCCACAACTCCAGGCACTCTGGAGAAGTCCATGAGGACTGGAAGAGGGCCATTGTTGTGCCCATCCACAAGGAGGGGAAGAAGGAGGACCTTGGTAACTACAGGCCAATTAGCCTAACTTCCATCCTAGGGAAAATCCTAGAAAAGTTCATCAAACAGTATATCTGTGATAACCTTGCAAAAGGTAAGATTCTGAATGACAGCCAGCATGGCTTCATTGCGGTCAGTCTTGTATTACTAACCTCATCTTCTTCTATAACCAGGTAACTCACCACCTGGACATGAGAGAGCAGGTTGCCATTGTATACCTAGACTTCCAGAAAGTCTTTGATTTAGTATCCCACAATGTCCTTGTGAGAAATTTGAAGGATTATGGGCTTAAATTTGAGACAGCCAGGTGGGTGAGAAGTTGGCTGCAGGATAGAACCCAGAGAGTTGTAGTGAACAGATCTGTGTCATCCTGGTAAGAAGTGGGCAGCAGCGTCCTGCAGGGGTCAGTGCTCAGTCCAGTACTTTTCAACATCTTTATTAACAATTTAGACAACATCTTTATTAACAATGTGGGGGTGAAGAGCTCACTGGCCAAGTTCACAGATGACACCAACTTATGGTGGAGCATGGTCACACTTGAAGATAGGCTACAGTAGCAGCCAGACATAGACAGGCTAGCAAGTTGGGCAGATCAGAATCTGATGAAGTTCAATGTCAAGAAATATAATGTGCTCCACCTCAGGATGAGCAACCCCTAACACACCTACAGGCTTGGTGGCACCAAACTGACTAGCACCATGAATTAAAGGGATCTGAGGGTAATAATAGTCCACAGTATGAATATGAGCTGGCAGTGCAATGCTGTAGCCAGTAGGGCAAATAATGCTCTGGTATGCATTAATAGATGCATCTCCAGCAAAACCAAGGAGGTGATTCCTCCGCTCTACTCAGCACTGGTGAGATCACAGTTGGAGTACTGCATCCGGTGCCAGGCACCACACTTTAACAAGGACGTGGACAAGCTTGAGAGACTCCAAAGAAGAGCCATCTGTATGATCAGAGTCTTAAAAAGCAAGCCATACGAGGAAAGGCTGAGTGATCTGGGACTCTTCAGCCTGAGGAAAAGAGGGCTGAGAGGGGACCTGGAAGCAGCTTACCACTATGCTTGGAGAGCACATCAAGGGCTTGGTGAGCAACTGTTCAGCAGGGCACCCAAGGGGAACAGCAGGAGTACTGGCCACAAACTCCAGGAAGATTGATTCAGGCTGAACATTAAGGAAAAACTTTTTCATGGTCAGGGTGTCTAGCCTGTGGAATAAGCTCCCTCCAGAGGTGGTGCAACTACCCTGGAAATCTTCAAAAGGAGACTAGACAGTCACCTTTCTGGGGTCTCCTGACCCCAAGTTGTCTTTCCTGCTTGGTGCAGGGGGTTGGACCCAAGGTCTCTTTTGGCCTTACAAGCTATGAATCTAAGTATTTTCTACCAAGAGGAAAAAAATAGCCTACCTGGACATCATTGCAATAGACAAATATTAGAGGGAATACCAGTTCTTTGTTAAACAGAAGTAGTAAGATAACTGACTGACTGGTTTTACCAAGTTTTATAACATTTGCACTAATTTAAAGTTCATATGATATATTACTGTAACAGCATGACAGACCCATGCTTATTATAACTTTCTTACAATAATGCTCAACTGCAGGTGGTCTTGTGGACTCATCTGTATTAAGTTTAGAATAATTACTGCTGAGTCAAAGTATAAGATTGGACTAGTTAGCTCCAATTAGGTGAGGGTAGCATAACTGAAAACTGTTCTTTGACAAAATTGCATTGTCATATTTTTTCCATTGGAAAAATGCATGCTCCCTACACTTTGTGTAGGGGAGAAAACATCAAGTACCTCAAAGGTGAAGTATTTTGATTTCGAAATTCTTCTCTCTGGGTCCAGCTCCCCAGACAGATTGCATTTCTCATGTCTCTCATAGGCTAGGGACACCCAGAATATACTACCTCCCTTATTCCGGAGGCAAGATGGGAGATTTAATTTAATCAGGCATCCTGGGGTATTAATAGAATTGACAACATAAGCCAATTACAACAAAATTGGAGGCATTACATCAAAATTTCCAAACTGAAAAATGGCAGCTATGTTCCAGAACTAGTTCAACTGAAGCTAGTTCAATTGGTGCTGCACTGTGCAGTGTCAATATACATTTTCATTTACTTATGAATGTGCTCTAACATGGAAATTGAAGGAATTTTGAATACCCAAATAATGCATCCTTAATTTATTCTGGTGCCTTGAAAACAGTGTTGAATTCCATCTAAACACTCTTTGCAAAACAAACACTTTTTATACAGGACATCAAAGAGCTCTTTTAGTTGCTATTCTTATTTGTATAAAACAACAGGAATGATGAAAAAGCAAATTTTCTGTTAATAACATTATTAACCTCATGAGACAGGGTAAGAGCTATTTCACACAAGCTTTGCAAATGTAAAACAATTCCATCTTAAAATGCATTTCTAACGTACAGACAGTGCAGGTACCACTCATCTATTATAGAGAAATAAGAAAACAGGAGGAAAATATAAAAACACACAGCCTAGAGAAGTTAAAGAGCTATTGCTATTACTATATCTCTGTCTCTTTCTCCATCTCCCCACCTGACACACACCATTTAGGTAGATATTTCCTTTGTATTAGTCCCTACTTTTCCAGTTGGCTCTGTTTTCACACTGTCTCTCCTCACATCTTTACACTGTGGCTCCTCTTTTGTAATTTCTGGCTGGATACAGACATTTGTGGAAGTCAGGAGGAGGTTATATTGGGTTAAAAATGGCCACCCAATCTAAGGTAAATTGGGCTGGAGAGGGGGTTGGGGGCATCACAGGGGCAAGCAAGCTCAGGGTGTCCATGTGGGGAATCAGGGGGCCAAGCAGGTTCTGCAGGGGAGATGAGGGGGATCAGGGCAACATCCTCAGGGGTTGCTGGAATCGGGGAGGGCTTGTTGGGATCAGGGAGGACTAATGGGGTCTGCAGGGGAGCTCAAGGGGTTCTATCCCCTGCCCCCTTGGACCAAGAGCTATTTTTAGCCCACTGAACCCCCCCACACCGGGGAACCTAGTTCTCATCCCTCTCCTTCCTCCCTCTCACTGGGACTTACTTCCTTAGCTCCTAGCATCATAACCCTGATAAAACTGGTACTGAGAATGGCTTGCGGGATACTGGGTTTGGTGGACTCAGAGGTGGAGGTTAGTTGGTCCATGGAGGGAGGCCCAGGGTTTTTCCCTTGGGGCTGGGATGAGGGGCTGGTGGGCCAAAAATTGCCTGGTGCGGGGAGGAGGGGCGGGGGGAGTGGGTGGGTGGGTTAGGAGAAGCACAGCCTCAGGGCTGAGGCCAGTGCCTGGGCTTTTCCAGCCCTGGGGCTGTGCTGGGAATGCTACAGATGTTTGCTGGGATTGCTACAGAAGTTTGGGACAGTTAGATTGGTCTGAGAATGGCCAATCTGATTTAAGTTAGACTGCCTCAGAGGTAGGGTTAACTTAGAGTGGGTTGGCCTTTTCTGCACTGATCTAACCTTCCTGGAACTTCTGTATTGTTCACATTAAGATTGACCTAACTAGAGAACTAAGTGTAAGGTCTGCACCTGGGCAAACTAATCTAGACTGGGGGCCATTTTTAATGTGATCTAACCTCCCTCTAACTTTCCCAAATGTCTGTAAGTACGGTCTGTATAGCTGTGTTTGGTAACTCTGTAGCTGACTTGCCCTGGGTAATGTAAGACTGAGGTTGTTTCTTCTGTGGTCCTGATGCAACAGATTGCTAAAGGATGTATTCAGTTCTGGATGTACAGGTACTTCCACTGGCTTTATTTAAATGAAGCTAAATCACACAGTTAAATGTTTTGACAAATTAGGAATTGAGCAAGTCAGTGAAAGAGGTGTGGAGCTATACTCAAGAAATTGATAGAATTCATTAAGTGGTATTTGCACTTTCATTTCAGGTTGACTCTGATTTTAGGATCAGGGAATTTTCTGCCACTGTGTGTACTCCAATTTATTTTCTGCATAGCTTTGTCACACAACTGGTCAATCTTATTAGAACAAAGCAAAAAAAGATGGCAGAAAGGAAGTGTCATTGAAAGCAAGCACGGAATGGCATCAAAGGAAGGATGCACACTGGATTTGTCTGAATCATCTGCATCAAACATAGATTGGACAGAGGAAGGGGATCAGAGTGATACTTAGGAAGGGTGCAGGACTAATTTGTGGAAAGCCTGCTAAAAAGGTTGACTCTCACTTTACTAGGGCAATTTCTCTTCTTTCTCTCACTGTTTATGGGCAGTACACATGTTAAGCTACTTGTTCCCATGATACTTTTCTCTGCTTCTCCTGCTACTTCCAGCAGTTGAGAGAGAGGTTGCCTCCTCAGAAGCTTTATAAGTAGATGACCTCTGGAGTGATTCTGAGGCTGTCTTCAGTTGAATTTGTTTCCAAAGTAGCCTCTGGATAATTCCAGCAGAAGTAGCTTATCAGTAATAAGAGCAAAACGGCAAAAACTCAGGCGAGAGCTTAACAAAAGTGAAGTGGGTGGAACAGCTTGGTAAACCATATTTTCAAGACATCCTCTGTGTGATCCCACTAATTTGTGTGAATCATATGGCAGTCACTGTGGAAATTGTACTTACATAGAAAAATATGGGAGAATTTTTTTCACTCAATCAGATTTTTTTCAAATTTTCATAAACTGCCTTAGTCATTGTATAGACAAGCACCCCCTGCTGAGAGTTCACTAGTATTGGAGACACATCCCTCAGACCCATATGAGTTGGTTACAGGAATCTTATTCTTCTTAGCCAGGTATGCTGCTAGCCCTACGGTAGTGGCTTTGGGATTTTATTTTTATTAACATTCTCTGCAATATTTACTTGTTTATCCCTGACAGTCAATTTGACCTTCATAATGCAGTTTATAGGAATAGTGGCATCATTAAAAATCTGAAGTTTCCCCATCACTGCTTGTTGGATGAGAGGACTAAAGATAATAATAGCATTGGGAAAGGTAGGCGTAGAAAAAGTTGAATGATTAGCCTTAGGTTTTCTAACAAGTGTGAAGAAACATAAATGTTATTTCTAGTATATATGGAGTGTGGAATAACACTGCTTTTAGCATTAAAAACCTCTGTCTTTTTTCCACAGTTATAACTATCAGTACAAAAAATGAACCAGTGAAGAATAATTTATCAATGTTTTATGTTTTTAGGGGCAGTGTTGTTAAAAGTAGTAGTCTCTGAATATTTTTTCCTAGTACTGTAAGCAACTCACCTTTATGATCGTTAGTTAACTGACAATCAGTTGGAGGTTATTAACAGGTTTCTAAACACCAATGTGGACAGTCACCACACATTTTTCTAAGCTATGGACATTTGTTGAACTCAAGGAGAAAACTGGGAGCAACAGTCATAAACTCCTAGAAGAAGGTTTCAGACTGGATATAAGGAAAAACTTCTTCATGGTTTGTGTGACCAGACTCTGGAATAGACTCCCAGCAGGGCTGGTGAAGGCACCTACCCTGGAGATCTTCAAAAGAAGACTGGACACACACCTTGCTGGGGTTATTTGACCCCAGCAGTCTTTTCTGACCAGAGCAGGGGCTGGACCCAATGATCTCATGAGATCCCTTCCAGCTCTGAATTTCTGTGAATCTGTGTAAATGGAAAGGAAAAGCAGAAACACTTGTATCGTGCAACACTTTTATCCTAGCTCCTCTGGTTAGGCAAGGCAGCGTTGGGTTTCCCTCACCACTATAAAGTCTTGTGGGGCAGGGGGTCTGGTGGGGAAGGAAGGGGAGTACCATTCTATTCTCTCTACTTGTCTCCCACCCCACAGTTGGTTTGTTAGGCACTGAATTGCCCAGCTTCTGTGGCCAGGCAGAGGCTGTGCAAGGTTTCCTCTGCCATGGCAAACTTGCAGGGCAGAGGGGGAAGGAAGCACCATTCCACTTGCTCCACTCCCCACCACCTTCACCTTCTGTGGTGGACAGGGCAGCACAGAGCTTCCCTTACTGTAGCAAACAGCAGTAGCCTCAGAGGGTGGGCAGCAGGAGGAGCCCCAGAAAGGGGGAAGCAGGAGGAGCCCCAGAAAGGGGGCAGTGATTGACGGGTGTCAGGTGGCACAGTGGCGAGACAAGCCAGAGTGCTGGTGAGGTGCAGGGTGTGAGACAAGCCAGAGCACTTGTGGGGTGTGGAGAGTGAAACAGACCAAACAACATCTGGGACATCTGCAAGGCTTGGGCTGCTGTGTAAGGGGAAGAAAGGAACCACAGATAGCACCCCCTGGCATCGGGGCAGAAAATGGGCAGCCTCCTGCTTAATTAACATCCTCTAATAAAGCAAGTAACAACAAGGCCTATAACAGGTGGGCAGGGTCACTAGTGGACAGACCCCGAAGAGGCACGCCTGTCACAATACCCTTTGTCCTCTGTCCATTTCTAAATGAGAAACGGGCTGCAAAAAGTCCTGTTTTTCAGTTCATTGGTGGAAATACATATCAGTCTGTCACAGTGGTGCATTGGCTGGGAAATAGCAGCCCAGTGGTCAGGCACATCAGTGCCTCCCCAACTCCCATGGGAGTTGTTTTATGGGGGAGGTGGTGGCAGTGCACTTGCATTGCCTGCCACTTTAAGGGCTGAGTCAGGCAGCCAGCAGATGCCTGATTGCAGTGGTCATTTTAAAGCACAGGCCAGCTATATAAACACAGCAGTTTGCTGGTGGCAGCCAGGTAGAGATATTGCTTGGCTGAACTGTTGTATGAAACATCTGGCAGGTAAGAGCCGGGAGCTATTGGTTCTGGGCATGACCTAAAAGTACATCCTGCTGTGATAGTGCGGCCAGGTGGGACTACCGGTGGTGTGGTGGCCCTACTTAAATACCAGGACCGCTCACTCCCCTGATGAAAGTTGGGTTGAGTGGCCAAAATAACCCTAGCCCCCACAACACTGTGGATATATGGGGGCCAGCCACAGCTGAGACCCCAGAAGCCCAGGGAGATGATAGATGTGTGGCCCCAGAGAGGCGGCAGTAATGAGAGCCCTGATGAGGGTTGAGTAGGGCTGTGGGACAGCCTAAAGCACATGGGTCAACCCCCTGAGGAAGAAGTTGTTGGATATGTGGAGCTCCAGTGACGGGGAGCTGAGGGATGGGAGCCCAGTATGCATAGCCAGTATGTGTTTGTGTAGGTTTATGTAGAGTTGCTCTGGGAGGGGCCAGGGCAAGCTTGCTCCAGTTTGGGAACTTGGATGGCCACTACCCAGGTGAGGGTCATGGGAGAGGCCCAAGAGATTATACGTCTGCCACCCAAGGCGTGATCTGGATAAAGCCCCAAGACCTACAGGAGGCACTCCAAGGGGGAGCAGGGTGGAACAAGTTCACGATGCAAAAGAGAGACCCTGTGAGAGGGGGTGGAGTGCAAGAGGCTAGATAAAGGAGGGCAGTGTGAATGTGCTTGTGAAAGGGGCCTGACAGTGAAGGCTAAGCTTCGTCTGGCTTTAGGCTGGGTGTATAGCAAGAACTTACGATGCCATCTGTGAGATATGGGCCACAGTGTAGGGAAGGTTCAGAGCAGTGAATAGCACCCCCTGGCATTGGGGCCTGTAATGGGTAATCTCCTGCATTTTCCACCAGTTATGACAGGATGGTCCCCTGTCACACAATCATTTGTCTTCACAATTGTATTGGATGATCCTAGAGATAGGGTGGTGCGGAGCCAGGAGGGGTTGGGTTCTGAGTCAGCCATGGAGGTAGAGAGGGAGGATTTTTTTGTGGTGCCCTCTCCACCCCCCTGCTGATTGGCTGAGGGGGCTAGTGCCCTGCTCCCACCAAGGGAATGTCCTGTATTCTGAGGATGTCAGTAGCTACTATACCTGGGATCTTACAGATATAAAGTCCATTGTCCTGCTTCAAGTCTCTCTGAAATATGCAGGATAAAATGTGCTAATGCTTTTTTCCCCAGGAGATGGCTGTGTGCATCTGTATGGCTATTATGGGTTATTCTGGGACTAATTGGCCAGGCTGTGTGCTCTTCCTGACAGAGGAGCAGTAATGCAATTAAAATGACTGGCATGCCTGTTTTGATCAGCATCAAACCCTGGAATAATCAGGCTTCTATCAAATGAGACATAGTTTTACAGCCATAGAGTTTGCATGAGCTCAACTAAAATCTTTCTGAAGTTAAATGGTTTGACTCATATGTAGAGGTCAGGCCTAAGAGGGGACCTCTGATCAACCGCATCAGTGGGAAGATAGAATAAACACTCTAGGAAAGGCCCTTCAGGCCTTCAAACAATCCCCCAACCATGTTAAATTCATCATCAAAAACAAACTCTCTTCTGATCAGCAAACACGAAGCAGAGAAAGACCCTATCTGAATAGCAAATGCAAAACCTGTCAACTGACCTTTACCATCAATACAGTAAACATCTTCCATAATGAAACTGGTAGAATTCCTAAATCCTTCACCTGCCTATCACAAAATATGATACATCTCATCCAGTGCAGCAGATACCCTCAGAGAAACTAGTTGGCTGTTGTTTACTGAGTGAAACTACACGTCAGTATACCCAGGTACAGGATCAGAACTTCTGTGTGGCTACAGCATGATAAAAAGTGTACATAAAGTGGAAAAAATGAGAGGGAGTAAGAGGAATTATGCAGGATAATAATAAAAAATAAAGTAAAGAAAGTCTCTATAGGATAGTTCAGGCACACTAATTTCTGTAAATTACTACTCTGCCATCCTTCTGGCATGAGGGGCTAAAGCAATAAGTAGTGGAATAAAATTAAGAAAAGAGAGAACTGGAATCATTTTAAACTACTTTACATTGGCCTAATTCTATTCCCACTTAAGTCAATGGGAGCAAAGTCAGTTCAATTCTGCACTAAGGATGGGATTTTTAAAGTGATTAATCAGAAAAATCTTCTTGACAGAAAGTTCTCTTTGGGAGCAGACAGACCTAATAACTGAAACATTTCCAAGTGAAGCATTCTTGGAAATGCTTCAAAGAAAATGTTTCAGCCAGGGAACATGTGTTGTTCCATGACTGCAGTGCTTAAAAAAAACTGCATCCCCCTCCAGCACCAGCCAGCTACCCCTCCTCTTCTCCTCTCATGGGGATGATAGGTAGAAGGGAGGAGAGAGCAGAGACACCAGGGTGGAAAGGTAAGCAGGGGTGGAGGAACAGCTGGAGCTCCCAAGTGTCTCCTCTTCCCTTGGAGAGGAGGGATAGATGGGATTGAGACTGGAGGGCTGACTCCAGCATTGGTGTAGACACTGGAAATCAGCAGGGATCTGGTGGAGAGAGGACAGTGGGTTATGCCTGCCTCCAGCAGTGGCTCCACTCCCAGCTTGACTCCTGCATGGTTTTCCTGTGTACACGTAACCACAAGTTGAACTAGATGAGGGGGTTGGATTAGAAGACCTCCTGAGGTCCCTTCCAACCCTAATTTTTATGATTCTATGAAATGCTCCAAAAAGTACTTTATTTCAAGAGGTACTGTTTTAAAACATTGCATCTACATCTGGATAGTTTCAAAAGATTTGTACACCTGTACAGCTCACTCTTTGAATTGTTTCAAAGCTGTTTGAGATGTCTTAATTCTTACATCTGTCCTTACCCTTACTAGGTTGGATATAGGGTGGCTTCTAAGGAAAGGAAAGCAGAGTTCCTTTCTCTACAACAGCTAAGGGGACTTTATCTAAAGTCCAAGTATCTGGAGATTTTCTCAAAAGACAGGATATTTTATTACTACAATAACTCAAAAGACTCTTTATTGAAATAGGATATTTTTCAATAAGGACAGCTTCATATTTATTAAAGTAGAATGAATGGCAGTGATTCATTTCACATTAAGAGTGAAAATAGTAATTATGTTCCAGTAAGCCTGATTGTCACTTATTTGATTCTCTGATTTAAATATTATTCAACCAAAAGGAATGTAATTTTAAATTTCAGAGCTAGAATATGACATATTTCAGGCGTATCCATGCTATGAAGGCATTGCCCATACAGCTATATTGGTTTACTTTTTTAACCAAGTCATGTATTAGAGGAGTTCATACAGGGTAAAGGTGTTGCTTTTTCTGATATAATAAAAACATCTCCCTGAATATTATATGGCATGGACATATGAACAATTTGCTATGGGGTATAAGGAGCAAGACTTTGCTGCATACCTGCTGCTCTGCGGTTGCCACCCTTGTGCCTGCTCTTACCACATGGGAAATGGAAGCTAAACCATGGTAGTTTATATGTTTGTAAAAGAGGGATACATTTCTGTAGTTTACCGTGTATATAGTATAGAGCGGGAGTATATACACAGTGGTGCATGATGAACCTCTTCCCCCTTTTGCACCAGAAATTGCATACATTATGGGTATGGACAAGCAAACATGTACCTGCTGAGTATCCAAGAGGCACTTTAATATATAATATGTGATGCTATAAAAAACTTCACAGTGTAGTGTACTCACAGTGAATAATACCTTACTCTGTGAGAAATCAATAGGTTAACTTAGAATAAAGCATTGCTTACTGTGTGTTAGGCTGGCAGAACTTGTTGATAAAGAAGAGTTTGAATATTATTCTTGTAGTACTGTATGGTGTTTGGAACAGGGTGTGCTTACCTAAGCCACATAAAACCAAATGTGAATATAGTAAGTCAAGTATATTTATCACACACTTCTATGTTTAGAAATAGCATAGGATCTTCTAAAACAAAGAACAGACAAATCCTTTTCACATAAAGATAAGGATTTATCCTTGCGAGTTGCCTTTTGAAACAGGAGCCCTACCTTTGAATGCAGCTCAAAGATCATCAGTAATGGTTTCATTCCAGAGCCCAGATTCATCACTGACAAAATGAACTACATCCTATTGCTTAGACTTGCTAAGGATCAGCAGTTAGGCAGAACAGAAGACTCAGGAGTGGCCCCGTGAAGCTTAGGGCATACTTCTACAACCTCTGCTTCTTCCCAGCATTACTATCAGATTTTCCATAGACAGAGATCCTGAATACAGCCCTACAGCACAACATCAATACCACTGCAATCCATCTACTTCAGATTCATCACTGTGGTTCAGAGACAATTTTGGTTCATTTGTTAAGAGCTCTAGAGTAATCATCATTAGGCCCAACTGATTTGAATACATCTAATTTGTGTGTATATTCTTTTAACCTGTTATTTCTTTATTCTGCCCCCAATTCCTATGCCTCTGATGCTAATTTTAATTTCCATATTTTCTTGTATATAACAGCTGCTGCTGCCCTATGTGCTACATAACAGGCTGGCTGGGGTACATGGTATCATAGTATCATAGTACTTAGGGTTGGAAGGGACCTAAACAGATCATCAGCTCCGACCCCCTGCCCCAGGCAGGAACGGGTGCTGGGATCATATAACCCCAGCCAAATATCTGTCCAGCCTCCTCTTGAAGACCCCCAAGGTAGGAGCGAGTACCACCACACTTGAGAGCCCATTCCAGAGCCTGGCAGCCCTAACTGTAAAGTAATGTCTCCTGATGTCCAGCCTGAACCTTCCCTCTAATAATTTGTGGCTGTTATTCCTAGTAAGCCTGGGTGGTGCCTGGGGGAACAGAGCTTCCCCCAATTCCCACTGGTCTCTGCTGGTGAGTTTGTAAACAGCCACCAGATACACTCTCAGCCTTCTCTTGTGGAGGCTGAATAGGTTCAGGCCCTTTAGCCTCTCTGTAGGGCTTGGAAAAAGCTACATGGGAAGGTTGGGTCCCAACCTCCTGTCTTGATCCACCAGGAGGACAGCTAGCAGCTAGCTCACTGCTAGCTGCCCCACTGGCAGATAGGGACAGGGGCCTGTCCCCACCCCTGCAGCTCTTTCCAAGCCCCATGCCTCAATCAGTTGATTGGGGCATGGGGCTCAGACCTGCCCCTGGCTGGGACAGTTCTTGGCCACCCTGGGCTGTGCAGGGAAGTCTGTATATGTAGCCTGGAGCTGGATGGACATTGCCCAAAAAGGACAGTTCCCAGCCACCTCCAGGCTGCATGTGCTTCCCTGTGCAGCCGGGGGCTGGCTGGGAACTGTCCAGGTCAGGGGAAAGTCCCAGGCAGTTTCAGGCTGGGCAGGGAACTGGCTCCATTCAGGGAGCTCCCAGCCCCTGCTCCATGATCACAATTGCGATTGCAGAATTGGGGACTGGGAGCTTGTTCCCAGCCCCCGCTCCGTGATTGCAGAGCATGGGTTGGGAACAAGCTCCCAGCCTGGTCTCTACCCCAGCACTGCAATTGCAGAGCTGGGCAGGGAACAGGCTCCCCTGCCCCTGCCAGCAGGGAGCTCCTTATCTCCCAGCCTGAGCTCCACAGTCACAGGGAGACCCTTATCTCTGTGGTCATGGGGCTCAGGCTGGGAGATAAGGGTCTCCCAGCACCAGTACTATGGTTGTGGAGCTCAGCCTGAGCATGATGGTGGAGTTGGGGGCTGGAAGAGTGGGACTTGGAGTCCCCTGCTGCTGGTGTAGGAGTACGTAGTCACCATGTAGACTCCTGTGGAGGAGCCTGCACTGGCAGCAAGCTGCTCCTGGGAGCAGGAAGCAATCTCCCACCTCCTGGTGGATGGCTGACAGGGATTAGATTTTGCTCCTGGTCAGGTGTCTACACGAGTGCTATGGTGATGTTACTAAACTCATGTAAATTTCCTACTTTTATTTTCAGGCAGAAAATTGACCTGGGTTTAGGGAGATTTACTGTGAAGTAAGCATGTCCACATGTAGACACACATGCTTATTTCACAGTAAACTATGCTAATGCGAAGTTAAGCATCTCACGTAGATCTGCTCAGTGTCTCTCTCTAAAAAGTGGAAAAGTACTTTTGGAATTATAGACCAATCAGTCTAACATCAACACTCAGGGTGTGTGCAAAGGTTACACTCAAATCAACCTAACTAGGGTTGGGTCAACCTAAGTACCAATCTGTATGGATGTTTGTGGATGTTATTAGGCAAAAAATGGCTGGCCCAATCTAACTCAGTTCATCTCAAGTGGTGAGCTAAGGTTAGCCTGATCTACTGAACATTTGTACATATCTGTAGTGCAGACCTCGGACAGGAAAAGCCCAGCCGCCTACCCCAGGCCCAGGGCTGCTCTTTTCCTCCCACCACTTGCCAACTGGGTTGTGCTTTTTTGGTCAGGAAGGAGTTCTTATTTTTAGCAACTAAAGGTTTGGGTTCTGTCTTTGCAGATAACCTTACAAATGACATCATTCCAATTGAAAAAGATTGGCGGTGCAAAGCTACCATGATATAAGGCAAAACAATAGAGGCCATAGGAATGGGTTCCCGTGTGCAGGGGCATGCAGTTTGTGCCTCCAAAAACTGCATGTGGGGAATGTGAAAATGTGTGCCCCTCTGGCAAAATTTGCTACTGGGAAATCCTGATAGCAAAAAAAAAAAACTTCTGGGAAAAATGTATTGCAGAGTATGCATCAGTAGCATTAACTGCAACAAATGGAGGGCTGGCCATCCAGGCTCCATGCTGCTGGATCTGTGCCTCTGCTGCACCAGGACACCAGGTAATACTGTGAGGCCAGCACAGGTGCTGGTCTTAGCCTCCCCTATCCAGGACAATTCATTGCACGTCAAAGCGCACATGCAGGGGCATGTGATGGGGCACAAAGCAATAGCACAAATTTGTGTTGCTGCTATTTGAGCCTCTATAAGCACATGCCCCTGCATGCAGGGGACCCACCCTAGGAGACTAATTTATATATCACATAAACCTTGGGAAAGATTTTGGGAGGACAGAATGCAGTAGTTGTTAAATTCAGCATGGTTTTATATAAAGCTGTAAGATTAATACAGCACAAATATCTTTCTAGTTATGCCAATTACAGTACACACATGAGTATAGCTCATATTTCAGAAATATTTGAAAGTGCAATGGGACTACTCAAGTGCAGAAGTGCTTACAGAACACATCTCATTTTGTAAATGAAGTTGGAGTAACAGTTGGTATAAGTTTCCTCTGGGATTTAGTGATTTCCTTGAAATAACTTCTTGACATTTTAATAATCTGATTTAATTTTCATTAGAATAAGGTTGATTTTACTAACTGCTGTATTTTACTTAGCACAGATGCAACAAGGAACATGATTTCTCTGGTTAGTGAGTCAAGTTTTTTGTGATATCTTCTGGTGGACCGACTGTACAGTTGATAGACAGGGTAGACGATCCTTCAGGTGAAAAATAAAATACAGTTAGTCCAATAAAAATATCACTTGCCTCTCATACATTTCTTGCACCATCATGGCTACAACAACATTCTGACCCTTATACAACCTGGGTTAGAAAGGTTGTACAGGTGGTCTTCTCATCCATCCTTCCGGTTAGCGGTTGCTGTTAGCATCAGGACACCTGCATCGGGGAAGCCAACCTGTGTCTCTGGAGCTGGTGCCATCATGCGGGTTTTGGTTTCTACAACCATAATCTGCACTTCCTTGAGAGAGGCATCGTGGGACTAGATGGTCCTCATCTCTCTTCTAAAGGTAAGAGTCTGTACTGGCTGATCTTCTAAAGGTAAGAGCCCCCCATCGGGGGGCTTAAATGTCCCTACACTAATGCTAGGAGCATGGGGAACAAGTAGGAGGAACTTGCACTCCTGCTTGCAAGCAACAACTTTGACCTGGTTGGACTAACTAAAACCTGGTGGGACCCTACTCATGATTGGGCAGTAAGCATTGGTGCTTACTGGTTATACAGATGGGATAAAGTGGGGGGTAGTGCTCTCTATGTGATACATCCTCTATAATCAAGATGGGATCAAAGGCGGGCAAAACCGAGGTACTGTGGGTCAGGATATATGGGGGTCAGCGGGGAAAAGGACTTGGTAGTGGGGGTCTACTGTAGACCGCCATACCAGGAGGATGAGCTAGACCTGGAATTCTCCAGACAGCTCTCAGAGGCCATACAGTTGAGAGATACGGTTGTCATGGGTGACTTAAACTACCCTGACATCTGTTGGGAGGAGCAGTCAGCCAAATCAAACTGCTCACGTAGGTTCTTTACCTGTATACAGAACCTCCACCTAACACAGGAGGTATACAGTCCTACTGGGGAAACGCCTTGCTGTACTTGGTGTGCTTGGTGTTAGCTACAGGGGAAGAACTGGTGGGGAATCTGCAGGTACAAGGTAACCTAGGGGATAGTGACCATCGATTGATTGAATTCGCTATCCAAAGGGGTGGGTAAACTAACTAGCAGGGCTGAAGTGCTAGACTTCAGAAAGGCTAACTCCAGTGTGTTCAGAAGATTAATTAGTGAGGAGTTAAAGCTCAAGAGCACTGGTGAAATGTGGGTCCAGGAAGAGTGGTCATTCCTCAAGGGAGAGATCCTACAGGCAAAGAAGGAGACCATAAAAGGTGGCACAGGGGCCAAGAAGCCCTCTTGGCTGATCAGGGAAGTCCAGGAAAGCCTAAGGGCAAAGAAAGAGGTATACAGACTGTGGAAACAGAGGGTAGCTACCAAGGAGGAGTATACCTCCTTGGCTCGCACTTGCAGGCAATCGGTTAGGAAGGCCAAAGCAGAATTGGAACTTAGCCTGGCAACAAAAAATAAGGACAAAAAAAGTCCTTCTTCAGGTAATAGGGAGAATAAGGAAGGCATAGGGTAGCATAGGACCCCCTACAGGACAAACTAGGGCAATCGGTGACAGAGGGGGACAAAGTTGAATTGTTTAATGAGTTCTTTGCATCTGTATTCCTAGACACAGACCAAGACAAATTTCCCAACTGGATCATAGATGGACACAGGAGGGACACCAACCCACAGAGTGTTAGTGCAGATTTAGTGAAGGGGCATTTGGAGGGGCTGGATGTGCTCAAATTAGCAGGCCGGAATGAACTTCATCCAAGGGTGCTGAAAGAATTGGCCAGTGTCATAGCAGAGCTGCTGGCACGGCTGTTCGAGCACTTGTGGTGCTCCAGTCAGGTCTGAGAGGACTGGAAAAGGGCTAATGTTGTCCCTATTTTCAAGAAGGGAAGGAGGGAGGAATTGGGAAACTACAGGCCAGTTAGTTTCACCTCTATCCTTGGGAAAACTCTGGAAAAAATCATTAAGAATCACATTTATGAGTCATAGTTAACTCCAAGATGAACATGAGTTGTCAATGTGATGAAGTGATCGACAAGGCTAAACTGCACTTTATCATGCATTAGCAGATGCATCATGAACAGGTCCAGGGAGGTGATGCTTCCCCTCTATGTGGCACTGGTCAGGCTGCAGTTAGAGTACTGCATCCAGTTTTGGGTGCCGCACTTCAAGAGGGATGTGGAGAATCTTGAGAGGGTTCAGAGGAGAGCGACTCATATGGTCAGAGGCCTGCAGGCAAGGCCCTCCGAGGAGAGACTGAGGGACCTAGATCTCTTCAGCCTTCACAAGAGAAGGCTGAGAGGTGATCCTGTGGCTGCCTATAAATCCATCAGGGGAGGGCAGAAGGCAATAGGGGATGCTTTATTTACTAGGGCATCCCTTGGAGTAACTAGGAACAATGGCCACAAATTGATGGAGAACAGATTTAGGAAGAACTTCTTTACAGTAAGGGTTGCCAGGATCTGGAATGGATTTCTAAGGGAGGTTGGTGGTCTCCACTACCCTGGGGGGTCTTCAAGAGGAGACTGGACAAGCACCTAGCAGTGGTCATCTGGTGCCAGTGTTCTTTCCTGCCCAGGGCAGGGTGTTGGACTCGATGACCTACTGAGGTCCCTTCCGACCCTATGAATCTATGAAGACTGCACTGTGGCACTAAGGAAGCAGCACAAAGCCTGCAGCACCCTCTCAGGGGGTTTGGGAAGAAGACTCTGGACTGATTGTGAGGTATCTTTTATGGACTATGTGTCCAAAAAAGATACATGTGTTACTGAGTACTGATTGGTGTAAGAGGATTCCTGTGAAGTAAGTGTGCCCAGGAAATAAAGGATTGAGTTGTGTTTAGAGACTGCGAGAGGCTTGGTGAAGGACTGTTTGAGCTAAGCAAATCCTCTAACCTGCTACAAGGCCATACCATGTGGGATGTGTGAATAGCCTAATTCACATTTGTTCTGGCAGCTACACTATGTGGATAGTACACTCGAATCCTCCTACATCTTCTTTACAATTTCTCAGCAGGTGGAAACACCAGTCCTACCTGTTTCTATGGACTCAAAGCCCAATTTAGTGGCATAAAACATTTGAATATCCCTTTGCTCCCCAGCTCACACTTTCAGTGTTTCTATAGTATTTTAATAGACATGATAGAGGTGCAATTGCCTAGCATATGAATGGGATATGAATGAAGGGGCTGGTACTCTTAAGGAGAGTATTTAGACTGCCTTTTACTGCAAAATATTGTGATATTCATGGGCTATTTATAAACTTGAATATTTCACTCCTGATTTGAATTCAAGTTTATGCTCGTAGTTGCTCTTCTGCAATATGGAGCATATCCTACCGCTGAACCCTAGGCAGGTCTCCCGATAGTGAAACCAGTTTCAGACAAATGGGGAACATTCTTTACCAGGTTCTACAGAATCCCCAAACACAAAAGCTCCTTCTTCTCTCTTGCCCTTCTTCTCAATATATCACTGCTGAGTTATACAGACTAGACACTTAAGATGTCTAGGGATCTGGCTGGATAAGAGTTAGAGAGGGATTTGTTTATCACCATCTCCAGAGTTCTTACAGATCACTAATTACAAAAAATCACTTAATGTCATTTCTATTGAGAAGATGGATGTAGAAATTGTTGCTTAATAACCCCAGTAACAAAAATATTTTAAAATTCGACTAGGGCTGTCTTTCAGGATTTAGAAAAATAACAGAGGAATTAGTGTGGGAGTAGGAGGACATCTGATGATAGCTTCCAAGATTTTATCTTTCAGCACTGATAGCAATCCTAATTTGCTATCATAAAATGTAAATCCATAAACAAATCTGCTTTTCTTAACTTCTTAGCAACCCACACCTGCCATTTCCCTCGTAAGCTTTTTCATCTCAGGCCATTGGGTAATATTTGAGCTGTCTAACAGTATCATTATGACTTCTACCTCGACCCTCCCATTCCTCATTTGCAGTTTGGGGTTGTGTGTTTCAAACATCTGGTGTTTATTGCCCATTCCACAGTTTCTGATTGAGCTTCCGAGAATGTTGTCAAGATGAATGTTTAGACACCAGCACAACGATTGCCGTGCCAATCAGCCAGTCCTTGGCACAATGCAGATATGCCACACTGCTTATATCCAGGAGTAGTGCATGGTATTTGAGGGTGTTGTTAGGCATGGCAAGGTCATTATCTAGTCATGACCTATACCGCCTAGTTTAATGGAGTTCCAGGATATGAGTCTTACATGCTCCCTTGATGCACGGAATTACTGTCATTTCTTGTAATGACAATGGACAAAATGATTTTTTTTTCTGGGAGACAATATTGGTTTTAAAAGAATATTACATATCACAGTTACATTTCATCAAAATAGTGTTTATCTTCTCTGTAGGATTACAATTCTGTGTGGTGTATGTTTTTAGCTTTTCTCATGACTGTAGCCAGTGATTCACAGTGAAGGTTGGGTGCTGATTACTGAACTTGTCACAACTCCAGTTGTGATAGTAGAGTGTTGCAAGGAGTTGTTGAATACTCAGTCTGTTGTTGTTGATGCACTGCTTAATAGTCAGACAAGTATTGATGTTCTAACTACAAACTTACTCTAGAAGTAATCCTGGAGGTTGTATAAATGTTGAAAAATGGCAAAGTAATGGTAGGGTTGGGTGCTGATTACTGAACTTGTCACAACTCCAGTTGTGATAGTAGAGTGTTGCAAGGAGTTGTTGAATACTCAGTCTGTTGTTGTTGATGCACTGCTTAATAGTCAGACAAGTATTGATATTCTAACTACAAACTTACTCTAGAAGTAGTCCTGGAGGTTGTATAAATGTTGAAAAATGGCAAAGTAATGGTACTGGAAAAGAAATCTGTAATTTGGGAGGAGAGAGCTGTTCCTCAAGAACTCAGATGCGACATAATTAAGATCTACATGAAAAAAGCCAATTAAATAAAGTGAAATAACTATCAGGGGATTTTGTTAGTAGCAACTGCTGATTAAAATGCTAGTTTAGTGACTCCTGACCTAACTGCTCTTGCACATCTTGCATGGCAAAATCCATCTCAGTGTGGTTTTAGAGAGTCAGGGGATGGAGGACACAAACTTTGCTGTGTGACAGATCAAAGGAAGCTGTAATGGACAGAAATATGATCTCTGTATAGCTTTTAGGGATGACAAGCAAGCTTTTGATCTGTCTCCTAGAGCAGGGATGGGCACAATATGGCTTGCAGGCTGGATCCAGCCTAACAAAGGATTTTTATTTGGCTTGCAATGGGTCCCTTGGCCACACCTGACCCAGGTGCAAGGGGCAGCCCAGGCTGTGGTGTGTGTTGTCAGTCCTGCTACCCCCAGATGCACGGTACGCTTGGGGTGGCATGCCAGCCAGACTTGCTTCCCAGCATCCCCTGCAGCTGTGACTCCTTCTAGCTGCCACTGACAGTCTTTATCACCAGACCTGGCACCTGGCCTGTCTGCTATGCACCCGTTGCTGGGGATGCCAGATGATGCAGGTGAGTGGGATCTCCATGGAGACCAGCTGGGACACCCATGGGCAGGGCATTCTGGTGGATGGGATGGGGCTGGAGGCAGGTGGGAAACAGTGGATTGGGTGGGTGGGTGGGGCTGGGGCTGGGATCATGGGGCAATGACAGCATGGGGTCATGCTAGGAGTGCATCACAGCTCTGCCCTGGCCCCATGTTGCTACTGCCCACAATCCTGGTTCCACCTGCCCATCTCACTCCTGGATGCCACTTCTCATCCATCCACAACTCCATCCCTTCTGCTTGCCTGAGAACACCTGCCTGTGGGGGTCCTGGCCTGGTCTCCATGGAGACCCCACCTGCTCAACTACTCTAGGGCTTTAGTGAGTTTTGGTGAGTTGTTGCAAGCAGGAGGAGGGAGGGGAGGGGGTGACCCAGTGTGCAACAGCTCACCAAAACCCCTGAATAATTGCCCACTGCTTCCTACAGTTTGCTTTGCAGGCCATATTATCCTGAAAAGCTCCTCATGGTCTTGTCAACTGCATGAAGGAATGAATATCAGATTAAGGAGCTATTTGAACATTTCCCTGTGATTAACAGAGTAATAGAGGCTGACTTCTGAGTACTCCTGGCCCTCAGCCACTTGCTTTGGGGACTGCATGCTGTGCTGAGATAGCACCCCTGCACTGTGCTGCATGAGCCCCTCCCCACCACGTGGCAGATGACCTTCCTACTACATTTTGTGGGGTATCCTTGTTCTCTGAGCCTCTGGCTGAAGTCCCATTCAGCTCTGTGTTGCACTGCTCTCTGACTGTAGAGAGCTTTAGGATCACAGTTAGTTAGTGGTAGCTGGACAAAGTGAGTCTGAAGACAATGTGAAATCAAGGTTTCCTTCAAAGTTGAAGTTTAGCAGGCTGTGGTTCTTGCAATTTTGCTTTATGGGCATGAAACCTGGACACTATAGACCCAGCAGCTGATAAAAGCCCACCAAAAATTCTAGTATTCTCCCCTAGATGGTTTGACCAAATATTCAATGAATAGGTGTTGCAGTGAGTTGTTAGAGCACTGAAGCACTGGTAATAAAGGCACAGTTCTTTTGGGTTGGGTACATTGCACACATGGGGAATGAAGACACAGACTGAGAAGGTGCTGTATATGAAGTTGGGATATGGTCAGTGAAAACAAGGCTGTCATCTTTGACCAGTGACAGTACTGATCTGAAGAAAACCTCTAAGCTTAAGGAAGGATAGTAGCAGAAGCCATAGGCTTTAGTCAGAACACTAAGCTTAAGGAAGGACAATAGTGTGAATTGGAGAGCACACATTTATGGTGGCATCTTGGGGAATGTGGTTGAGGATCTTTCCCCGGGAAATTGGTCTAGAGTCATATACATAGTCACCATACCAATAGGAATCTCTTGATTTGATGTCTTTTCAGGCTATGATGGCAATACTGATTAGCTTTAGATGGCTTGGCAGAATCATCCCTGGATCTGGGGGACCATTGGCAATGACAACAGTAGGATCTTCCGTGTCCTCAGTATTTTGAAAATTAATAAAAGGTCAGTTTCCTACAGAAGAAAGCTTAGAAGCTATGGTTCCTATTCTTAACATATGGTTTAATTTTGATATCATTGAATAAACCATGCAGGAGGAGAAGAGCTAATCACAAAGAACTTCATACACGGTCAGTCCACTAAGTCTGAGCATTTGCCTACATCAGTCTGATCACAGGATTGTGGCCTATATTTGTAAAGCACTAACTAAAATAGAAACCAACATAATACATTATTGTAATCATCAGTTAACACATAGCATTTTTAATATATCAGTTATAATACTGTTAACTAAATTAAGTCTTTGAAAAACAAACTGAAGGGGTCAGTCCTTTGGTAACTCTGTTTTCTCAACAGTCCTAATGGCTTAGTAAAAGACAATGTAATCTCTCAAAGTTTATTTTTCAAATCATATTGAGACTGGGGGAAAAAACCTGATTAGTTCCTGTACATTACCACAAGGTGACCAGTGTTTGATGGTTAACTCTTTATCTAAGTATTCTTTATTTAGCTTCCTTCCTGTATTCATAAGGGTTAAAGTCAACAGTGGCATTATTTTCCACTGCAGGTTGAGCTTCAGATGAAGTATGTTTTAAAAAACGAAACAAACAAACAAAACCACCAAAATGGCAGTAGTCCATCGTTAGCATTTTATAGAACCTACTCTTCAACTAATTCAATATTTTAAAAAAATGCAGATGCCAATTTAGTCTCACATCTCTTGTTTGAAAGTTGCATTCTATAATTTTAATGCAGTCCTCCTTTGGTCCTCATTTTCAGGAAATAACAACCTGAGTTTGAGAAATATGCTGCCACCTTTGTTTCATTGGTCTTTCCAAAAATCTTTTGTGTGTTGTCAATCAGGAAAACACATTTCAAAATAGAACACAGTACTATATGCCATGAAGAACATGGTCTTAGACTGCTGAAACTAAATGGTCATTGCCTTTCTTCCTCAGCTATTCCTAGAACTATTATGAAGATAAGAAAAACGCTACATCTTGTATCCTGCTCCATATTATAAAAAGAAATACTTCAGTGAAAGGGATACTGCAGTCACTGCATCTATTACAAAGACTAATACAAGACTATTTGCTGACATAAAGTCCTACCCCACAAATAGTACAGCTTCTCCTGTGAACTGATATGCATACTTTATTGGTAGACTTCCCAGTGTGGTCTTCAACAAGAGCAGGTCAGGTCAGGTTCACTGATACTGGACTTCACAGTATACAGTACTACCTGAGGCTGTGTTAACGCTGAGTGTTGGGTGATGGTTAAATAAACTAGCTGCCTCTAGGGTGCTAATAGCTTTGGGAGAGAACCTTAAAGGGGGTACTAGATTTAATGGTGGAGACAAAAGGCTTCCAAAATGTTCTGGAACTTTGGTCTACTCCATGATGGAGTAGACTGAGCTCTTAACCCTCGTTGGTAGCCAGTTTAGGAGTGGAGCCCCAGTAGATGGGCACATGGATAATCTCCTTTGCTTCAGCATCTGATGCATCCAAGAGGGTTTCAAATGGCACCTGTCTTTCCTTTGGATTAAACCAGCAAGGCTGAGAAGAGGACACTGGTGTGTGGCCAATCCAGAATCTCCATATACCATGCCCTGGAGAGATTACTCCAGCTTCACTTTTATCTTTTGCAGATGTTCAATGAGCTGATGCCTTTATTGGCACAAATCTATTGTCTTGTGAGGCAGACAAGATGGCTATTGTCTCAACCAGAACAAATTGATTAATTGCATCCATAACACCTGATTCCCAATACTTTGTAAAGGGAAATCAATTATTTTATTCTAGATTGAACTGTCACACTGAACCCCTACACTGAGCTGGGGCTTTTTGCTTCAGCGCACGTGCTCGGACATGCACTTTGTGTTGGAGCAAATTGTGCCGCTAGGGACAAAAAAACACTGCCTGGCTCCTCCTGGATCTTCAGTTAGGGGGAGCTAGAGCTCGGGGCCAACACCTGTGCTGTCCCCTGCACTATAAAAAGCTGCCTTGTCCTGGCCCCAGCAGTATAAAAAGCCACCCTGCAAGTAGCTCAGAGCTACTAGCTCTCAGGAGCTTCTGGGGCCCAGTCAAATGGTATCTGGAGACACTACCCCTTGTGTCAGCTGGACTGCTGAAGCAGCCCAGAGAGTTCCCTGCACTCTCTACCCACTGCAGCAGTCTGGCAGTGGGGGCTGCTGCCTGGCTGTGACCTGCTGCACACCTGCCAGACTCGGATGGGAACTGCACAGCCAGTAGAGACATCTGCCGCTCTGGCCCAGCTGCCAGTGGACTATGGTTGCAAGGTTGGCCTTTGTACGGCACTACTACCATGTGTGTCCCCTACCCGGCCATCTGGGCAGCTATCACCTGGAAGATGTTTTGGGTGTGGTGGCCTGCTTTGAACTGTCAAAGCATGTCCTCCGAGCCCCATTTGGCCAGGAGGTCAGCCACAGCCAGATGGGTCCAAGGTGTCAGCTCTGAGCAGGCAGGATCCTGCCACTGGCCTGCCTAGCAGGAATTCTGGTGTTTCCTATAGGAAAACTGAAAAATCCCTGATAAAAAAATCCCCAAATCACTCTCCAAAATACCCCCAAATCCATGCTCCTCCACAAGTAAAACAAAAGACCACTATAAAGAGAGAGAGAGAGGCACCATCACTTAAACACCCTCCCTGAAAAAGAACAGAAAAAAAAAGGAAAAAAAAAGCCTCTGCTTACCTGAGAAACAGGGGTGGCAGGGCTACAGGGCCTCCTTCAGAGTCCCCCGGGCAGCACAGGACAGCACAGGGGCAGCAGGGTCCAGGCTGGAGCTGCTGGGGCTGTCAGCCTGCCCCACACTGTGTGGGCAGGGCCCTAGGCAGCCAGATGGCAGCTACAACTGCTGGTAAGTGCTGTTTTTTTTTTTTTTTTTAAAGTAGGGGGTGGGGGGTTGGGGGGATGGGGCCAAACAGAGCAGAGGTCGGGGGGGGCTCAGGGGGGCTGGCGGGGTTGGGGCTGGCTGCGGCAGGGCTGGCGGGGGCTGGTGGGGGTCAGTGGGTCTGGGAAAGTGGACAGGGTCATCGGTGGTCCCCCCCACAGTCCCTTCCCCCCTCCTCCAGCCCCCCCAACCCCTTACTCACCGGCACTGGAGCCCTGGTGCTGAAACACATGACCTGGCCTGCCACGTGTTTCAGCACCAGGGCAAGGGGCAACCATAGAGACCCTCTGGCAGCCAGAACGTCTCTGTGGAGGACCCAGCCTCCAGTTTCCTTAGGGCACAGTCTCTTTTTTAAAATTTGCTTTTTTTAGACCCTGTCCAGGGGTCTAATTTTCTCCCCAAGCTGCAAGTTTGCAGCGTGGGGAACATTTTTTTGTTCCCGCCCTGCCTCAAAGGGGTTTGAGGTGGGGCAAGAGGCATATGTGTGCTCGTGTGGACATGCCCGATGACTGTATGGTACACTTTTAAAGGAATTTGGACCAATGGGCCAGAAGGACTGCTCTAGATCTTTAATGGCTTATCTAAACAAAAGTTAATATTGATGGAGTCATTGTTAATTTCATGTGCTTTCTTAAGCAGGTTTTGATAGCTCCAGAATAGGTTCTGAAGCATAGCCCAACTCAAGAGGGATGTGGACAGCATGGAGAAGGTCCAGAGGAGGGCCACTTGCATGATCAGGGGGCAGCAGGGCAGGGCCTACGAGGAGAGGCTACGGGACCTGAACCTGTTCAGCCTCCTACAAGAGAAGGCTAAGGGTGGATCTAGTGGCCTGTTACAAACTAGAGGGGACCAGCAGGCATTGGAGGAGTCCCTGTTCCCCTGAGCACTACCAGGAGTGACTAGAAATAATGGTCACAAGCTGGCAGAGGGTAGATTCAGACTGGACATCAGGAGGCACTACTTTACTGTCAGGGCGGCTAGGATCTGGAACCAACTTCCAAGAGAAGTGGTGCTGGCTCCTACCCTGGGCGTCTTTAACGTTTGACCCCAGTACTCTTTCCTGCCATGGCAGGGGGTCAGACTTGATGATCTGCTCAGGTCCCTTCTGACTCTACTAACTATGAAACTATAAACTTGCAGGGATTTGGAAAAAAGCCAGAAAGAAATGTGAACAGCTTTGTAAGTCCCTTCAAGAGCTCTCTCAGGGGATCAATAGATTCTGAGACCAAAACAATCTATTTATTACTTGGAGGACAAATATTTCCATAGAGGAAGTTGTATATGAATAACTTTGTTGGGGCTTCAGTAACAAGGGGAAGACTGTACATTTAGCCATTTCAAAGAACTGTACAATCTTCCATCGTTATTTTTCATTCTCATTTCTTGCTTAATGAGTCCTACTAATTCATTTGGTGTTTCTTTTTAAATAAAGAATTTGATGTACTTAGAATCTGACCCAATCTGCTTGTCTTGCTGCCTTCCATTTTAAATATTAACAGTGCTGTCAAGATGGCATCAGCATAGTGTAAAAGGTGATGTTTCATTCTTTCAGTCATAGCAAAATATCTATGGAATTCAGATCATTAAATAAAGTAGGAGATATATTTAACATGTCTTTCAGTGACATGAGAATTAGCTAGTGTCTCTGGATATCCATTGTTCAAGAATATATGTAGAGGGACATCATCATTCCTAGCTTTCATTATATTTATCTTCTCTAATATCACCTCTTTGCTCCCAGATAAATTTGTTGATAGCTTAATTTGGCAATGAGCTGACAGCTAAATTTTAATGAAAATACTTTAAACTTGGAAACACCTTACTATTGTTCTAGATTGTTAATTGATGCTTGCATTTCAAATGTGAAAAGCAAAGATGAGCTGTGATATTTTTCCAATCACTGACGGTGTCATTGAGGAGATGTGTCCCTTGGTACAAAAATCTCTTGATTGAGAGCTCTTACCCACTACAGTGCCTGACTGATAGTGAGGTATGTGCCTGAAATTATTGTTATACACATTTTGAGTATTCTGGACTTAATTCACTTATCAAAATATAAACTAAGATGGATTCAAAATGTAAAAACTAAGCAAAAATATCAAACAGTGAAAAGTTCTTATACAATGTTAAATTAAAAGCAGCTTCTTGGTTAGTGGTTATTTTTATTTCTTGGTATGAAAAGTTTTCAATTGAGGCTACCAAAGTAAAGAAGATTTTTGAAGTTAGTTAGCTTAAAGATACCCATTTGAAAAAATGACAGTGTACTGTAAAATAGCAAGAGCAGAACTAGTGGGCATGTCTACATGAGATGCTCAGCTGTGCAGTAGCATAGTTGACTGCAAAGTAAGCATGTGCGTCTACATGTGCACATGCTTACTTTGCAGTAAACCTCACTAATCCTGAGTAAATTTGCTACCTGCAAATGCAAATAGCAAATATACTTTCAACTAGCAATGTCACAGTAGAGCTCGTGTAGATGCCTGATGGGGAGCAAATCTGCTCCTGGTCAGCCGTCCACCAGGGGTGGGAGATTACTTCTTGCCCTAGGGAGTTGTCTGCTGCTGGGGCGGGTTCCAGTGGCAGAGCCAAGGTGAGGACTATGTCCCCCAGCCCTGGCAGCAGGGAGCTCCAAGCACCCTGTTCTGAGATTGCGATTGGGGAGTGAGGACTGGGAGGTCCTCATTTCCTAGCCCCCACTCTGCCATTGTGATCAGGGATTTGAGTGGCTGCAAGACCCTTATCTCCAAGTGCCAGATGGTTAAAGTACAGCCAGCTCTCCTGGATTCCTCTCCCCCTCTGTCTGGCTTCCCAGGGAATCCTGCCCATAAGTTCCCTGAGTGAGCTGAAATCTGCTTTTCTGATGTCCAGGGTCCTTATGCTGCTGCTCTCCATCCTTCCTTTCCTCAGGATGCTGAGCTCAATCATTTTGTGGTTACTGCTGCCCAAGTAGCCATCCATTACTACATTCCCCACCAATTCTTCCCTGTTTGTGAGCAGCAGGTCAAGAAGAGCATGGCCTCTAGTTGGCTGCTCCAGCACTTGCACCAGGAAGTTGTCCCCCAAACTCTCCAAAAACTTCCTGGATTGCCTGCTCACTGCTGTAGTGTCCTCCTGGTAGATGTCAGGGTGATGAAGGCCCCCATGAGAACCAGGGCCTGTGATTTGCATACAAAGAAACCTCTCCAAATACATTGTCTCTCATTAGTGTGCTACCAAAAGCAGCATGTGCTCAGAAATGGAAACCGACTATAAAGTTAATTTAAATGTAGTAAACACTGACCATGACTAAAACATATCAATGGGAGATTTGCTTTTCTTTTTTTGGCCCTTAAAAAACAAAATAACCCCGCCTCAGATCTTGATCCATCATGGCTGACCATTCTGTGCATTCCATCATGAAAAGAATGGATTAAACAGAGGAGTTTTAGTAGATAATCTTTTCCAATCATTCAAAGAGGTCTTTTTTGCTGACAATATCAAGGGCCTTAGTTAGGTCAATGAAAGGGATGTAGAAAGGTCTCCTTTATTTCTTACATCTTTCTTGGATTTGTTGGAGTGAGAAGATCATATCTATGGAGTAAGTAGAAACAACAGTCACAAACTGATGGAGAGCAGATTTAGATTAGACATTAAGAAGAACTTCTTTATGGTAACGGATACCAGAGTCTGGAATGGGTTTCCAAGGGAGGTGGTGCTCTCCCCTATCTTGGAGATCTTTAAGAAGAGACTGGAAAAACATTTGGCTGGGGTCATCTGGCCACAGCACTCTTTCATGCCCAGGGGCAGGGTATTGGACTCGATGATGTTCCAAGGTCCCTTCCAAACCTAGAAATCTATGAAATCTATGGTGGACCTACTAAGCTGTATTGTAACTCATGGTAAACAGTCAGCAAGGATCTGAAGTCTTTTGAGCACTACCTGAACAATTATCTATCTAACAGTGCTTAGTAGTGAAATGCCATGATAGTCATTACAGTCACTGTTGTCCCTTTAATTCATATACAGAGTGACTGTATTGGCATCTTGCATGTATCTTGTGGCATTGTCCCTACTGTGCAGCAGTGAGTAAGAAGCTTGTATAGGTGGGGAAGAGGCACAGTTTTCCCTGCACTTGATCATTTCTTCAGGACTGACATCTTTTCCTGGAGGCCTTGCCAATGGCCAGATTGTATATGGACTTACTTAAGTCCTCAACAGCTGGAATATTATCAAGCTCTTCAAGGACAGACTGCCAAACAATGAAATCAAGGGCTGTGTCAGTGACATCACTTTCCCTTGAACAAAGTTCAAGATAATGTTCTACCTATCTTTCCATCTGTTGCTTTTGTTCTGTTATGATTTTTCCTGATGCTGTCTTTACTGGAACTGACTTCTTTGGAGTTGGACCTATCACCTCCTTGTTTCCATCATACACTCCTCTGATATCAACTGCAGATTGCAGGAACAGAGGAAAGCAAGGAGTGCTGTCCAACACATCTCAAGATGCTGCACCAGTGATTACTGGCTGCAACGTGAAAGGAAATTCTGAGGCATTCTTCTTGTGATTTAACATAGACCTTTGAGAAAATTATCAAGGAACACATCTGCAAGGGCTCGGCAGGGAAGGGTAATGCTCAGGGGCAACCAACATGGGATTGAGGGCAGATCCTGCCTGACTAACCTGGTTTCCTTTTATGATCGGGTCACAAAGTCCCTGGACAAGGGCGTCAAGGTGAATATCATCTTCCTGGACTTTTAAGAAGGCCTTTGACACTATTTACCACCACATTCTCTCAAAAAAACTAGGTGACTGTGGCATTGATGCCTACAGAGTCAGATGGGTGGTCACACCCAGAGGGTGGGGGTGGATGGGTCGTTTTTGACCTGGAGGGATGTGGGCAGCGGAGTCCCCCAGGACTCTTTCCTGGGGCCTGTACCATACAACATCTTTATTAGCAATCTGGATGTGGGTGTGGAAAGTATGCTGTCTAGATTTGCTGATGATACCAAGATGTGGGGGCAAGGTGGGCATGCTGGAGGGGAGGGACAGAATCCAGCTAGATCTAGACAGGGCAGGTGGCTGGATGAGAATAGGATGGAATTCAATGCAGACAAGTGCAAGATACTGCATCTAGGGTGAAGGAACCAGGAACACACCAGGCTGGGGAACACCCTTTTTGTCAAATAGTGGCAGAAAGGAGATCTTGGAGTCATTGTTGACTTCAGGATGAACATGAGCCACTAGCCATGTTCATGAGGAAGTGGTCAGTAAGGCTAACTGCATCCTTCCCCTCCTTGTGGCATGCATCACAAGCCGGTCCAGTTGGAGGTGATCCTTGCCGCACTCTGTGAGGGATGTGGTCAGGTCACAGTTGGAGTACTTAATATGTCCAGTTCTGAGGATATGCATAATATGACACTTCAAAAGAAACTTGTATGATTTCATGGCTTAAGCATCTGAGAGAATTAACTTCTAGTCCTATCAAGTCCAAATTTTGCTTTGAGAGGGCCACTCACATGGTCCAAGGAGGGGCAGTCAAGAGGGCAGGGCCCTATGAAGAGAGGCTAAAAGGCCTGAATCTATTCAGCCTCCACAAGAGAAGACTGAGAGGGGATCTGGTGGCCATTTACAAACTCACCAGGGGGGACCAGTGGAAATTGGGTGAGGCTCTGTTTCCCCTGGCACCACCTGGGGGTTACTAGGAATAATGGCCACAAATTGTTAGAGAGAAGGTTCAGGCTGGGCATCAGGAGGCATTACTTTACGGTTAGGGCTGCCAGGCTCTGGAATGGACTCCCAAGGGAGGTGGTTTTCTCTCCTACCTTGTGGGTCTTCAAGAGGAGGCTGGATAGATATTTGGCTGGGGTGTTGTGACCCCAGCACTCGTTCCTGCCCGGGGCAGGGGGTTAGACCTGATGATCTGGTTAGGTCCCTTCCAACCCTAAGCACTATGAAACTATGAAATCATAGCAGTTTTTTTCACCTTGATAAATAGAATCAATTAATGTGAGTGTGTCTTGAACCAATCTATTTTTTTTTCCTGATCTGCTTGCCAAATATGAAGTTAGATTTTCTTTGGTTTCAGTTTAACTTTAGTGACCACAAGCAAGTGATCAGTATTGTAGTCAGTAGCTATGAGTACAGAGGACATTATTGAGATTGAACCACCTGGTGATGATGAGGTTAAACTGGTGCCACTGGTTGGATGTTGAGAGAACTCTATGATACCTTATGGCATGACTTAATTTGAAAGAATGAGTTGGTGATGCACAAGTTTTGATAGGAGCAGAACTTCAGCAGCCTTTGTCTATTATCAATATCCTTCCTGCGTTATGTGGGCCTAGGCAAATTGGCCAGGATTTGGTTTTCATTTTCTCTTTTATTAATAAAGTACTTTTTACTTAGTAGTCCACTATCTTCTCTTCATACTTATAAGTACTCTTGCCATTCCTCTTAAAATCACCATCTAATATTAAATAATCCTGATTCTTTTTCTCTTCTACTTCTCCTTGAAATGTTAACTGATTTAAATTTGTCTTTAGTTTTCTTCTGCCACAACCTATCTCCCTTTCACAGTGTTCTAATTAAACATTTTTGATAAACAAATAAGCTTTCAAATTTCTTTGTATCAAAAGCAAGTACACAGCCTACTTTTTCAGATATTATCATATCATTCTATTTACTTGCCCTGTTTCCTTTAATTAAAAATTTGCTACAAATACTAATTAATATTGCGCAGTAAGATTATATAAAGACTTCCTGGATGATTCACACTTCTTATTTTCTGCTAATAGTTTACAACCCCATATTATAGCAAGACCCCCCCCCCACCAAGATGGAAGAACATTTTTTAACATTATTCACTATTTGCTCAGACAGTGGCAGCAAGTCCATGGAGATTCTTAATAGTAATAACCTAAGTAATAATTAAACGTATTTTAAACAGTGTTGTCTCTTATTATAAAAGTGGGAGAAGGTCATTAGTCAAACGCAACATCATAACTAGTTGCATGGTGACAGTATACTTGGGATACAGGGCTGTCAACCCAAACAAATTTTTTTTAATGACAACACGCAAAATTTTACTGACATCCAAAATTTTTTTTAAATGGACATGCATCTTATACAATGCAAATGCAACCCTTCTTCTAGGGTCTATGAAGTAACAAGGTCTGAGTTCAAATTTATGGGTTTAACATCAACTCTAGAAAGAAAGTTTAGTTGTCAGTAAAAAGTTTGCAGATTGTCAGTAAAAAAAAAAGAAATCATGGGTTGCAAACCTGAATGACTGCAGCAATATTTCCACACTATACTGACTCTACACACAGATACCCTCAACCATGCCCCACTGTGCTGCCTCCCCATGTCAGCCCCATCCCACCAGCCCTGCCCTCCCCATCCTGGCATGGGCCTTCCACCCACTGCCTCTTCTACCCTCCCAGGCCAACAGCTCCATCCTGGCTGCAGTGCCTCCTCCCAGTCCTGCCTGGGGCTTCACAAACCTGCTGACCTGCAAGGCAAGAAGTGTTACATGCAGGCAATGGGATGAAGCAGCTGTAGCGTATGGCCGGAGAGAGGGAACTATATATATTTATGTTGAGACAAATTATGTCAGGTAAACACAGGCCTGAGGCTGGGGAAATGCACAGCTGCACCACCTTGAGAAGATCATCAGGAAGAATCCTATCTCAGGAAGTGTAATCTTTGTTGGAGGTTTAATGACAGATTGTGACCACTCTAAATAATGGTACATCCTGCTTCTCTGAGCACCCAGTTTGCTCTGTGGGTCACTGTGAATATGGAAACATTGTGCTCAATCAGTCACAGGGGCTAGAATTTTGACAGACATAATCCTCAAGTTCTTATCTGAATAATAGTGTGGATTTTTGTACACTAGACATAAATCTTCACTTCAAGACAATGATGCCCAGAAAAGTACAAGTTAGTTGAAAGCCTCCATCTTTTCAAAGAGCATTAGCCTTCATATATTTATTCCAAATAAATTATATTTCTGTTTTCTTTTCTATGTGCAAGTATATATTGCTAGCTTCACAGATGATGTCTTACAACCTTAGTATTATTGTTAAAAGCACTCTTGTTTATGCTCCCTTCTATGCTAATTGGCAGCAATTAAGAAAGCTAGTGAGAAATGAATGCTTGATTATTCATGGAAAATTTCAGCTGTAACATGAAAAACATTAAATTACATTTAAAAGCCAGTGGTAGGGCATAGAATGCACATAAAAGATGATTGTATTCAGTAAGTACTCTAGCTGCAACTAAGGATTTTTGTTCATTCTCTGGAAATTGTTAGCTCTTAGAGGTTATTTACATAAGATATCATCCTGTCCTGGGTAACAAAAATATGGGAGTCTAACAACTTGGTGAACCTTATTTACACCCTTTTAGAAATAGATTCCTATAGCAAGATTGGGCCTCGGGGGTGACCGTAATATTCCCTGGTGGCTGTGCAGCTCCTGTCTCAGTCTGGTTTCCTGGGACTCCTCTCTTTTCCCTCGCCTTTCATGCCTTGATGTAATTAGTTGATCTGTGGAAAAGGAGGAAAAGGACCCTAGAGTCCCAGAGTGAGCCTTTATTCATCTTTCTGCCAGCAGGTCTCTCCAGGGCCTTAGTCTCAGTTCTGCCTCTCATGCTAAGTATACCCTCCAGGGCCCCCTGTAACCCAGGGCACCTGTTGCCTTAAAGGCTATTTGTGACCTCCTTCCACCCTACAGTCATACCTATGCCTCATACATGTTACTGGTCAGTCACTCTCAGGTCAGGCCTCCTTAAGCCTGTCCATCCTTGTTGGGGCCATGGACCTTTCAGCTTCTTCCCCTTTCCTCTAGCTGCCTGCCTTAGCCTAGGCCCACTGCACTAGACCTGGCCTTAGGGCTCCAGGTCCCTGGGCCTGGTCTCTCTCCTCCTGGGCTCTGAGCTGACTCTATTCTTTCTCCTACCTCAAGCTTTGACACCCTTGGTCTCCACCTGTCTGTGTCATGATCCATGGCCCCTGGCAGGGCTCAAGGCCTCACATGCCCCTCAGGGATATTCCATGGCCTCTAGACTGACCTCTCCCACTTGCCACATTTAGTCCCCCTGTTTAAACTGTAAACCAAAATACAAGCCCACTGACTGAAATTAAAACTATCCCCACTCCCCACACTGGGGCCCAAATATAAACACCATCTCCCTGGATGTACAATCAAACTGCACCCCCCCCCACTGGATTTTACTTCCCTGAAAGCTCCCTCCCACATGGCACAAGGGTTCCCCAGGGACAAGTAGCAGTGGCACAAATGTCTGCACTTCTCTGGATTCACCCTTTGATGTCAAATGCTGCAGGGGTAGATCTTGGTCTCACCAAGATAAAGAAGGGAAAGAAAGTTTCAGATTATAACTTATGAGAAAGAAGATGTATCAAGTGTCTAAATCTCATCATTTTCAAATGCAGGGGAGGCACATCCAGATCAAGAGTCAGTGAGGATCTAGTCATGGAACTTCTGGAGGGACTGGACTTATTTAAATCAGCTGGACCTGATGATCTCCACCTCAGAGTGCTGAGGGAATTAGCTGTCATTGTGGGACCCCTGGCACGGCTTTACAAGCACTTGTGGTGCTCTGGTGTGGTGCCAGAGGACTGGAAGAGGGCCAACGTGGTTCCCATCTTCAAAAAAGGGAGGAAGGGGGACCCAGGAAACTATAGGCCAGTTAGTCTTGCCTCGATCCTGGGTAAGGTTTTTGAGACAATTTTCCTGGAGCATGTCCACGAGGGGCCAGCGGGGGAGGGTATGCTTAGGGGCAACCAACACGGGGTTCATTAGAGGCAAGTCCTGTCAGACCAACCTGGTGGCCTTCTATGCCCAGGTCACAAAATCCTTAGATGCAAGGGTAGTAGTGGACGTAGTCTTTCTGGACTTTAGGAAGGCCTTCAACACTGTCTCTCACCCCATTCTCATTAAAAAAACTAGGGGACTGTGGTGTCAACACCTACACAGTCAAATGGTTCGCTAACTGGGTGGAGGGCTGCTCCCAGAGAGTTACAGTGGATGGGTCATTTTTGACCTGGAGGGATGTGGGCAGTGGGGTTCCACAGGGCTCAGTCCTCGGGCCCGCACTGTTCAACATCTTCATCAGTGGCTTGGACAATGGGGTAAAAAGCACCCTGCTCAAATTTGCTGATGACACTAAGATGTGGGGGGATGTGGGCACACTAGATGGGAGGCATAGGCTTCAGTCAGACCTAGACAGGTTACAGGGGTGGGTGGATGAGAACAGGATGGGCTTCAACACTGACAAGTGCAAGGTGATACACCTGGGGAGGAAGAACCAGCACCATACCCACAGACTGGGGAACTCCCTTCTCATCAGTGCAGAGGCAGAAAAGGATCTTGGAATCATCACTGATGCCAAGAATGAACATGGGCCAGCAGTGTGGGGATGGAGTCAGGAAAGCCAGGCATACCTTGTCATGCATCCACAGATGCATCTCGAGCAGGTCCAAGGAAGTGATCTTCCCCCTCTATGCGACACTGGTCAGGCCTCAGTTGGAGTACTGCGTCCAGTTCTGGGCGCTGCACTTCAAGAGGGACCAGAGACAACATGGAGAGGGTCCAGAGGAGGGCCACTCACATGATCAGGGGGCAGCAGGGCAGGCCCTACGAGAAGAGGCTACGGGACCTGAACCTGTTCAGCCTCCACAAGAGAAGGCTGAGGGGGGATCTAGTGGCTTGTTACAAACTAGTCATAGGGGTCCAGCAGGCATTGGGGGAGTCCCTGTTCACCTGAGCACTACCAGGAGTGACTAGGCCCAGACTGTTTTCTACCCTACTTGCTCCCCGGCCAGTATCTGCATCCTGGGTCTAAACTGCTCCTGCAGGAGCTGAGTTCTTCCCTACTGCTAGAGCACTTCTGGTTTTTACTGCTAGGGCCCTTCTCTTATAGCAGAGCCTGCTAATTTTGCTCTCTCTCTTAAAGGGCCCTTCCCCTTTTCACTTTCTCCATAATGGGAACAAGAGGGTGACCCTGCTACAGAGCAGAATTTTTACATTTTAATTTATTTGAGCCAGGATCCACATCTTGTTTTAAGTTTGCACAGTGATAAAGAAAGATATTATAACTTATGTTTTTTCAGCAATACTTTATTTGTAAGGTTCTTGTTGTCTTCTGTGACGTAATGGTAAAAATGATGTACTTGCTTTTCTGTATAATTTTGTCTTGTTTTCTTGCATGGTATATTAGTAGTTGCTCTGGTGACATGTGTGACATTTCCATTTCATTGCGCTAATTAGACAACTGGGATATTATAAGGATGATAAGAGAGGCTATATTCTGTGCCTTCTCAAATAATTATTGTTTTGTTAAGTACATGCAATGGCGTGCATTTACCAAAAAATCCTTCCAACAAGAACATAGAAGTCATCTCTTTGATCAGCTCATTCTACCTCAGTATTCCACCTCTGACAGCAGTCAGTACAAAATGTATCAGAATGATGCTTGAGAATCCCCAGAATGGTCAATTATAAAAGAAAACCTGCTTAGGGGAGTGGTTTCATGGTAATCCTCAGTAGACAGTTACCAGTTTGTGCCCTGAATCATAATAAGAATCAAAAGAATTGATCAATAGCTCTTGAAATCAATGAGTTTTTTTAAATTATGCTATTGGGAATTTTATCAGACCCATAAACCTGACCTAATTTTGATCTTATTGAGCATACAAATGGCTAATTTTTTAAGGTAATTAAAATCTTGGCTTTAATGTGTTAATTATACCAAAGTAAATGGTACCAGCTCTTACGTACTTTCCTTTCACCTGGAAAGTTCCATACAGACTCAGTCAGTCAAATTTATTCCTGGTATGAATTAATTAAATTAAATAGAATAAATTAAAAGGTCTAAGAACTATGTGGTTTTAATAAAATCAAGCATATTCCTGACAGCTTGGTGGAGACTCTGGAGGGCTGGGACAGGGAGCTCCAGGAGGAGATGAGCAGACTGTGAACCATCAAAGGACATGAGGAGGACATCAACGCTTACTGCCAGGCCCTGCACTTTGAGAAGGACACCACAGAGACCAGGAAGAAAAGCGAACTTCAGCAAGATGCCCCTAATGATGGAGAGGAGAGATTAGTCACATCAGGCCTAAAGGCACGGTGTGCATCAGTTGCTCCACCAATAGCCCTAACACCTGCAATGAATGCACAACTATGCAGCCCTAACACCTTCAATGAATGAGGCATACGCATCCTCAGCACTGAGGACAAGACAGGAACAGCCGTCCCCACTGAAGAAGCAATAAAGTGTGATTATTGTGGGAGACTCCCTGCTGCAGGCAACCGAAGGTGTCATCTGGTGTCCAGACTCCTTTGCCTGAGAGGTCTGCTGCCTTCCAGGAGCCAGGATCCAAGATGTAATGGAAAGGATCCCAAAGTTGGTCCACCGTATGGACCACAACCCCATGCTTCTTGTCCATGTGGGTACCAACTACATGGTGAGAAACAACTCTGGGAGAATTATGAGTGACTACAAGACCATGGGGGAGAAGCTGAAGGAACTAGGAGAACAAGTGGTCTTCTCCTCAATCTTTCTAGTTAGAGGCCATGGTCATTTGAGGGAGGAATGCACTGAAGAAGTCAAGTGAAGGCTTCAGAGATGGTATCACTGTGTTGGTTTTGGATTCCTTGACCTTGGTATACAGTTCCATGGCAGTGGTCTGCATGCAAGAGATGGTATCCACCTCATGGACAGAGGGAAGAAGCTCTTCCCTACTTGCTGAGGAGGGCTTTAAACTAGGCAAGTCTGGAGAAGTGGGGGTAGATTCCACTGCTGGGCATAAATCCTTTTGCCAGGATGAACCAAGTGACCTGGGGATGACGATTGACCAGAGGATGAATATGAGCCATCAGTATGATGAAGTCGCCAGCAGGGCAAATAGAACTCTGGTGTGCATCATCTGATGAGTTGTCAGTAGATCTAGAGAGTTGCTCCTCTCCCTCTATTCAGCATTGGTGAGGCCACAGCTGGAGGACTGTGTCCAGTTCTGGGCACTGCACTTCAAGAAGGATGTGGATAAGCTTGAAATGGCACAGAGAAGGGCCACACATATTATCAGGGGCCTGGTGGATAGGCCCTATGAGGAGAGACTCTGGGAACTGGCCTTGTTCAGTCTCAGTAAGAGAACACTGAGAGCTATATCGGGGTGAACACCAAGATCTAGGGGAACAGCAAGATCTAGGGCTGCCTTTCTTCAGAAAGGAACCCCTTGGGAGGACGAGGTCCAATGGTCACAAGCTAGTTGAGGAAAAATTTAGGCTGGATATAAGGAAAAACTTATTTTCCATAAGGGTACCTAGAATCTGGAACATGCTCTCAGCAGAGATGGTGCAGTTGCTTACCCTGGAGTTATTCGTGAGGAGGCTGGACAAGCACCACAGTTCCAAATATGTGGTTATGTTGCATATGTAGGACCAGAAGAGAGAAAGGGGCTTAAGCTTGTTTGAGCCCAATTACCTCCTTGCCCATTGCAGGGGACTGGCCTTGATGATTTTACAGGTCCCTCCAAATCCTATTATTCTATGATGCTATATATGCATATTAATTATCGGTTAGCCTATAAGTCCTCTACATCTATTTTAACACTATTTTTGGTATTATATTATGTTTCCATTTTCTGTTATTTGCTTTAATTACCCTATTGATTCCAGTCTACTAAGCTTTAAACTCCAATCCAGATAATATTATATTTGGTTTCTGGTACAGTGAAGGGTACTGTTGAGTAGAGGTGTGAGGTGCCATATAAGGGAGGACCCAAGACTTGAAGAGAGGAGATGCAGTTCCAAATATGTGGTTATGTTGCATATGTAGGACCAGAAGAGAGAAAGGGGCTTAAGCCACACCTCAGGTTGATATCTACCAACCTGGCCTCTCCGAGCAGCGCCCTCTTCTTTTTTCATTTTCCCTCCTTACCTTTTATATGCTAATCCCTGGTTTCTATTTAGTAGCTCTACTTCCTGCAGTCCCTTATTAGCCTCTGATGAAGCAAGCTGCTGCTTATGAAAACTTATGAATCTTTTATTTGGTCTGTAAGGTGCAAATCTACTCTGCCTTCTGTATGACTGCAGACTAACATGGATAACTACCACCTTTACCTAAAAGCAGAAAGTGTTATACACAATGAAACATCTAGTGTTTCAAATTGCTTGCTTTTAACATTATGCTCTCTGTGCCTCAGCTCCTCGGCCACAAAATGTGGATGATTTCACCAGGATGTTGTGAAAAATCAATTCACAATTGTTTGTGAAGCCCTCATATATTACTTATAGGAGCACCACAGAGAAGCCCTGAGGAAATCAGACATTCTGCCTTCTGAGCAGGGTTTGGACACTATCTAGTAAATAAGGCCTGAGGCTATAAATGGAAGAATCAGGATAAATAAAACACCAATTACTGCCTGTCCTCTACAATGACTGAAACCAGGACGCTGTGCAAAAATATCACGATCGTATAACTCAAGTCCAAGGCTAAGTTGTCAGGCTTGTAGTAGAGGCCTTCAGCCCTGTGACATGGAAGCCTTGAGAGTCTTGAGGCTTACAGCTCCTTGGCAAGGAGCCTTTTATCTGGAAAGTCTCATTCCTCTTAAGGCTTTTAGGCTTCCTGTTGCAGACCTGGGAGCTTTGAGGATGAGAGCCTTGGATACTGCAGGGTCTCTTGCAGCTTCCAGGTCCAGCAGGATTTTCCTAGAGCTGCAGATAAGAGCCTGAAAGACCTGGAATCTTTGACTCTGAGATGGTCCTCTTGGTGGGGCTATTTCAGAGCCAAAGACCTGCAGCTTCCACTAGGCAGGCTGTCAGAAAAATCAGGTTTCCATTGGAAACTTGCCTTTGTTGCATCATGGCAAATTCATTCCAATAAATGCGTTTCCATGACTTATCCATTTGCAATTTTGACAGAGAATTGTTAACCAATTCTAATTGTAAGTAAACCTCCTCCTTCATACATATCAGAATTGAACAGACAGCTTTCCTTGTAGCATTTTCTAACTTTTTAACTCTTGAGCTTAATATTCTTATGACATTTTTGAGGATTACTGTAACTCTGGTTGAGACAGCATTTTCAAATGCGAGATGATGAATTATATTATTCTTGTTTACTGTAAAGTTTGGCTGTGGTAATTGTTTATTTGATTCCAACTATATAGACCTATTATGACACAAATGGCCCACCATTTTGTAGGATGCTTACAATTCTTTGACAGGCACCTTTCTTTTTATTTATTCTTATATTCTCTGCCTCTGCATTTTTGATAGCTCTGAGGCACTCTCTTCTTGCAAGTAAAGTTTTCCTCTAGTGATGTTCTACCTACAGCTGTATTTTTCCCTTCCTGTGTATTGAGCGCATCCTTGCAAAAAAACACCAGGGATGTGTAAGATTAATTCTCAGCTTGATAAGAAATTCTCATGTCATTCTTCAGCACATGCAGAGTGTCATATTTCTAAGTAGTTTACTGAGACTTAAAGTGAAGCAGTCTGTCAGTTTCCTCTGTAAAAGTGTATTAAAAACAGACAAGTAATTTCAGTAACACTAGCTTAATTACCTCAGTAAGTTTCAACTGATATACTGAGAGTGGAACTACTAGATTTGTTTCCTGCAACTTTGAGACAATGCTTCAAGTAGGATCAGAAATATTGTATGCAAGAAATAATTGTTTCATCTTCAGGCAGAAATCTTCCCATTGTTGCTATTTGCAGTGCAATTCCATTCTTTCACCATTCACAGTCACTTCTTATTCATTAAAATAAGAAGCATTTTTTTACTGTAGTATCTAATGACCTTACTCTATAGTTAGATACCTAACAATCTGAGAATGTTGTGGATTTTGCAAAACCTGGCATTGCTCATGAAATCTGTGCAATGCCTGCAAAATCTGCAGGAAAAAAAATCTTACAGAAAAGAAAATGCTGGCTGCTCGGGGGAGGCAGCAGTCTTCAGGGTGCTGTGACAGCCCAACAGGGTGGGGAAGAGAGGGAGCTGCCCACTCAAAGAGCTGTGGGCAAGATGGCTGCTAGCCCTACCTTTTGCCACTGATTGGCTGTGAAGACTGTCTGTCATGTAGCCTTGCCCCCTCTACCAATCAGTGGTGAGGGGTAGGACCGCATGATGGACAGCTCTTGCAGCTAATTAATGGTGAGGGGCAGGGCCACATGACAGGTAGCCCTCATAGCCAATAAGCAGCAAGGGGTAGGCCATTAGGCCCCCTCTGACAATAGTGGGGGGGGCGTGCTATGCTCCATCTGTGAAACGGCTGCCCTAGCCTGTGTTCTCCCCATGAAATCAAGGCACAGCCCCCATGAATTAGGTGGGTCCCTATCTATAGTGAAAGTTGAATGGACACAAGATGCACATCCTTACACTGCTACTCAATACAGAGCCACTCAACACAGAGAAAAGTTAATGTTGAAAAAATGAGGAGTAATTTTATAGTGTACTGGTTTTCTGCTTCCACTTTCAGACAATGCTAGGAGTCCTGGCAGATGGCAGGCTAAACTACTTTCAGCTGGCCCAATTTGTTTGCATGGGCATGACTGCCTTCTTATAAGCAACATCTCTTTCAGTGCTCAGCAGCTGGGTGCCTTTCTGTGTAGCCTTGTACTTCTGACTCCTTACTCTTAGTACCTATGTTTTAGTCCTAGTTTTCCAGCCCCTGAATCCTACCTATTTGTTTTTAGTCTTCTAGGTTCTGCTTGTATGTTCCTAGCTTCCTGTTTCCTGGGTCCAGCTTTCTAACTTCATTCTTGTTCCTGGTTCCTGCCTGCTGACTCCTTGACTTCCAGCCCCAAACCCCCTATCACTTGCTGGTTTCTGATCCCTCTGTTCTATCCCCAAGGTTGGACCTAGGTCCTCTGATGGCTGTTTCCTTGTTTATTGTTTAGTTTGGTGATCCCCTAACTGTAGTTGGGACCTAGCTTCCCTAATCTTGTCAGTTCCTGATCTCTCTGGATTGTAACCCTCTAGGACAGGGGTAGACAAAATATAGTCCACCAGCTGTGTCTGATTTTATTTAACCTGAAGGCAGGTGCCTACCTAGTCACCATATGTGACCTGTCCCCAGGATACCCTTGCTGTACTTGCATGGGGTTGAGCCCCATTCACTTCTGTGGGGGCAGTGTCTGCTGTGCTTTCACCCTTGCTCATGGGATGACCCTGACCCTGGCCCCAGCCCTGTGGGTAGGGCAGTGCACTGATGGGCAGGGGAAGGGCAGTGATGGTGGCAGGTGGGTGGGGAGGGAAAGTGGTGGCAGAGGCGGCAAGCAGTGGTGTACGAAGTGGCGGTGGCAGTGGGTGGGTGGGCAGGGGAAGTGGCAGCAGTGGGCAGAGGGGTGTCAGCAGGTAGGAGCAAAGAAGCAGGTGGGTGAGCATGGAGCTGAGGTGTGCAGGGGCATGGGGTCCACCTGGCTTCATCGTGTGAGGCCCCTGAGGGCTCACATGCAATTCCCAGGTTCTCTGCCCAAGCTCTGCATTTCTGGGGGAACCCTGTATGATGGAGTCAGCAGCCTGGCCCCACTCACTACCACATGCAGGTCAAAGGGAATGGTAGGAAGCTCTGCATTATGGAGCCAAGCTGGCTCTTCCCCTCTCTCTGTTGCCCTGGCTGAGCCCCATGAAATGCATCTCCAGCTTAATCATGCTGAGCTCCCTGCAACAGCTCAGGGCTCAGGTGGAGAACCTGGGAACTGCATGTGAGCCCTGTGTGATGGAGTTGGTGACCCGGCTACCTGCAGTCCTGGGGCTTGCCGGGACCACATGCCACCAGGGGGCTCCACCTGCTGTGGGCCTTGAGCAGTCCAAAGGCCCACCCCGTGCTGCTGCTGCTGTTGGCAGGGGCTGTGCAAATGGGTGAGGGGGGACATGTGTGATGGGGCGTGTTTGTAAGGGGAGCCCCACATGCACACCCCACCATATACATGCACCCACGCCTCCCATGTACATGTCACATGTACACCCCTCCCTCTAGTCACACCCTCATCCATACCTCCCTCCAGCCACACACCTCACAAACTCCCACACACCCATAGGCCCCCACCAACCCCACACCTACCCATACACACACTGACACATCCAAACACACCCCCATACACATATTCGCAGCCCCCCACAGGCCCTGTACCCACCTCCCCACATCTCCCCACAAACCCCAAACATCCACACACACATCCCCACACTGTCCCCCACACCTGACACCCCCCCACACCCCTCCACCTCTCCCAATATACAAGAGAAAGATTTAATTTTGAGCTATTATGCAATCACTTCTAGATACACTATGCAATCACACACATATCAGGACAAAAATATTCTTTGAAATAAAATTAAAATATGTTATATGAGATGTTTGATTTTTAGTATATAATTTTTTTTTTTTTCTGGTTCCAGGATGGTAACCCCCCCCCCACCCCAAAAGAAGTACCTCCGGGTGCAAGGGGAGGGACTTCTGGTGGCAAAGGCCAGGGGTTAGGGGGCAGGACTTCCTGTCCCAGGATAGTGACCAGGGGGCGGGGCACTTGTCAAGGAGTAAGGCTTGCCCTTGCAGTCCTTGAAAGCTCACCAAAACTCATTAAGCCCAAATTATTTCCCACCCCTGTTCTAGGATGCCTCCCTACATCCTGGCTGTACCCCTGACAGTCAGTTTTGTTCTCAAGTATCTGCTTACTGAAGGCAAGCTGGCTGTCTACCAGTGGTCTGATGCTGTAATAAATGGTCAGCTAGTTTCTTTAGAGTAAATTTACTACAAAGTAAAATTCAGGATAAATGTCTCTATAATTACTATGTTGCATGTGCGCATGCTTCCATTTTACATGTGCATGGTTGCACAAAGGCCTTCTTCACAGATTATTTCTGTTTTTAATCCAATGCATTGCTTGGAAGGTGAATGCCCTAAACACAAGCCGTGCAGTCATACTCCTTGTGCTCTCTCCTTCTAGCTTCATAGTCATATATTATTTTCTCCACAGTGGCATACCTTCAACAGAAAGCTTGACCCCATCCAGGGCATAAGATAGCCCCATGCCCAAGGTAAGAAAAACACAGAGACCATAAAGATTTTACTGTCTCACAGGACAGATTTTGTCTGACCTTTTATGAAGAAGAGCAGGGTATGGAAGAGTGTAAGGACCAATCAGACAATTGCAATATTAATGCAAGGAACTGGCATGATTATAATTTCACACATCAAGAAGAGCAGAGAGGTCATTCTAACTCAGGGGTGGGCAATTATTTGGTCCCTTATTTTGGTGAGCTGATGCAGTCTAGGTCAGCACCTTTCCCCACCACCCCTCCTTCTAGCACAACAGCTCATCAAAATTCCCTAAACAGCCCCAGCCCATCTGCCTGGCAATGTGCCCTGCTAGTGTAGGTCCTGGCCAATCTCCATGGAGGCCTCAGGATTTCAGGGTGGTAGCAGCATGGGGCCAGGACCTGGGGCAGAGCCACAATTTACTCCTTTATGGCCCTGCCCACAGAACTGGTGCCTGTTGTAGGGGCATGTGGGCAGTGGATCACAGCTCTGCTCAGTGCTCTGCCAGAATGGGACTGCAGGCAGGCAAGGAGCAGCATCTGGGAGCAGGATGGGCAGGTGGCAGGGGCTAGGACCACAATCGCAGGACCTTGTGCTGTCACCACCTCATGATCTCAGCCTCTCCCATCTACTCCACACATGAACACCACTGTCTGTCCAGCCTCAGCTCCATCCCATCTGCCTGGCCACATGCCTTGCCTGTGTGGGGCCTGCTACTAGCTGTGGGTGTGGGGCGGACTTGCTGGGGTGCCTGGGCAGTGGGGCTGGGTCTACAAGTGAAGGCAGCCAGGAGGAGCTGCTGCTGCCAGGGCTGCCAGGAAGCGAGTCCAGCCACCATGCCACCCCAGCCCCACTGAGCTCCTGGGGATGGTGGGACCAGCTGCACATGCCACAGCCCAGGATGCCCCCTGCACCTGGGCAGGGCATGACCAAGGGACCTGCCACAGGCCAGACAATCCCTTGATGGGTTAGATTTGGCCCGTAGATTGTTCTTTGCTCCCACAGGTATGAACTGAAGATGTATCTAGTAAGCAATATGCTGCATCTATATAAATGAGTATCCTCCCAGAGTGTGGTAGGGAGCTCTGGGAAATGCACAGTGCCTCCTAATAGAATGCATCTCCATGCTCCCTTGGGGACAGTGAGGCTCTGTACCAGCTCTGAATGACTCTGTGGCTCATCACCTACAAAAGCTCAGTCTGGGCCTTCAGGGACTCTGTTTTGAAAAATGTGATGCTGTGCTTCATGGATATCTCTATGCTAGATAAGGAAAAACAGCTCTTGTATGAGTTTGGGTGGAAGAGAGGGGAACCGTATTGTTTTCTGTGGCATTTTGGAGGATTTCTCTATGCACACTTTGATGAACCTTTGGCATGAATTATGCTGAGGTCAGTAAACCTTATGAGGGTGTGATGGTTACTTCTCTCGGCTCAGGCTTTTGTGTGTGTTCACCGCACTTTTCTGTTAATGATTGGTGAAAAAAATCTACTTCCTGACTTCCACACTAATGAAGACCAGTTGAATCTCTGCTGACATGAGATGAGAACAGGTCTTGTCATAACACTAGCAAAGAGAAAATTCAGAACACGGAGAGAATGAGTAGTTTACTTGTAATAACTATGTCAGCCAGCTCCTGTGCTTAAATGTGTATTTGTCAAGATGAAATGATGGATTTGAACTAGTGAGCATAATCTTCTGCTAGCAAGTGAACTTTAGGATATCCTCTAATCCATCTGGAATTATTTTGAATACAAATATTCAATTTTTTTTTAATATTCGTAAATATCAAAGGAGGTTATTTCACAACTTTGCATATTTGCTATCCACAGTACTGAATATCCCATAACATTGAACAGTATGTATACGTATACTACACTAAAAGCTGAAAAATAAGAAGGTACTTCTAGGAGCCTAATGAGAAGATTTCCCCCCCTCATTTTTATGAAAAGAACCAACTCCTGTGGAAAAATCAAAGGCATTGGGATGGGTTTGGTTCGCTGACATTCACAGGTAAAAATGGAAGGAAAACTATCTACTGAACATGCTCAAAAGTAAATAAACTAGGACTACTGCTTAGGTGCCTCCATCCAATTCTATTATGATCCAATTAATTCTGGGAGTGTACAACCTCTGATCAAAAACCCCAATCCTGATATTCTCTATTCAGGTTGAATGGGACCTGGAACCTAGGTTTCCCATTTCCTTGGCAAGCACTCTAATCATTAAGGCTACTGAGCAAAAGATGCGTGGATCCTCCCCGCATTCTCCTGCACTATCTCAACTGTATTCTTTGTCTCTACCTGTAACTCATCACTTTGCTTTCCCACAAACATAGATATACCCAACCACCAGAAATTTGGAAATATTTTGGCCACAAAGACAGCATTGCATGCCACCGATATGTATTTTCATATAATCAAACCTCAAGTAGATTCCCAGTAAGGGGAATCTTACTTGGAACCCGGTAGTCCAGAGCCAGAAGTACAAACACACTCAGCAGCAGCATAACAGTATGAAAGAAAATGCCTACTGAAATTTCTATTATTGAGGTCATCTTCAAGTTTGGCAGTGGGAAGGAAAGATATGGGGATGAGTAAAGGTCATAGGTTTTAGCTCCTAGTGAATCAGGGTCATAGACTATTTTGCCATGATAGAGAAGGGTTGAGTTGACTTTTTCTGTCTGAATGATAAGATCACATTTACTTGAATTATAAAATATATATGTAAGTAAAAAGGCCAGATGGACAAGTAGCTCCCTGTGTCTTTCCTAGGATTTCTGAAGATAGCAGGATCAGGGCACTGATGCTTAGCATTGACCAAACTTTGCTCTATTTGAAATCAATGAGAATTTTGTTATTGACTTCAGTCACAGAGTTAAGAAAGTGATGAGCACAATCCCTCCTATAATCTTCCTGAACAGTATGAGATTCCTACTGGATAACAAATCCCAATGCTATAAACAGTTAGTTTGAAGAATGATGTTAGATTTAGGAATAGTTTGCCCCAGGAAATGAAGCATTTCATAGATTTCATAGATTTCATAGACATTAGGGCTGGAAGGGACCTCGGGAAATCATCGAGTCCAGCCCCCTGCCCAAAGGGCAGGAAGTCAGCTGGGGTCATAGGATCCCAGCAAGATAAGCATCCAATTTACTCTTGAAGGTGTTCAATGTAGGCGCTTGAACCACCTCCGCTGGCAGACTGTTCCAGACCTTGGGGGCTCGGACAGTAAAGAAATTCTTCCTTATGTCCAGCCTGAAACGGTCTTGCAGGAGTTTGTGACCGTTCCACCTCGTCATCCCATGGGGCGCTCTGGTGAACAGATGTTCCCCCAGATCCTGGTGGTCACCCCTGATAAACTTGTAGGTGGCCATCAGATCACCCCTGAGCCTGCGCTTTTCCAGGCTAAAGAGTCCCATGGCTCTCAGCCTGTCATCGTAAGATCTGTTTTCCTGACCTCTGATCATGCGTGTGGCTCTCCTCTGGACTCTCTCAAGCTTCTCCACATCCTTTTTGAATTGTGGAGCCCAAAACTGGACGCAGTACTCCAGCTGCGGCCTCACTAAGGCCGAGTACAAGGGGAGAATGACGTCCCGGGATTTGCTCGAGAAGCATCTATGGATGCACGCCAGCATTTTGGTCGCTTTACTAGCCGCAGCATCGCATTGCAGGCTCATGTTCATCTTGTGGTCAATGATGACCCCCAAGTCTTTTTCTTCTGTAGTGCTAACCAACGTAGCACTGCCGAGCCTATAAGGGTGCTGCAGGTTTTTCCTCCCAAGGTGGAGAACCTTGCATTTTTCAGTGTTAAACACCATGAGGTTCTCGTCTGCCCATTTGCTGAGCTTGTCCAGGTCAGCCTGGATCACCCGCCTATC